>NC_048588.1:43126164-43133664 GCF_013265735.2 Oncorhynchus mykiss
AACATCTACCGTTTTATATCATTTGTACTGTTCTAGAACATCTACTGCTCTATATCATTAGTACTGTTCTAGAGCATCTACTGTTCTATATCATTAGTACTGTTCTAGAACACATACTGTTCTATATAATTAGTACTGTTCTAGAACATCTACTGCTCTATATCATTAGTACTGTTCTAGAGCATCTACTGTTCTATATTATTAGTACTGTTCTTGAACATCTACCGTTCTATATCATTAGTACTGTTCTAGAACATCTACTGTTCTATATCATTAGTATTGTTCTAGAACATCTACTGTTCTATATCATTAGTTTTATTCTAGAACATCTACCGTTCTATATCATTAGTACTGTACTGTACTGTTCTAGAACATCTACTGTTCTTTATCATTAGTACTGTTCTAGAACATCTACTGTTCTATATCATTAGTTCTGTTCTAGAACATATACCATTCTATATCATTAGTTCTGTTCTAGAACATCTACCGTTCTATATCATTAGTACTGTTCGAGAACATCTACTGTTCTATATCATTAATACTGTTCTAGAACATCTACTGTTCTATATCATTAGTACTGTTCTAGAACATCTACTGTTCTATATCATTAGTTCTGTTCTAGAACATCTCCCGTTCTATATCATTAGTACTGTACTGTGCTGTTCTTGAACATCTACTGTTCCATATCATTAGTTCTGTTTTAGAACATCTACCGTTCTATATCATTAGTACTGCACTGTACTGTTCTAGAACATCTACTGTTCTATATCATTAGTTCTGTTCTAGAACATCTATTGTTCTATATCATTAGTACTGTTATAGAACATCTACCGTTCTATATCATTAGTACTGTTCTAGAACATCTACTGTTCTATATCATTAGTACTGTTCTAGAACATCTACTGTTCTATATCATTAGTTCTGTTCTAGAACATCTACCGTTCTATATCATTAGTTCTGTTCTAGAACATCTCCCGTTCTATATCATTAGTACTGTTCTAGAACATCTACTGTTCCATATCATTATTACTGTTCTAGAACATCTACCGTTCTATATCATTAGTTCTGTTCTAGAACATCTACCGTTCTATATCATTTATACTGTTCTAGAACATCTACTGTTCTATATCATTAGTACTGTTCTAGAACATCTACTGTTCTTTATAATTAGTACTGTTCTAGAACATCCACTGCTCTATATCATTAGTTCTGAGGAGAGGGAGATGATGGCTTTGTTATGGAAGGTTTGGGAATCTGTTCCTTTTAGGTCGTTGTAGAATTTAATGTATCTTTTCTGGATTTTGAAAATTAGTGGGTATCAGCCTAATTCTGCTCTGCATGCATTATTCTGTGTTTTACATTGTTCACAGAGGATATGTTTGCAGAATTCTGCATGCAGAGTCTCAATTTGGTGTTTGTTCCATTTTGTGAAGTCTTGGTTGGTGAGCGGACCCCAGACCTCACAACCATAAAGGGCAATGGGTTCTACAACTGATTCAAGTATTTTTAGCCAGATCCTAATTGGGATGTCAAATTTTATGTTCCTTTTGATGGCATAGAAAGCCCTTCTTGCCTTGTCTCTCAGATCGTTGACAGCTTGTGGAAGTTACCTCTGGTGCTGATGTTTAGGCCGAGGTATGTAGTTATAGTATATAGTTTTTTGTGTGCTCTAGGGCAACCGTGTCTAGATGAAATTTGTATTTGTGGTCCTGGCGACTGGACCTGTTTTGGAACACCATTATTTTGGTCTTACTGAGATTTACTGTCAGGGCCCTAGATACACTAGTCTGCTTTTAATGATAATGCGGAAGATTATCCCAAGGTTACTGTTGACGCATATTCCACGGTAGTTATTGGGGTCAAATTTGTCTCCACTTTTATGGATTGGGGTGATCAGTCCTTGGTTCCAAATATTGGGGAAGATGCCACAGCTAAGGTTGATGATAAAGAGTTTAAGTATAGCCAATTGGAATTTGTGGTCTGTATATTTGATCATTTCATTGAGGATACCATCAACACCACAAGCCTTTTTGGGTTGGAGGGTTTGTATTTTGTCCTGTAGTTCAATCAATGTAATTGGAGAATCCAGTGGGTTCTGGTCGTCTTTAATAGTTGATTCTGAGATTTGTATTTGATCATGTGTATGTTTTAGATGTTTGTTCTTTGTTGTAGAGCCAGAAAGATTGGGGAAGTGGTTTACCCATACATCTCCATTTTGGATAGATAATTATTTGTGTGTGTTGTTTGTTTAGTGTTTTCCCATGTTCCCAGAAATGGTTAGATTCTATGGATTCTTCAATTACATTGAGCTGATTTCTGACGTGCTGTTCCTTCTTTTTCCGTAGTGTATTTCTGTATTGTTTTAGTGATTCGCCATAGTGAAGGCGTAGATGCAGGTTTTCTGGGTCTCTATGTTTTTGTCTGGACACGATTCTCAATTTGTTTCTTAGGTTTTTGGATTCTTCATCAAACCATTTGTCGATGTTGTTAATTTTCTTCGGTTGCCTGCTGGACATTGTTAGATTTGATAAGGAATCTGAGAAGTCAAATATACTGTTCAGGTTTTCTACTGCCAAGTTTACACCTTCACTGTTACAGTGGAACATTTTGTCCAGGAAGTTGTCTAAAAGTAATTTATTCTTTTTTAATTATTATTTAATCAATTTTTGGTAGATTTCTCTGTGTGTCTGGACCACAGCTTCAGGCAACAGTGAACCTGGGAGTGTTAGTGTGTGTATGTCTTCAAGCTACAGTCAGTCTTAGAGGAGTTAGTCCTGTGTGACTAGAGATATTGAGAGCAGAGAGGAAAATCTCTTCAGTACTCGTTCATTCGGGGGGAGGGGTGGGGGGGGGGGGGGGGGGGGGGGTAAGAGGCCAGGAGTGTGTGAGATCAAGGGGTGTGTAAAGAGAATATGTCATGACGATCAGGAGGAATGGTGTTTGGGATTAATCACAGGGCTTAATAGAGTTTTTTTTTCCACTGGGCTGGGCAAGGAGGGAGATGAGATGAGACAGGCAGAGGGGGAACTTATTTCACTAGTTACTGACTGGTTAAAACTGCAGCCTATTCCCTATATATAAAGTATACATCGTTTGAGACTGTTTGGCTGGTTACATGTCTCTATTTCTGCATTATCTCATCTTGTCTGTACCTAGAGAGAGAGAGAATGATATGTGGTGATGTCTGTACCTAGAGAGAGAGAATGATATGTGGTGATGTCTGTACCTAGAGAGAGAATGATATGTGGTGATGTCTGTACCTAGAGAGAGAGAATGATATGTGGTGATGTCTGTACCTAGAGAGAGAGAGAATGATATGTGGTGATGTCTGTACCTAGAGAGAGAGAGAATGATATGTGGTGATGTCTGTACCTAGAGAGAGAATGATATGTGGTGATGTCTGTACCTAGAGAGATACTGATATGTGGTGATGTCTGTACCTAGAGAGAGAGAGAATGATATGTGGTGATGTCTGTACCTAGAGAGAGAGAGAATGATATGTGGTGATGTCTGTACCTAGAGAAAGAGAATGATATGTGGTGATGTCTGTACCTAGAGAGAACGAGTGATATGTGGTGATGTCTGTACCTAGAGAGAGAATGATATGTGGTGATGTCTGTACCTAGAGAGAGAGAGAATGATATGTGGTGATGTCTGTACCTAGAGAGAGAGAGAATGATATGTGGTGATGTCTGTACCTAGAGAGAGAGAATGATATGTGGTGATGTCTGTACCTAGAGAGAGAGAGAATGATATGTGGTGATGTCTGTACCTAGAGAGAGAATGATATGTGGTGATGTCTGTACCTAGAGAGAGATAATAATATGTGGTGATGTCTGTACCTAGAGAGAGAGAGAATGATATGTGGTGATGTCTGTACCTAGAGAGAGAGAGAATGATATGTGGTGATGTCTGTACCTGGATAGAGAGATGATATGTGGTGATGTCTGTACCTAGACAGAGATGATATGTGGTGATGTCTGTACCTAGAGAGAGAGAATGATATGTGGTGATGTCTGTACCTAGAGAGAGAGAGAGAATGATATGTGGTGATGTCTGTACCTAGAGAGAGAATGATATGTGGTGATGTCTGTACCTAGAGAGAGAGAATGATATGTGGTGATGTCTGTACCTAGAGAGAATGATATGTGGTGATGTCTGTACCTAGAGAGAGAGAGAATGATATGTGGTGATGTCTGTACCTAGAGAGAGAGAATGATATGTGGTGATGTCTGTACCTAGAGAGAGAATGATATGTGGTGATGTCTGTACCTAGAGAGAGAGAGAGAATGATATGTGGTGATGTCTGTACCTGGATAGAGAGATGATATGTGGTGATGTCTGTACCTAGAGAGAGATGATATGTGGTGATGTCTGTACCTAGAGAGAGAGAATGATATGTGGTGATGTCTGTACCTAGAGAGAGAGAGAGAATGATATGTGGTGATGTCTGTACCTAGAGAGAGATGATATGTGGTGATGTCTGTACCTGGACAGAGATGATATGTGGTGATGTCTGTACCTAGAGAGAGATGATATGTGGTGATGTCTGTACCTAGAGAGAGATGATATGTGGTGATGTCTGTACCTAGAGAGAGATGATATGTGGTGATGTCTGTACCTGGACAGAGATGATATGTGGTGATGTCTGTACCTAGACAGAGATGATATGTGGTGATGTCTGTACCTAGAGAGAGATGATATGTGGTGATGTCTGTACCTGGACAGAGATGATATGTGGTGATGTCTGTACCTGGACAGAGATGATATGTGGTGATGTCTGTACCTGGACAGAGATGATATGTGGTGATGTCTGTACCTGGACAGAGATGATATGTGGTGATGTCTCTACCTAGACCTAAACCCTATGCATCTCGGCTGAATAGTGCTGTGCTCCTGTTCTAATGTTGTTCTGTTGTCTGTCTATCTCTGTGTGTTGCAGGTGTGCTGACCAGACGTCAGGTGTGTGTGTGTGTGTCGGGTGTGTGTGTGTGTGTGTGTTGTTGTTGTGTGTGTGTGTGTTTTGGTGTGGGTGCTGGGTGGCAGGCGATCAGCTGGGCTGAGTGGTCACTATGGCTGGTGGTCTAAGGGTTCTCTGCACTGTGCTCTGTCTCAGCCAAGCGCTCCTACTCTGTGGTAAGTACTGATAATACAGTCAACCTTCATTAAGTTAAGGCTTTATTCCTCTTCTTCTAAAGTGTTTTGTACTTCAAGAAATGATCAAAAGTGTGCTGATTTAGGAATGAGTGCTCTATTGGTGTATATACAGTAGTTTAGTGGTTTTTTACACATCATGCCTACCACTTTGAAGATGCAAAATATTTTTTATTGTGAAATAAACAAGTAAAAAAAGAACAGAGAACTTGAGCGTGCATAACTATTCACGCCCTCAAAGTCAATACTTTGTAGAGACACCTTTTGCAGCAATTACAGCTGCAAGTCTCTTAGGGTTTGTCTCTGTAAGCTTGGCACTTCCAGCCACTGGGATTTCTGCCCATTCTTCAAGGCAAAACTGCTCCAGCTCCTTCAAGTTGGATGGGTTCTGCTGGTGTACAGCAATATTTAAGTCATACCACAGATTCTCAATTGGATTGAGGTCTGGGCTTTGACTAGGCTGTTCCAATAAATTTTCCCCTTAAACCACTCAAGTGTTGCTTTAGCAGTATGCTTAGGGTCATTGTCCTGCTGGAAGGTGAACCTCCGTCCCAGTCTCAAATCTCTGGAAGACAGAAACAGGTTTCCCTCAAGAATTCCCTGTATTTAGCGCCATCCATCATTCCTACAATTCTGACCAGTTTCTCAGTCCCTGCCAATGAAAACCATGATGCTGCCACCACGCTTCACTGTGGGGATGATATTCTCGAGGTGATGAGAGGTGTTGGGTTTGTGCCAGACATAGCGTTTTCCTTGATGGCCAAATAGCTCAATTTTAGTCTCATCTGACCAGAGTACCTTCTTCCATATGTTTGAGGAGTCTCCCACATGCCTTTTGGCGAACACCAAACGAGTTCGCTTATTTGTTTCTGGCCACCTTCCGTAAAGCCCAGCTCTGTGGAGTGTACGGCTTACAGTGGTCCTATGGACAGATACTCCAATCTCCGCTGTGGAGCTTTGCAGCTCCTTCAGGGTTATCTTTGGGCTCTTTGTTGCCTCTCTGATTAATGACCTCCTTGCCTGGTTCATGAGTCTTGTTGGGCGGCCCTCTCTTGGCAGGTTTGTGGTGCCATATTCTTTCCTTTTTTTAATAATGGATTTAACTGTGCTCCGTGGAATGTTCAAAGTTTCAGATATTCTTTTATAACCCATCCCTGATCTGTACTTCTCCACAACTTTGTCCCTGACCTGTTTGGAGAGCTCCTTGGTCTTCATGGTGCCGCTTGGTGGTGCCCCTTGCTTAGTGGTGTTACAGACTCTGGGGCCTTTCAGAACAGGTGTATATTTACTGAGATCATGTGACACTTAGATTGCACACAGGTGGACTTTATTTAACAAATTATGTGACTTCTGAAGGTAGCCTTGGAGGTGTTGTGGCCACTCTTCTGTTTATCCTAGCCTTGGAGGTATTGTGGACACTCTTCTGTTTACCCTAGCCTAGGAGGTGTTGTGGCCACTCTTCTGTTTACCCTAGCCTTGGAGGTGTTGTGGCCACTCTTCTGTTTATCCTAGCTTTGGAGGTATTGTGGCCTCTCTTTTGTTTACCCTAGCCTTGGAGGTGTTGTGGCCACTCTTCTGTTTATCCTAGCCTTGGAGGTGTTGTGGCCACTCTTCTGTTTACCCTAGCCTTGGAGGTGTTGTGGCCACTCTTCTGTTTATCCTAGCCTTGGAGGTATTGTGGCCACTCTTTTGTTTACCCTAGCCTTGGAGGTGTTGTGGCCACTCTTCTGTTTATCCTAGCCTTGGAGGTGTTGTGGCCACTCTTCTGTTTATCCTAGCCTTGGAGGTGTTGTGGCCACTCTTCTGTTTACCCTAGCCTAGGAGGTGTTGTGGCCACTCTTCTGTTTACCCTAGCCTTGGAGGTGTTGTGGCCACTCTTCTGTTTACCCTAGCCTTGGAGGTGTTGTGGCCACTCTTCTGTTTACCCTAGCCTAGGAGGTGTTGTGGCCACTCTTCTGTTTACCCTAGCCTAGGAGGTGTTGTGGCCACTCTTTTGTTTACCCTAGCCTTGGAGGTGTTGTGGCCACTCTTCTGTTTACCCTAGCCTAGGAGGTGTTGTGGCCACTCTTTTGTTTACCCTAGCCTTGGAGGTGTTGTGGCCACTCTTCTGTTTACCCTAGCCTTGGAGGTATTGTGGCCAATGCCTCATTCCTTCTTATGGCTCAAAACGCGCTTTTGCGACCCTTTTGCTTTGCAGTGCGACATTAATGTTTGGTTGGTTTCGTTCGAATCTTTGCGATCCGCATTTCAGTCATCATGCACTGCTTGGATGTACAATTCTATAGGATTTCCCCAAAAACCTTCCCAATGTTGACTGTGAAGTAGGCCTACCTGGCAGAATGATAT
>NC_048588.1:43138664-43216164 GCF_013265735.2 Oncorhynchus mykiss
AAGAAAGGTTAGATTAATTACTCTAATGGTAGATTTTTATCTAACTAGTTGAGAGTCCTGACTTCCTCCCCTCTCTTCCCCAGAGGAGGCATCTGTCCTGAGGAGTCTGTCTGACCAGACTGTCTCACCTGGAGACGCCGCTCGCTTCACCTGCGTTGCCAAGGGAAACCCCACCCCCAATGTCACCTGGCTCTTCAACTCTGCCCCCATCGCCCCCTCGCCCCGCCTCCAAATTTCAGGATCCTCCCTCTGCATCAAAGGGGTGACATCACAGGACGTCGGTGTGTACCAGTGCCTGGTGGACAACGTGATTGGCTCAGCCCAGTCAGCTGGCAGGCTCACCCTCCAATCAGGTACAGTGTACTCTCCTAAAGTAGTGGGGTATCAGGAAGTGATTGAATGAGAAAATGGGCTGTTTTCCCTGCTGGTTTAGGGAGTAGGTTGAAGTAGTAGCTCTCCATCTTCCCCACATCTCTCGCCTCCTGTTTTTGTGTCAGAGCTACCTTCATGCCGGCCACCAGGGAAAAACTCAGGGACAGAGGAATGGAAAGAGTAGCCTTGGAAGGCTCTGAGCGTGTGTGTATTTGGTTTTATTATCCTTATGGGGATCAGAAGTCCTCACAAGGATAGTAAAACGAGGAAAATTCATTTAGCCAGACCCCACAAGAAAAAATACTATTTTAGGTTTAGGGTTAAGGTTTGGGTTAAGGTTAGGGTTAGGTTTACCCCCTAGAGTCGATCTCTAAATCTAATTAGCATATAACAAAAATCACCATAAAAATCAGTTCATTTAAACTAGACAGATATCTGTTATTTAATTGGCTGCTTCTCAATCCACCACATTTACCTGTGGATCACTTCCACATCTACATCTGCCTGTGGATCACTTCCACATCTACCTGTGGATCACTTCCACATCTGCCTGTGGATCACTTCCACATCTACCTGTGGATCACTTCCACATCTACCTGTGGATCACTTCCACATCTGCCTGTGGATCACTTCCACATCTACCTGTGGATCACTTCCACATCTACCTGTGGATCACTTCCACATCTGCCTGTGGATCACTTCCACATCTACCTGTGGATTACTTTAACATCTGCCTGTGGATCACTTCCACATTTACCTGTGGATCACTTCCACATCTGCCTGTGGATCACTTCCACATCTACCTGTGGATCACTTCCACATCTACCTGTGGATCACTTCCACATCTACCTGTGGATCACTTCCACATCTACCTGTGGATCACTTCCACATCTACCTGTGGATCACTTCCACATCTACCTGTGGATCACTTCCACATTTACCTGTGGATCACTTCCACATCTACCTGTGGATCACTTCCACATCTACCTGTGGATCACTTCCACATCTACCTGTGGATCACTTCCACATCTGCCTGTGGATCACTTCCACATCTACCTGTGGATCACTTCCACATCTGCCTGTGGATCACTTCCACATCTACCTGTGGATCACTTCCACATCTACCTGTGGATCACTTCCACATCTGCCTGTGGATCACTTCCACATCTACCTGTGGATCACTTCCACATCTACCTGTGGATCACTTCCACATCTGCCTGTGGATCACTTCCACATCTACCTGTGGATTACTTCCACATCTGCCTGTGGATCACTTCCACATTTACCTGTGGATCACTTCCACATCTGCCTGTGGATCACTTCCACATCTACCTGTGGATCACTTCCACATCTACCTGTGGATCACTTCCACATCTACCTGTGGATCACTTCCACATCTGCCTGTGGATCACTTCCACATCTGCCTGTGGATCACTTCCACATCTGCCTGTGGATCACTTCCACATCTGCCTGTGGATCACTTCCACATCTACCTGTGGATCACTTCCACATCTACCTGTGGATCACTTCCACATCTACCTGTGGATCACTTCCACATCCACCTGTGGATCACTTCCACATCTACCTGTGGATCACTTCCACATCTACCTGTGGATCACTTCCACATCTGCCTGTGGATCACTTCCACATCTGCCTGTGGATCACTTCCACATCTACCTGTGGATCACTTCCACATCTACCTGTGGATCACTTCCACATCTGCCTGTGGATCACTTCCACATCTACCTGTGGATCACTTCCACATCTACCTGTGGATCACTTCCACATCTGCCTGTGGATCACTTCCACATCTGCCTGTGGATCACTTCCACATCTGCCTGTGGATCACTTCCACATCTGCCTGTGGATCACTTCCACATCTGCCTGTGGATCACTTCCACATCTGCCTGTGGATCACTTCCACATCTGCCTGTGGATCACTTCCACATCTACCTGTGGATCACTTCCACATCTGCCTGTGGATCACTTCCACATCTGCCTGTGGATCACTTCCACATCTGCCTGTGGATCACTTCCACATCTGCCTGTGGATCACTTCCACATCTACCTGTGGATCACTTCCACATCTGCCTGTGGATCACTTCCACATCTACCTGTGGATCACTTCCACATCTACCTGTGGATCACTTCCACATTTACCTGTGGATCACTTCCACATCTACCTGTGAATCACTTCCACATCTACCTGTGGATCACTTCCACATCTACCTGTGGATCACTTCCACATCTACCTGTGGATCACTTCCACATCTACCTGTGGATCACTTCCACATCTACCTGTGGATCACTTCCACATCTACCTGTGGATCACTTCCACATCTGCCTGTGGATCACTTCCACATCTGCCTGTGGATCACTTCCACATCTACCTGTGGATCACTTCCACATCTACCTGTGGATCACTTCCACATCTGCCTGTGGATCACTTCCACATCTACCTGTGGATCACTTCCACATCTACCTGTGGATCACTTCCACATCTGCCTGTGGATCACTTCCACATCTGCCTGTGGATCACTTCCACATCTGCCTGTGGATCACTTCCACATCTGCCTGTGGATCACTTCCACATCTGCCTGTGGATCACTTCCACATCTGCCTGTGGATCACTTCCACATCTGCCTGTGGATCACTTCCACATCTACCTGTGGATCACTTCCACATCTGCCTGTGGATCACTTCCACATCTGCCTGTGGATCACTTCCACATCTGCCTGTGGATCACTTCCACATCTGCCTGTGGATCACTTCCACATCTACCTGTGGATCACTTCCACATCTGCCTGTGGATCACTTCCACATCTACCTGTGGATCACTTCCACATCTACCTGTGGATCACTTCCACATTTACCTGTGGATCACTTCCACATCTACCTGTGGATCACTTCCACATCTACCTGTGGATCACTTCCACATCTACCTGTGGATCACTTCCACATCTACCTGTGGATCACTTCCACATCTACCTGTGGATCACTTCCACATCTACCTGTGGATCACTTCCACATTTACCTGTGGATCACTTCCACATCTACCTGTGGATCACTTCCACATCTACCTGTGGATCACTTCCACATCTACCTGTGGATCACTTCCACATCTACCTGTGGATCACTTCCACATCTGCCTGTGGATCACTTCCACATCTACCTGTGGATCACTTCCACATCTACCTGTGGATCACTTCCACATCTACCTGTGGATCACTTCCACATCTACCTGTGGATCACTTCCACATCTGCCTGTGGATCACTTCCACATCTGCCTGTGGATCACTTCCACATCTACCTGTGGATCACTTCCACATCTACCTGTGGATCACTTCCACATCTACCTGTGGATCACTTCCACATCTGCCTGTGGATCACTTCCACATCTACCTGTGGATCACTTCCACATCTGCCTGTGGATCACTTCCACATCTAACCTGTGGATCACTTCCACATCTACCTGTGGATCACTTCCACATCTACCTGTGGATCACTTCCACATCTACCTGTGGATCACTTCCACATCTGCCTGTGGATCACTTCCACATCTGCCTGTGGATCACTTCCACATCTACCTGTGGATCACTTCCACATCTGCCTGTGGATCACTTCCACATCTACCTGTGGATCACTTCCACATCCGCCTGTGGATCACTTCCACATCCGCCTGTGGATCACTTCCACATCCGCCTGTGGATCACTTCCTCGTCTGAAGTCGGTTACAGCCGATCCGCCAACTTCTGACTATAGAGTCCAAACAGTTTGGGCTACACGCTGATATGACCCCTCTGTGGAAAGGTGAGAGACTCGGGTTCTTCTCTAGGACGCCGACAGGCCTCACAAGTATCGTCTGAAGGTCCCCCGGGAACCAGTTGAAAATGGAATGGAAGTACAGTACCAGTCGAAAGTCTGGACACACCTTCTCATTCAAGGGTTTTTCGTTATTTTTACTATTTCCTACATTGTACAAAAATAGTGAAGACATTAGAACTATGAAATAACACATATGGAATCATGTAGTAACCAAAAAAGTGTTAAACTAATCCAAATGTATTTTATATTTGAGATTCTTCAAAGTAGCCACCCTTTGCCTTGATGACAGCTTTGCACACTCTTGGCATTCTCTCAACCAGCTTCATCTGGAATGCTTTTCCAACAGTCTTGAAGGAGTTCCCACATATGCTGAGCACTTGTTGGCTGCTTTTCCTTCACTCTGCAGTCCGACTCATCTCAAACCATCTAATTTGGGTTGAAGTCGGTTGATTGTGGAGGCCAGGTCATATGATGCAGGACTCCATCACTCTCCTTCTTGGTCAAATAGCCCTTACACAACCAGGAGGTGTGTTTTGTGTCATTGTCCTGTTGAAAAACAAATTATATTCCCACTAAGCCCAAACCAGATGGGATGGCGTATCGCTGCAGAATGCTGTGGTAGCCATGCTGTGGTAGCCATGCTGGTTAAGTGTGCCTTGAATTCTAAATAAGACAGTGTCACCAGCAAAGCACCCCACACCATCACACCTCCTCCTCCGTGCTTCACGGTGGAACCACACATTCTGAGATCATCCGCTCACCTACTCTGCTTCTCACAAAGACACGGCGGTTGGAACCAAAAATCTCAAATTTGGAGACATCAGACCAAAGGACAGATTTCCACTCGTGTTTCTTGGCCCAACTAAGTCTCTTCTTCTTATTGGTTTCTTTGCAGCAATTCGACCATGAAGGCCTGATTCACACAGTCTCCTCTGAACAGTTGATGTTGAGATGTCTGTTACTTGAACTCTGTGAAGCATTTATTTGGGCAGCAATCTGAGGTTGGTAACTCTCATGAACTTATCCTCTGCAGCAGAGGTACCTCTGGGTCTTCATTTCCTGTGGCGGTCCTCATGAGAGCCAGTTTCATCATAACGCTTGATGGTTCTTGCGACTGCACTTGAAGAAACATTGAAAGTTCATGACATTTTCCAGGTTGATTGACCTTCATGTCTTAAAGTAATGATGGACTGTTGTTTCTCTTTGCTTATTTGAGCTGTTCATGCCATAAAACGGACTTGGTCTTTTACCAAATATGGCTATCTTCTGTATACCTAGACGAGACCAGAGCTGAGAGATAGTGTGGTAGTGGTATGAGCTGAGACCAGACCAGAGCATAGAGATAGTGTGGTAGTGGTCTGAGCTGAGACCAGACCAAAGCAGAGAGATAGTGTGGTAGTGGTCTGAGCTGGGACCAGACCAAAGCAGAGAGATAGTGTGGTAGTGGTCTGAGCTGGGACCAGACCAAAGCAGAGAGATAGTGTGGTAGTGGTCTGAGCTGGGACCAGACCAGAGCATAGAGATAGTGTGGTAGTGGTCTGAGCTGAGACCAGACCAGAGCAGAGAGATAGTGTGGTAGTGGTCTGAGCTGGGACCAGAGCAGAGCTGAGAGATAGCGTGGTAGTGGTCTGAGCTGAGACCAGACCAGAGCAGAGAGATAGTGTGATAGTGGTCTGAGCTGGGACCAGACCAGAGCTGAGAGATAGTGTGGTAGTGGTCTGAGCTGAGACCAGACCAGAGCTGAGAGATAGTGTGGCAGTGGTCTGAGCTGAGACCAGACCAGAGCAGAGAGATAGTGTGATAGTGGTCTGAGCTGAGACCAGACCAGAGCAGAGAGATAGTGTGATAGTGGTCTGAGCTGGGACCAGACCAGAGCAGAGAGATAGTGTGGTAGTGGTTTGAGCTGAGACCAGACCAGAGCTCCCTTCGTTCTGTTCTCTCCTGCCTCCTCCAACTCTCAGTGCAGAAAGAGAGATTTATTCTGCTATGATGTGCAGCAACACTGGTGTGTTTACAGTGAGAACGAGATGTGAGTTAGATAAGCTGAGTACTAAAACATGGTCCCGGCAGATCTTTGGCTCCGTGGGTTACCAGGTACCAGGCACCAGAGGTTGTTATCAGAGCATCTCTGCTGCCTGTTCAACTAAATGATATTGTTGTATATATAAACTGTTTACTGTCGGCTGTCTTTAAAGGAGTACACTGTCAGTTGTGTTCGTGTCTCTGTTCTGTTTATGTTTAGTTGGCCAGCGTTGAGCTCCTGCTAAGAAAGTTCCGGTCACAGTTCAACTGTTCCGGTCTAAGGGCTTTATAAATACATTTGATTGATTGATTTATTAATTGATTGATGTATATTTGTGTTGCTAGGTTCCAGTTCTCTCCCCACCATCCCACATCCAATCCCAAACAACCAGTCATAGTCTTTTTGGGGCTCTAAGTGAAATTGTTTTCTGCTGAAATGGATCTTCTAGAATGGCCTCCAGTTATCTGGCCCTCATACCATCATGGCCCCCTACTCCAGTTATCTGGCCCTCATACCATCATGGCCACCTACTCCAGTTATCTGGCCCTCATACCATCATGGCCACCTACTCCAGTTATCTGGCCTTCATACCATCATGGCCACCTACTCCAGTTATCTGGCCCTCATACCATCATGGCCACCTACTCCAGTTATCTGGCCCTCATACCATCATGGCCACCTACTCCAGTTATATGGCCCTCATACCATCATGGCCACCTACTCCAGTTATCTGGCCCTCATACCATCATGGCCACCTACTCCAGTTATCTGGCCCTCATACCATCATGGCCACCTACTCCAGTTATATGGCCCTCATACCATCATTGCCACCTACTCCAGTTATCTGGCCCTCATACCATCATGGCCCCCTACTCCAGTTATCTGGCCCTCATACCATCATGGCCACCTACTCCAGTTATCTGGCCCTCATACCATCATGGCCACCTACTCCAGTTATCTGGCCCTCATACCATCATGGCCACCTACTCCAGTTATCTGGCCCTCATACCATCATGGCCACCTACTCCAGTTATCTGGCCCTCATACCATCATGGCCACCTACTCCAGTTATCTGGCCCTCATACCATCATGGCCACCTACTCCAGTTATCTGGCCCTCATACCATCATGGCCACCTACTCCAGTTATCTGGCCTTCATACCATCATGGCCACCTACTCCAGTTATCTGGCCCTCATACCATCATGGCCACCTACTCCAGTTATCTGGCCCTCATACCATCATGGCCACCTACTCCAGTTATATGGCCCTCATACCATCATGGCCACCTACTCCAGTTATCTGGCCCTCATACCATCATGGCCACCTACTCCAGTTATCTGGCCCTCATACCATCATGGCCACCTACTCCAGTTATCTGGCCCTCATACCATCATGGCCACCTACTCCAGTTATCTGGCCCTCATACCATCATGGCCACCTACTCCAGTTATCTGGCCCTCATACCATCATGGCCCCCTACTCCAGTTATATGGCCCTCATACCATCATGGCCACCTACTCCAGTTATATGGCCCTCATACCATCATGGCCACCTACTCCAGTTATCTGGCCCTCATACCATCATGGTCACCTACTCCAGTTATATGGCCCTCATACCATCATGGTCACCTACTCCAGTTATCTGGCCCTCATACCATCATGGCCACCTACTCCAGTTATCTGGCCCTCATTCCATCATGGCCACCTACTCCAGTTATATGGCCCTCATACCATCATGGCCCCCTACTCCAGTTATCTGGCCCTCATACCATCATGGCCACCTACTCCAGTTATCTGGCCCTCATACCATCATGGCCCCCTACTCCAGTTATCTGGCCCTCATACCATCATGGCCACCTACTCCAGTTATCTGGCCCTCATACCATCATGGCCACCTACTCCAGTTATCTGGCCCTCATACCATCATGGCCCCCTACTCCAGTTATCTGGCCCTCATACCATCATGGCCCCCTACTCCAGTTATCTGGCCCTCATACCATCATGGCCACCTACTCCAGTTATCTGGCCCTCATACCATCATGGCCACCTACTCCAGTTATCTGGCCCTCATACCATCATGGCCACCTACTCCAGTTATCTGGCCCTCGCACCATCATGGCCCCCTACTCCAGTTATCGGGCCCTCATACCATCATGGCCACCTACTCCAGTTATATGGCCCTCATACCATCATGGTCACCTAATCATCCCCAGCTTCCAATTGGCTCATTCATCCCCCCTCCTCTCTCCTGTAACTATTCCCCAGGTCATTGATGTAATTGAGAATGTGTTCTAAGTCAACTTACCTAGTAAAAATAAAATAAATACATAAAGCTAATGGACTGATCTGTGACTGTGATATAAAGGCTGTGGAGAATCTATCTTTGACCTAATACCCCTAGCCCCTAACTCTGTCTCTGCAGAGTAGGGAAGGGTAGGAAACAGAGCAGAGTAGAGACTGAGCAGGGTTGGGAACAGAGCAGGGTAGGGAACAGAGCAGGGTAGGGACAGAGCAGGGTAGGGGTAGAGCAGAGTAGGGACAGAGTAGGGAAGGGTAGGAAACAGAGCAGGGTAGGGTCAGAGTAGGGAAGGGTAGGAAACAGAGCAGGGTAAGGACAGAGCAGAGTAGGGACAGAGCAGGGTAGGGACAGAGCAGGGTAGGGTAGGGACAGAGCAGGGTAGGGTAGGGACAGAGCATGGTAGGGTAGGGGACAGAGCATGGTAGGCTAGGGAACTGAGCAGGGAAAGGGGACAGAGCATGGTAGGGTAGGGAACTGAGCAGGGAAAGGGGACAGATCAGGGAAGGGACAGAGCAGGGTAGGGTAGGGAACTGAGCAGGGAAAGGGGACAGATCAGGGAAGGGACAGAGCAGGGTAGGGTAGGGGGCAGAGCAGGGTAGGGAATGGGGACAGAGCAGGGTAGGGTAGGGAACTGAGCAGGGAAAGGGGACAGAGCAGGGTAGGGTAGGGAACTGAGCAGGGAAAGGGGACAGAGCATGGTAGGGTAGGGACAGAGCAGGGAAAGGGGACAGAGCATGGTAGGGTAGGGGCTGTTTTTTGGGTGTGTGTGGCAGGCAGGCAGCAGTGGGTTCACTTTACTAAATCAACAGGCTTGGAACTGGTAACACTAACCTGGGATATGGGAGTGCGCCAGCTGCTCACATTCCTCACAGCAACCATTCAAATACCAGGAGAATCATCCCCAGCTACACTACACCTAGAGAGAGAAACACACTTACTCTCTCCCTCTCTCTCTCCAGCTCTCTCTCGCTCTCTCTCACTTTCTCCCCTTCTCTCTCCAGCTCTCTCTCTCTCTCTCTCTGTCTCTCTCTCTCTCTCTCTGTCTCTCTCTCTGTCTCTCTCTCTGTCTCTCTCTCTCCTTCTCTCTCCAGCTCTCTCTCTCTCTCTCTCTCTCTCTGTCTCTCTCTCTGTCTCTCTCTCTCTCTCTCTCTTTCTCTCCTCTCTCCAGCTCTCTCTCTCTCTCTCTCTCTCTCTCTCTCTCTGTCTCTCCTTCTCTCTCCAGCTCTGTCTCTCCTTCTCTCTGTCTCTCTCTCTGTCTCTCTCTCTCTCCTTCTCTCTCCAGCTCTGTCTCTCCTTCTCTCTCTCTCTCTCCAGCTCTCTCTCTCTCTCTCTTTATTGGCATGGGAAACATGTGTTAACATTGCCAAAGCAAGTGAGGTAGACAACATACAAAGTGAATATATAAAGTGAAAAACAACAAAAATTAACAGTAAACATTACACATATACAGAGGCTTCTCTCTCTCTGTCTCTCCTTCTCTCTCTCGCTCTCTCTAGCTTTATCCCGTTCTCTCTCCAGCTCTTTCTCTTTCTCTCTCTCTCTCACCTTCTCCCCTTTTGTCTCCATCTCTCGCAATTCAATTCAATTCAATGTGCTTTATTGGCATGGCATAACAATGCAAAGCTTACTTTGGTACAATATTAACATAATTATTAACATAACAACAACAACAACAAGCATAGAGGACATGTGCAGGTTGGTTGGTCTGTCAGACACTGTCCCTCATCTTATGGCAGGCAGCAATGTAGTGGTCTGTCAGACACTGTCCCTCATCTTATGGCAGGCAGCAATGTAGTGGTCTGTCAGACACTGTCCCTCATCTTATGGCAGGCAGCAATGGAGTGGTCTGTCAGACACTGTCCCTCATCTTATGGCAGGCAGCAATGTAGTGGTCTGTCAGACACTGTCCCTCATCTTATGGCAGGCAGCAATGTAGTGGTCTGTCAGACACTGTCCCTCATCTTATGGCAGGCAGCAATGTAGTGGTCTGTCAGACACTGTCCCTCATCTTATGGCAGGCAGCAATGTAACAAAAAGTAAATTTAATAAAAATATATATATTATATAAAGACTGTTGACATGTTGTCAGGAGGCCAAAATTCACCCAACTTATTGTGGGAAGCTCGTGGAAGGCTACCCGAAAAGTTTGACCCAAGTTAAACAATTTAAAGGCAATGCTACCAAATACTAATTGAGTGTATGTAAACTTCTGACCCACTGGGAATGTGATGAAAGAAATACAAACTGAAATAAATCATGCTCTCTACTATTATTCTGACATTTCACATTCTTAAAATAAAGTGGTGATCCTAACTGACCTAAGATAGGGTATTTATACTAGGATTAAATGTCAGGAATTGTGAAAAACTGAGTTTAAATGTATTTGGCTAAGGTGTATGTCAACTTCTGATTTCAGCTGTAAATGAGAACTTGTTCTCAACTGGCCTATCTGGTTAAATAAAGGTGTTCTCAACTGGCCTACCTGGTTAAATAAAGGTGTTCTCAACTAGCCTACCTGGTTAAATAAAGGTGTTCTCAACTAGCCTACCTGGTTAAATAAAGGTGTTCTCAACTGGCCTACCTGGTTAAATAAAGGTGTTCTCAACTGGCCTACCTGGTTAAATAAAGGTGTTCTCAACTGGCCTACCTGGTTAAATAAAGGTGTTGTCAACTGGCCTACCTGGTTAAATAAAGGTGTTGTCAACTGGCCTACCTGGTTAAATAAAGGTGTTGTCAACTGGCCTACCTGGTTAAATAAAGGTGTTGTCAACTGGCCTATCTGGTTAAATAAAAGTTAACTAAAATAGAAATACAGATATGAGGATAACGATGTGTGGAGCACTTAGCGGTTATAATATGAAGGTTTGACTTGGAAAGGTTTCTTCGCCGGGTCACATATAACTGATGAGTTGTTCATTGAAGTCCACAAGCGGGATGGGGAAGGGACGAGGTGAGAGGAAGTAGAGCGCGTAGATAGAAGAAGAGAAGGAATTATATAGACAACAAGCTGTTTGTATCTGTCTGGTATGAAAGGGAACTATGTTGACATGTGATCAGGGGTATATTCATCAGGGGTGTATTCATCAGGGGTGTATTCATTAGGGGTGTATTCATCAGGGGTATATTCATCAATGGTGTATTCATCAGGGGTGTATTCATCAGGGGTATATTCATCAATGGTGTATTCATCAGGGGTGTATTCATCAGGGGTGTATTCATCAGGGGTGTATTCATCAGGGGTGTATTCATTAGGGGTGTATTCATCAGGGGTATATTCATCAATGGTGTATTCATCAGGGGTGTATTCATCAGGGGTATATTCATCAATGGTGTATTCATTAGGGGTGTATTCAAGAAAATGGAATGAAACGGGATTAAACATACAGTAAACTTTCATTCATAGGCTAGGTTGTAACAACCTCATGATGGGTAAATGGAAAATTAGAGTATCATGTAGTAGCTTAAACCTATCACTGTTACATTGAACTGGGTGAATGGAGTATGAAGGACAGTCATCCAATATGCTGTAATAGAAATAAGGCCCTGCTCATGAAAATAAAATCACACCGACCGTCACTGACTGTTATATACTGTAATATTCTGTAATATACTCTAATATACTGTAATATACTCTAATATACTGTAATATACTGTAATATTCTGTAATATTCTGTATTATACTGTAATATACTGTAATATACTGTAATATTATGTAATATACTCTAATATACTCTAATATACTGTAATATACTCTAATATATTCTAATATACTGTAATATACTGTGATATACTGTAATATTCTGTAACATAGTGCAATGTAGTGTAATATTCTGTAATATACTCTAATATACTGTAATATACTCTAATACACTGTAATATACTGTAATATTCTGTAATATACTGTAATATACTGTAATATACTGTAATATACTCTAATATACTGTAATATACTCTAATATACTCTAATATACTGTAATATACTGTGATATACTGTAATATTCTGTAACATAGTGCAATATAGTGTAATATTCTGTAATATACTGTAATATTCTGTAATATACTCTAATATACTGTAATATTATGTAATATACTGTAATATTCTGTAATATACTTTAATATTCTGTAACATACTGTAATATACTTTAATATTCTGTAACATACTCTAATATACTGTAAGGTAGTGTAATATAGTGTAATATAGTGTAATATTCTCTAATATACTCTAATATACTGTAAGGTAGTGTAATATAGTGTAATATTCTGTGATGTACTGTAATATACTGTAAGGTAGTGTAATATAGTGTCATATTCTGTGTCTCCTGCCCAACCTCCTCCCAGCCTCCCTGACGTCCCCATTTACAGCTCTCTGGACCGGTTTATAATAAAAATAACTAACAAAGCATTATTGTGTAGTGCTGTGAGTATCCAGGAGTTTCTTGTTATTTTATGTAGATTGAAAAGGCTTGTTCCCAATGTAAAACTTTCCAGCCCTGCTTTCCTGCTGGCCTGTGGTCCACGTCGGAGACATAGTCCCTCCTCTGTCCATGTTGGGTCTCTGCAGCAGACTGACTGTCCCTGTTGGGTCTCTGCAGCAGACTGACTCTGTCCCTGTTGGGTCTATGCAGCAGACTGACTCTGTCCCTGTTGGGTCTCTGCAGCAGACTGACTCTGTCCCTGTTGGGTCTCTGCAGCAGACTGACTCTGTCCCTGTTGGGTCTCTGCAGCAGACTGACTCTGTCCCTGTTGGGTCTATGCAGCAGACTGACTCTGTCCCTGTTGGGTCTCTGCAGCAGACTGACTGTCCCTGTTGGGTCTCTGCAGCAGACTGACTCTGTCCCTGTTGGTTCTCTGCAGCAGACTGACAGTTGTAGTTGTAATAATGATGGGCCGTGTAGTTGTAGTCGTAATAATGGTGGGCCGTGTAGTTGTAGTCATAATAATGGTGGGCCGTGTAGTTGTAGTCATAATAATGGTGGGCCGTGTAGTTGTAGTCGTAATAATGATGGGCCGTGTAGTTGTAGTCGTAATAATGATGGGCCGTGTAGTTGTAGTCGTAATAATGATGGGCCGTGTAGTTGTAGTCGTAATAATGATGGGCCGTGTAGTTGTAGTCGTAATAATGATGGGCTGTGTAGTTGTAGTCGTAATAATGATGGGCCGTGTAGTTGTAGTCGTAATAATGATGGGCTGTGTAATTGTAGTCGTAATAATGATGGGCCGTGTAGTTGTAGTCGCAATAATTATGGGCCGTGTAGTTGTAGTTGTAATAATGATGGGCCGTGTAGTTGTAGTCGTTATAATGGTGGGCCGTGTAGTTGTAGTCGTAATAATGATGGGCCGTGTAGTTGTAGTCGTAAGAATGATGGGCCGTGTAGTTGTAGTTGTAATAATGATGGGCCGTGTAGTTGTAGTTGTAATAATGATGGGCCGTGTAGTTGTAGTCGTAATAATGATGGGCCGTGTAGTTGTAGTCGTAATAATGATGGGCCGTGTAGTTGTAGTTGTAATAATGATGGGCCGTGTAGTTGTAGTCGTAATAATGATGGGCCGTGTAGTTGTAGTCGTAATAATGATGGGCCGTGTAGTTGTAGTTGTAATAATAATGGGCCGTGTAGTTGTAGTCGTAATAATGATGGGCTGTGTAGTTGTAGTCGTAATAATGATGGGCCGTGTAGTTGTAGTCGTTCTAATGGTGGGCCGTGTAGTTGTAGTCGTAATAATGATGGGCCGTGTAGTTGTAGTCGTTATAATGGTGGGCCGTGCGAAGTGATGGGCGAAGTGACATGCCTGGCAAAGTTTGCAACTGCCACAAGGATGGTAACAGCTTAGTAACGTGCGCTGCCTAGCAACCATCGTTATGAAGCATCAAATCTCATGAGTGCGCATTGCTTACGCCGGACTTAGCTTCAACTTGACTTGTTTTTGGTTGGTGCAACTGGTGTAAATACGGATCACATAGTCGAACGTACACTCTTAGAAAAAAATGTGGTTCCTAAAGGGTTCCTCGGCTGTCCCCATAGGGAAAAAAACTTTTCGGTTCCAGGTAGGACCATTTTGGGTTCCATGTGGAAAGGGTTCTACACGGAACCCAAAAACATTCTACCTGGAACCAAAAACGTTCTACCTGGAACCAAAAACGTTTCTTAAAAGGGTTCTCCTATGGGGACACCCGAAGAACCTTGTAAGGTTCTAGATAGCATCTTTATTTCTAAGAGCGTAGCTACGGCTAACCTAGCGTTTCATAACAACTGGTGCAACCGGCCCCAGAAAGAACATTCCGTTTATTTGCATCTGAATTCATAGCAAGAAAATGTATTAAAAACATCACAATATGATTTGTGATCAAAGTTTCAAGCTTCGATGTTATACTTGGATACAGTTTAATCTGAATCTCTTTCTATCTCTAGAAGAAGAACCTCAGCCTGGTTTAATCTGAAACTTCTCTTTCTATCTCTAGAAGAACAAGAACCTCAGCCTGGTTCCACCGCTGATATTCTGATCGACGCTCCACCCACCTCTGTCCACCCAATCCAGAGCGACGAGGGAGATGAGCTCCTCCCACCCGAGGAGGAAGGGGAAGGGCTAGGGGAGGGGCTAGGAGAAGGGGATGGGCTATGGGACACCATGGGCCAACCAACAGAGAGGAGCAGCGACCGGCCCACTCCTGAAGCACCAATCATTACTAGCCCTCCTCAGACTCACAAACCTGATGTCTATGACCTGGAGTGGAGGGCGGGCCGTGACTGGGGACATCCAATCAACGCATACTTTGTCAAGTACCGCAAGGTGAGTCCAGAGGGGGAGGAACAGGAGTTTTGCTTACCATGTCGTTGTACCCTGACCAGGAAAAACTCCAGGCCCTAGGTAGGGATAAAGCACCTGCATGTTAGTGTAGTAGAGTAGAGTGTAGTAGAGTAGAGTATGGTAAAGTAGAATACAGTAGAGTGGAGTAGAGTAGAGTGGAGTGGAGTGGAGTGGAGTGTAGTAGAGTGTAGTTGAATATAGTTGAGTGTAGTATAGTGTAGTAGAGTGGAGTAGAGTGTAGTAGAGGAGTGGAGTAGAGTGGAGTGGAGACTAAAGTGGAGTGGAGTGTAGTAGAGTGGAGCAGAGTGGAGTAGAGTGGAGTAGAGTAGAGTGTAGTAGAGTGGAGTAGAGTGGAGTAGAGTGGAGTGTAGTAGAGTCGAGTGGAGTAGAGTGTAGTGTAGTAGTGGAGTAAAGTGTAATGTAGTAGAGCAGACTGGAGTGTATTAGAGTAGAGTGTATTAGAGTGGAGTACAGTGTAGTGAAGTGGAGTGGAGTAGAGTGGAGTAGAGTGTAGTAGAGTAGAGTTGAGTAGAGTAGAGTGGAGTAGACTGTAGAAGAGTGGAGTGGAGTGGAGACTAGAGTGGAGTGGAGTAGTGGATTAGAGGGTAGTGGAGTAGAGGTTAGTGGAGTAGAGTAGACTGGAGTGTAGTATGGGGTAGTGGATTATTTTTATGGGGTAGTGGATTAGAGGGTAGTGGAGTAGAGGGTAGTGGAGTAGAGTAGACTGGAGTGTAGTATGGGGTAGTGGATTAGAGGGTAGTGGAGTAGGGGGTAGTGGAGTAGAGGGTAGTGGAGTAGAGGGTAGTGGAGTAGAGGGTAGTGGAGTAGGGGGTAGTGGAGTAGAGGATAGTGGAGTAGAGGGTAGTGGAGTAGAGTAGACTGGAGTGTAGTATGGGGTAGTGGATTAGAGGGTAGTGGAGTAGGGGGTAGTGGAGTAGAGGGTAGTGGAGTAGAGGGTAGTGGAGTAGAGGGTAGTGGAGTAGGGGGTAGTGGAGTAGAGGGTAGTGGAGTAGAGGGTAGTGAAGTAGAGGGTAGTGGAGTAGAGGGTAGTGGAGTAGAGGGTAGTAGAGTAGAGGGTAGTGGAGTAGAGGGTAGTGGAGTAGAGGGTAGTGGAGTAGGGGGTAGTGGATTAGAGGGTAACACTTTATTGGAGTAGTCCATCTGTAGATACCCTACAGACTACCAGTAACATTGTGAGATATAGTGAGATATACTGGACGGAAAATCCAACAAATTATTTTTTAATTTGCAACATTGAAATGCAATGATTCACCCATGATCCACCTAACAATATTTTGAAAGAGTACTTTTAGCATATGTTTTCGTTTCAGTCTCCTTCATCTCCACTAACCAAAGTTAATTGTATGGATTTTTTTCCTATTAATAATGTAAAATGAACATCTGTACAGAAAGACTCATGTGAAGGTAAATTACAGAGGAGGAACTTCTTGATGCTATTAAAGCCTTTAAGTCTGGGAAAACTCTAGGGCTGGATTGTATACCAGTTGAGGTTTACCAAACTCTAGGGCTGGCTGGTATACCAGTGGAGGTTTACCAAACTCTAGGGCTGGATGGCACACCAGTGGAGATAAACCAGTTGAGGTTTACCAAACTCTAGGGCTGGATGGTTTTCCAGTGGAGATAAACCAGGGGAGATATACCAGTGGAGATATACCAGTGGAGGTTTACCAAACTCTAGGGCTGGATGGTATACCAGTGGAGATATACCAAACTCTAGGGCTGGATGGTATACCAGTGGAGATATACCAAACTCCAGGGCTCGATGGTATACCAGTGGAGATATACCGAACTCTAGGGCTGGATGGTATACCAGTTGATGTTTACCAAACTCCAGGGCTCGATGGTATACCAGTGGAGATATACCAGTGGAGATATACCAGTGGAGGTTTACCAAACTCTAGGGCTGGATGGTATACCAGTGGACATATACCAAACTCCAGGGCTCGATGGTATACCAGTGGAGATATACCAGTGGAGATATACCAGTGGAGGTTTACCAAACTCTAGGGCTGGATGGTATACCAGTGGACATATACCAAACTCCAGGGCTGGCTGGTATACCAGTGGAGATATACCAAACTCCAGGGCTCGATGGTATACCAGTGGAGATATACCAGTGGAGGTTTACCAAACTCTAGGGCTGGATGGTGTACCAGTGGACATATACCAAACTCCAGGGCTGGCTGGTATACCAGTGGAGATATACCAAACTCCAGGGCTGGATGGTATACCAGTGGAGATATACCAGTGGAGGTATACCAGTGGAGATATACCAAACTCCAGGGCTCGATGGTATACCAGTGGAGATATACCGAACTCTAGGGCTGGATGGTATACCAGTTGAGATATACCAAACTCCAGGGCTCGATGGTATACCAGTGGAGATATACCGAACTCTAGGGCTGGATGGTATACCAGTTGATGTTTACCAAACTCTACGGCTGGCTGGTATACCAGTGGAGATATACCAAACTCCAGGGCTGGATGGTATACCAGTTGAGATTTACCAAACTCTAGGGCTGGCTGGTATACCAGTTGAGGTTTACCAAACTCTAGGGCTGGATGGTATAACAGTGGAGGTTTACCAAACTCTAGGGCTGGATGGTATACCAGTTGAGGTTTACCAAACTCTAGGGCTGGATGGTATACCAGTGGAGGTTTACCAAACTCTAGGGCTGGATGGTATACCAGTTGAGGTTTACCAAACTCTAGGGCTGGCTGGTATACCAGTGGAGGTTTACCAAACTCTAGGGCTGGATGGTATACCAGTTGAGGTTTACCAAACTCTAGGGCTGGATGGTATACCAGTGGAGGTTTACCAAACTCTAGGGCTGGATGGTATACCAGTGGAGATATACCAGGGGAGGTTTACCAGTGGAGATATACCAGTGGAGATATACCAAACTCTAGGGCTGGCTGGTATACCAGTGGAGATATACCAGGGGAGGTTTACCAGTGGAGATATACCAAACTCCAGGGCTCGATGGTATACCAGTGGAGATATACCGAACTCTAGGGCTGGATGGTATACCAGTTGATGTTTACCAAACTCTACGGCTGGCTGGTATACCAGTGGAGATATACCAAACTCCAGGGCTGGATGGTATACCAGTTGAGGTTTACCAAACTCTAGGGCTGGCTGGTATACCAGTGGAGGTTTACCAAACTCTAGGGCTGGATGGTATACCAGTTGAGGTTTACCAAACTCTAGGGCTGGATGGTATACCAGTGGAGGTTTACCAAACTCTAGGGCTGGATGGTATACCAGTGGAGGTTTACCAGTGGAGGTTTACCAGTGGAGATATACCAGGGGAGAAATACCAGTGGAGATATACCAAACTCCAGGGCTGGATGGTATACCAGTTGAGATTTACCAAACTCTAGGGCTGGCTGGTATACCAGTTGAGGTTTACCAAACTCTAGGGCTGGATGGTATACCAGTTGATATATACTAAACTCCAGGGCTGGATGGTATACCAGTTGAGATTTACCAAACTCTAGGGCTGGCTGGTATACCAGTTGAGGTTTACCAAACTCTAGGGCTGGATGGTATACCAGTGGAGGTTTACCAAACTCTAGGGCTGGATGGTATACCAGTTGATATATACTAAACTCCAGGGCTGGATGGTTTACCAGTGGAGATATACCAGGGGAGGTTTACCAGTGGAGATATACCAGTGGAGATATACCAAACTCTAGGGCTGGCTGGTATACCAGTGGAGATATACCAGGGGAGGTTTACCAGTGGAGATATACCAAACTCTAGGGCTGGCTGGTATACCAGTGGAGATATACCAAACTCCAGGGCTGGATGGTATACCAGTGGAGATATACCAAACTCCAGGGCTCGATGGTATACCAGTGGAGATATACCGAACTCTAGGGCTGGATGGTATACCAGTTGATGTTTACCAAACTCTACGGCTGGCTGGTATACCAGTGGAGATATACCAAACTCCAGGGCTGGATGGTATACCAGTTGAGATTTACCAAACTCTAGGGCTGGCTGGTATACCAGTTGAGGTTTACCAAACTCTAGGGCTGGATGGTATACCAGTGGAGGTTTACCAAACTCTAGGGCTGGATGGTATACCAGTTGAGGTTTACCAAACTCTAGGGCTGGATGGTATACCAGTGGAGGTTTACCAAACTCTAGGGCTGGATGGTATACCAGTTGATATATACTAAACTCCAGGGCTGGATGGTTTACCAGTGGAGATATACCAGTGGAGATATACCAGTGGAGGCTTACCAAACTCCAGGGCTGGATGGTATACCAGTGGACATATACCAGTGGAGGTTTACCAGTGGAGATATACCAGGGGAGATATACCAGTGGAGATATACCAGTGGAGGTTTACCAGTGGAGATATACCAGTGGACGTTTACCAGTGGAGATATACCAGTGGAGGTATACCAGGGCAGGTTTACCAGTGGAGATATACAAGTGGAGATATACCAGTGGAGGTCTACTAGTGGAGATATACCAGTGGAGGTTTACCAGTGGAGGTATACCAGTGGAGGTTTACCAGTGGAGATATACCAGGGGAGATATACCAGTGGAGATATACCAGTGGAGGTTTACCAGTGGAGATATACCAGTGGAGGTTTACCAGTGGATATATACTAGGGGAGATATACCAGTGGAGGTTTACCAGTGGAGATATACCAGTGGAGGTTTACCAAACTTGTTTTGATTTACTCAGAGGACCATTATCAGCATTGTTTAACCACTCCTATATAAATGGTAGATTATCAGATACTCAACAAGAAGGTCTGATTTCATTACTACTGAAACAGGACCCAGGTGGTTAATATAAAGATTGGTAAATATAAAGATCCAGTCCATTAAAAACATGTGAGGCCCCTTGTGCTTCAGTATTGTGATGCAACAATTCTAGAATAGTGCATAGAATTAAAAAGGTATTGTCAGATATTATTCATCCTAATCAGACATTTTTTTTTACATGGACAATACATTGGAGATAATATAAGACAAGTACTGGAACCAATAGAATACTATGACGAATGTTGAGCCAGCAGCATACCACCCTGCATACCACCCTGCATACCACCCTGCATACCACCCTGCATAACACTGCTGGCTCGCTTCTGAAGCCAAGCATGGTTGGGCCTGGCCAGTCCCTGGATGTGAGACCAGATGCTACTGGAAGTGGTGTTGGAGGGCCAGTAGGAGGCACCCTTTCCTCTGGTCTAGAAAAAGTTCCCCAGGGCAGTGATTGGGGATGTTGCCCTGTGTAGGGTTCTGTGTTTTGGCTGGGACGTTAAACGGGTGTCCTGACTCTCTGAGGTCATTAAAGATCCCATGGCACTTATCGTAGAGTAGGGATGTTAACCCCCGGTGTCCTGGCTAAATTCCCAAGCTGGTATTTATTGGTCACCTAATCATCCCCAGTTTACAATTGCCTCATTCATCTCCCCTGTAATTATTTCCCAGGTCGTTGCTGTAAATGAGAATGTGTTCTCAGTCAATTTATTTATTTAATTTATTTAGTTAAATAAGGGTTAAATTAAAATAATAAAACAATATGGAGAAACCATGCCTGGTACTCATAGCTGACTTTGAAAAGGCCTTCGATAAAGTAGGACTGGAATTTATACATACGGTGCATTTGGAAAGTATTCAGACCCCTTGACTTTTTACACATTTTGTTAAGTTACAGCCTTATTCTAAAATGGATTCAATTACACAAATTAGGGGATGGGTGGTAGGGTTAGGGGAAAATAATAAAGGGAAATATATATATAAAAAATATAGATGTATTTATAAAAAAATATATATTGGGGATGATTCAGACAATTAAAATTGATGTAAGCCACAATCTATTTTTATTTTATTCTTTATAGCTGATCGACCTGTTAAAACAACAACAATAAGAGCGGAGTAGAGTAGAGCCTTGTAGAGTAGAGTAGAGCATTGTAGAGTAGAGTAGAGCATTGTAGAGTAGAGTAGAGCACAGCGGAGTAGAGTAGAGTAGAGCATTGTAGAGTAGAGTAGAGCATTGTAGAGTAGAGTAGAGCACAGCGGAGTAGAGTAGAGTAGAGCATTGTAGAGTAGAGTAGAGTAGAGCATTGTAGAGTAGAGTAGAGCATTGTAGAGTAGAGTAGAGCATTGTAGAGTAGAGTAGAGCACAGCGGAGTAGAGTAGAGCACAGCGGAGGAGAGTAGAGTAGAGTAGAGCATTGTAGAGTAGAGCATTTTAGAGTAGAGTAGAGCCTTGTAGAGTGGAGTAGAGCCTTGTAGAGTAGAGTAGAGCATTGTAGAGTAGAGTAGAGCACAGCGGAGTAGAGTAGAGTAGAGTAGAGCAGCGTATAGTAGAGCAGAGTAGAGTAGAGCATTGTAGAGTAGAGCATTTTAGAGTAGAGTAGAGCATTGTAGAGTAGAGTAGAGCATTGTAGAGTAGAGTAGAGCACAGCAGAGTAGAGTAGAGTAGAGCAGCGTATAGTAGAGCAGAGTAGAGTAGAGCATTTTAGAGTAGAGCATTGTAGAGTAGAGTAGAGCATTGTAGAGCAGAGTAGAGCATTGTAGAGTAGAGTAGAGCATTGTAGAGTAGAGTAGAGCATTGTAGAGTAGAGTAGAGTTTTGTAGAGTAGGGTAGAGTAGAGCATTGTAGAGTAGAGACGAGTAGAGCATTTTAGACTAGAGTACAGTAGAGCAGAGTAGAGTAGAATAGAGTAGAGTAGAGCATTGTAGAGTAGAGTGGAGTAGAGTAGAGTAGAGCATTGTAGAGTAGAGTAGAGCATTGTAGAGTAGAGTACAATATAGCAGAGCAGAGTAGAGCAGAGTAGAGCAGAGAAGAGTACAATAGAGCAGAGCAGAGCAGAGCAGAGTAGAGTAGAGCAGAGCAGAGCAGAGCAGAGCAGAGTAAAGTAGAGTAGAGTATAGTAGAGCAGAGTAGAGTAGAGTAGAGTAGAGTAGGAACTTTTGTCTAGTAATCAGCTGTTAGCTTGACCCCCGACACACGCTCCCCGGTGCCCGGTGCCCAAACCAACTGCTAACTCTGTGTAATGTGTTCATTAAAGCAGAGAAGGTATAGGACCCATGCCCACTCTAGCTACAGCACTAGGTCATTTCCTTTTTAAAAGCCTGTGTTTTCTTCACTAATAAGCTCTCTCTGACTATAAAACCCAAACAGTTCTTGTTAAGATTGCATTGGCAGCGCGACTCAGAAGTTGCTGGCCCTGGAAAAAGTGACTGAGAATTATCACGGGTATTGTTGTTGCGTACGCCATTTTCTCTGTGATGATTCACTGTTGGAACTGAACGTACATTTCCATACTGGTCCCCCCGTGGGAAGTGAACTCACAACCCTACGATTGATGCAAATGTTTGAGGACAGGGTTTTGTTCTTTCTGATGACTTTTGTGTTGTCTGTTTGTCTTTGTTGTGGTTGCTGTTACTTGGTTCTCTATCCTGGCCTCTCTCTCTCTCTCTCTCTCTCTCCCTTTCCCTTTATCAATTCAATTCATTTTGCTGTGTTTGCATGACGTAAGAATGTACATATTTCCAAAGCTTACTTTGGAGATTTACAGTATGAACATAATTAATAATAATAATCAATATTGTCAACAGGACAACAGTAACAACAGGACAACAGTAACATTTGGGGAAATGACACTCTCTAATTGTTTTATATTTTTTACATTTTGTCAGGAAATGCAGCTCTGTCTCAGGTTCTGCTGTGGTACAGTGGTTGTATAGCCTTTCCTCTACAGGGAGCCAGGTTCTGCTGTGGTGCAGTGGTTGCACAGCCTTTCCTCTACAGGGAGCCAGGTTCTGCTGTGGTGCAGTGGTTGCACAGCCTTTCCTCTACAGAGAGCCAGGTTCTGCTGTTGTGCAGTGGTTGCACAGCCTTTCCTCTACAGAGAGCCAGGTTATGCTGTTGGGCAGTGGTTGCACAGCCTTTCCTCTACAGGGAGCCAGGTTCTGCTGTGGTGCAGTGGTTGCACAGCCTTTCCTCTACAGAGAGCCAGGTTCTGCTGTTGTGCAGTGGTTGCACAGCCTTTCCTCTACAGAGAGCCAGGTTATGCTGTTGGGCAGTGGTTGCACAGCCTTTCCTCTACAGAGAGCCAGGTTTTCCTGTATCTTCCCTTCTCAATGGCAAGGCTGTGCTCACTGAGCCTGTACTTTGTCAAGGTTTTTCTAAGGTTTTGATCAGTAACCATGGTCAAATTGTTAGCTACGGTATACTGTCGATTTAGGGCCAGATAGCACTGCATTTTGCTTTGTGCTGGTGTTTCCCAATAAGTAATGTAGTTTTGTTTTGTTTTATTCTGATTGATTGGATGTTCTGGTCCTGAGGCTTCAGTGTGTTAGTAGAACAGGTTAGTGAACTCAGCCCCAGGACCAGCAGGATGAGGGGACTGAGGCTTCAGTGTGTTAGTAGAACAGGTTAGTGAACTCAGCCCCAGGACCAGCTGGATGAGGGGACTGAGGCTTCAGTGTGTTAGTAGAACAGGTTAGTGAACTCAGCCCCAGGACCAGCTGGATGAGGGGACTCTTTTCTTTGCTCAGCTCTTGGCATTGCAATGATATGAGATGGGGTCACTGTATTTGAGATGTTTACAAAACTTAATTGCTCTTTTTTGACTTTTTAATATTAGTGGATATTGGCCTAATTCTGCCCTGCATGCATTGTTGACAGGGAAATCTTGTTTTGCAAGTGGACCCCACACTTCGCTGCCATAAAGTGCAATTGGTTCAATGACACATTCCATTAGTTTTAGACAAATGTTAATATGTATTTCAATTTGAATTAGCTTTTTAATGGCGTAGAATGCCCTGCGTGCTTTCCCTCTCAGTTCATTCACTGCCTCATTAAAGTGTCCAGTTGAGCTTATTTTTAAACCTCAGTAATTGTAGTGTGTGCAGTACTCTAAAAATATTGTACCAATTGAGAACTTTGGTCTAATTCCCTGAGATCTGGATCTTCCCTGGAAAATCATTATTTTAGTCTTTTTGGGATTTACTGCCAGGGCCCAGGTCTAGCAGTACTGCTCTAGCAGGTCCAGGCTCTCCTGTAGGCCATGTGCTGTGGGTGACAGATACTTATTGTTATTATATTTAACCTTTATTTAACTAGGCAAGTCAGTTAAGAACAAATTCTTATTTACAATGACGGCCTACTCTGGCAAAACCCGGACAACGCTGGGCCGATTGTGCACCGCCGTGCTCCCAATCTCGGCCGGATGTGATACAGCCTGGATTTGAGTCGGGGACTGTAGTGCTCATCATCTGCGGGATGCTGTGCTACTCGGGAGCCACCGGCAGCAGGCAATTCACTTCTGAACTGTGGAGACTAACACCAGGGGCTGAGGATCTTTCTAGAATAGTGGCCAATTCATTGATGTAAATGTTGAAGAGTGCAGGGCTCAGATTGCAACCCTGGCGAAGGCTCCGCCCCGGTTAAAGAATTATGTAACTGTTCTCTCTACTACCGCACGGCAGGCGTTACCTGAGTGCCAAGTCTAGGACAAAAAAGCTCCTTAACAGCTTCTACCCCCAAGCCATAAGACTGCTGAACAATTAATCAAATGGCCACCGGGACAATTTACATTGACCCCCTTTGTTTTTACACTGCTGCTACTCACTGTCTATTATCCATGCGTAGTCACTTTACCCCCACATACTGTACAAATTATCGTGACTAACCTGTACCCCCACACATTTACCCCTGTATATAGCCTACTGCAGCCTTTCTCAATGGCAAGGCTATGCTCACTGAGTCTATTCATACAGTCGTGGCCAAAAGTTTTGAGAGTGACACAAATATTAATTTCCACAAAGTTTTCTGCTTCATTGTCTTCAGATATTTTTGTCAGATGTTACTATGGAATACTGAAGTATAATTACAAGCATTTCATGAGTGTCAAGGGCTTTTATTGACAATTACATGAAGTTGATGCAAAGAGTCAATTTTTGCAGTGTTGACCCTTCTTTTTCAAGACCTCTGCAATCTCTGGTATGCTGGACCTCTGGTATACTGTCAATTAACTTCTGGGCCACATCCTGACTGATTGCAGCCCATTCTTGCATAATCCATGCTTGGAGTTTGTCAGAATTTGTGGGGTGTGGTTTGTCCACCCGCCTCTTGAGGATTGACCACAAGTTCTCAATGGGATTAAGGTCTGGGGAGTTTCCTGGCCATGGACCCAAAATATCTATGTTTTGTTCCCCGAGCCACTTAGTTATCACTTTTGCCTTATGGCAAGGTGCTCCATCATGCTGGAAAAGGCATTGTTCGTCACCAAACTGTTCCTGGGTGGAAGTTGCTCTCAGAGGATGTGTTGGTACCATTTTTTTATTCATGGCTGTGTTCTTAGGCAAAATTGTGAGTGAGCCCACTCCCTTGGCTGAGAAGCAACCCCACACATGAATGGTCTCAGGATGCTTTACTGCTGGCACGACACAGGACTGATGGTAGCGCTCACCTTGTCTTCTCCGGACAAGTTTTTTTCCAGATGCCTCAAACAATCGGAAATGGGATTCATCAGAGAAAATAACTTTACCCCAGTCCTCAGCAGTCCAATCCCTGTACCTTTGGCAGAATATCAGTCTGTCCCTGATGTTTTTCCTGGAGAGAAGTGGCTTCTTTGCTGCCCTTCTTAACACCAGGCCATCCTCCAAAAGTCTTTGCCTCACTGTGCGTGCAAATGCACTCACACCTGCCTGCTGCCATTCCTGAGCAAGCTCTGTACTGGTGGTGCCCCGATCCCGCAGCTGAATCAACTTTAGGAGACGGTCCTGGCGCTTGCTGGACTTTCTTGGGTGCCCTGAAGCCTTCGTCACAACAATTGAACCTCTCTCCTTAAAGTTCTTGATGATCCGATAAATGGTTGATTTAGGTGCAATCTTACTGACAGCAGTATCCTTGCCTGTGAAGCCCTTTTCGTGCAATGAAATGAGGACGGCACGTGTTTCCTTGCATGTAACCATGGTTGACAGAGGAAGAACAATGATTCAAGCACCACCCACATTTTGAAGCTTCCAGTCTGTTATTCAAACTCAATCAGCATGACAGAGTGATCTCCAGCCTTGTCCTTGTCAACACTCACACCTGTGTTAATGAGAGAATCACTGACATGATGTCAGCTGGTCCGTTTGTGGCAGGGCTGAAATGCAGTGGAAATGTTTTTTGGGGATTCAGTTCATTTGCATGGCAAAGAGGGACTTTGCAATTAATTGCAATTCATCTGATCACTCTTCAGAACATTCTTGAGTTTATGCAAAATGCCATCATACAAACTGAGGCAGCAGACTTTGTGAAAATTTATATTTGTGTCATTCTCAAAACGTTTGGCCACGACTAGACAAAGCTTTCCTTAAGTTTGGGTCAGTCACAGTGGTCAGGTATTCTGCCACTGTGTACTCTCTGTTTAGGGCCACATAGCATTCTAGTTTGCTCTGTTTTTCTGTAAATTCTTTCCAATGTGTCAAGTAATTATCTTTTGTGTTCTCATGATTTGGTTGAGTCTAATTGTGTTTCTATCCTGGGGCTCTGTAGGGTGTGTTTGTGTTTGTGAACAGAGCCCCAGAACCAGCTTGATTAGGGGACTCTTCTCCAGGTTCATCTCTCTGTAGGTGATGGCTTTGTTATGGAAGGTTTGGGAATCGCTTCCTTTTAGGTGGTTGTAGAATTTAACGTCTCGTTTCTGGATTTTGATAATTAGTGGGTATCGGTAGGTTTCTACACTTCTCTCTCTGTAGCATTTCTTAATATTATTCAGTTATTTTGGCTTTGATGCCTCATGATTGAGTATTGCTCTGTTCAGGTAGACTGTGATGTTGCTGTGGTCTGATAGGGGTAACAGTGGACTGATTGTGAATCTCTCTCTCTCTCTCTCTCTCTTTCTCTCTCTCTCTTTGTGTTGTGGTAGGTTGATGATGTGACGTGGGTGGTGGGTAGCTGGCATACGGTTCGTGTGCCCGGCAGTGAAAAGACCCTCCGTCTGTCTGAGCTGGAGTCGTCCAGTCTGTACGAGGTTCTGATGGTGGCTCGCAGCGGCGTAGGAGAGGGACAACCAGCCATGCTCACCTTCCGAACCGGCAAAGGTCAGTACAACACAGTACAACACAGTACAGTACAACACAGTACAGTACAACACAGTACAGTACAACACAGTACAGTACAACACTGTACAAAACAGTACAACACAGTACAGTACAGTACAGTACAGTACAACACAGTACAGTACAGTACAGTACAGTACAGTACAGTACAACACAGTACAACACAGTACAGTACAACACAGTACAACACAGTACAGTACAGTACAACACAGTACAGTACAGTACAGTACAACACAGTACAGTACAACACTGTACAGTACAACACAGTACAACACAGTACAGTACAACACAGTACAGTACAACACAGTACAGTACAACACTGTACAGTACAACACAGTACAAAACAGTACAACACAGTACAGTACAGTACAGTACAGTACAGTACAACACAGTACAGTACAGTACAGTACAGTACAGTACAACACAGTACAGTACAACACAGTACAACACAGTACAACACAGTACAGTACAACACAGTACAAAACAGTACAGTACAGTACAACACAGTACAGTACAGTACAGTACAACACAGTACAGTACAGTACAGTACAGTACAACACAGTACAGTACAACACAGTACAACACAGTACAACACAGTACAGTACAACACAGTACAACACAGTACAGTACAGTACAACACAGTACAGTACAGTACAGTACAGTACAACACAGTACAGTACAACACAGTACAACACAGTACAACACAGTACAGTACAACACAGTACAACACAGTACAGTACAGTACAACACAGTACAGTACAGTACAACACAGTACAGTACAGTACAGTAAACACAACACAGTACAGTACAGTACAATACAACACAGTACAGTACAACACAATACAGTACAACACAGAACAGTACAACACAGTACAGTGCAGTACAACACAGTACAGGACAACACAGTACAACACAGTACAGTACAACACAGTACAACACAGTACAACACAGTACAGTACAACACAGTACAGTACAACACAGTACAACACAGTACAGTACAGCACAGTACAGTACAACACAGTACAGTACAACACAGTACAGTACAGGACAACACAGTACAACACAGTACAGTACAATACAGTACAGGACAGTACAACACAGTACAGTACAGTACAACACAGTACAGTACAGTACAACACAGTACAGTACAACACAGTACAGTACAACACAGTACAGTACAACACAGTACAGTACAGTACAACACAGTACAGTACATCACAGTAAGGATCTGAGGTGATGTTTCCTGTGTTTCTACCAGTTGACCATGATTCCAAACTCATAACCCAAGTGTTGTAGCTAACTGTCTGTCTGTTTCCTCTATGTCTGTCTGTCTGTTTCCTCTATGTCTCTCTGTCTGTTTCCTCTATGTCTGTTTCCTCCCTGTCTCTGTCTGTTTCCTCTATGTCTGTTTGATCCCTGTCTCTGTCTGTTTCCCCTCTGTATCTCTGTCTGTTTCCTCTCTGTCTCTCTGTCTGTTTCCTCTCTGTCTGTTTTCTCTCTGTCCTTTTCCTCTCTGTCTCTGTCTGTTTCCTCTCTGTCTCTCTGTCTGTTTCCTCTCTGTCTGTTTTATCTCTGTCTGTTTCCTCTCTGTCTGTTTCCTCTCTGTCTGTCTGTTTCCTCTCTGTCTGTTTTCTCTCTGTCTGTTTCCTCTCTGTCCATTTCCTCTCTGTCTCTGCCTGTTTCCTCTCTGTCTGTTTCCTCTCTGTCTCTGCCTGTTTCCTCTCTGTCTGTTTCCTCTCTGTCCGTTTCCTCTCTGTCTCTGTCTGTTTCCTCTCTGTCTCCCTGTCTGTTTCCTCTCTGTCTGTTTCCTCTCTGTCCGTTTCCTCTCTGTCCATTTCCTCTCTGTCTCTGTCTGTTTACTCTCTGTCCGTTTCCTCTCTGTTTCCTCTCTGTCTCTCTCTCTGTTTCCTCTCTGTCTCTTTCCTCTCTGTCTCTCTGTCTGTTTCCTCTCTGTCTGTTTCCTCTCTGTCTCTCTGTCTGTTTCCTCTATGTATCTCTGTCTGTTTCCTCTATGTCTCTCTGTCTGTTTCCTCTCTGTCTCTCTGTCTGTTTCCTCTCTGTCTCTGTCTGTTTCCTCTCTGTCTGTTTCCTCTCTGTATGTTTCCTCTCTGTCTCTCTGTCTGTTTCCTCTCTGTCTGTTTCCTCTGTGTCTGTTTCCTCTCTGTCTGTTTCCTCTCTGTCTCTCTGTCTGTTTCCAGAGAAGAGCCCAGCTGTCAGTAAGAACCCATCCAAGCCTCCGGTGGTCTCTGTCCCTGCTAAAGCCCCAGAGGACAAGACTTCTAATACACACTTTGGAGTGGTCATCCACGAAAGAGGTAAGGCAACACACACACACACACACACACATTCAGACACACACACACACATTCAGACACACACACATACACACACACACAACACACACACACACACACACACACACACACACACACACACACACACACACACACACACACACACACACACACACACACACACACACACACACACACACACACACACACACACACACCACGACAGAGGTAGACAACCTTCAACCAACTTTATCCTGTCAAATCAATCTGTGCTCTCCTGAGGCCAGGAGTTGTGTCCTGACCATGGAAAACTCCTGGCCGACGGTACAGTGTTATGAGTAGACTGTGTGTTGACCATGACCTCTGTCCCCTCCATGAGATGTGTGGTTGTGTGTGTGTGTGTGTGTGTGTGTGTGTGTGTGTGCGCGCGTGCGTGCGCGTGTGCGTGCGTGCATGTGTGTGTGTCTGAATGTGTGTGTGTGTATGTGTGTGTGTGTGTGTGTGTGTGTGTGTATGTGTGTGTGCATGCGCGTGTGCGTGCGTGTGTGTGGTCTGAATGTGTGTGTGTGTGTGTGTTTAGTTGCGGTCCTAAGTAGCTTTTCTGCTTTCTGCTCATTTGTCTTCTCGCTAACCCAGTATCTCTCTAAAGTCAATTCAACTCAATTCAAATGGCTTTATTGGCAAGTGAAGAGAGATAATAAATAAAAGTGAAATAAACAAATTAAAACATACAAATGGATAATTAAAAATTAACATTAAGGCCTCCCGGGTGGCGCAGTGGTTAAGGGCGCTGTACTGCAGTGCTAGCTGTGCCACCAGAGACTCTGGGTTCGCGCCCAGACTCTGTCGTAACCGGCCGTGACCGGGAGGTCCGTGGGGCGACGCACAATTGCCCTAGCGTCGCCCGGGTTAGGGAGGGCTTGGTCGGTAGGGGTGTCCTTGTCTCATCGCGCACCAGCGACTCCTGTGGCGGGCTGGGCGCAGTGTGCGCTAACCAAGGTGGCCAGGTGCACGGTGTTTCCTCCGACACATTGGTGCGTTGCTGTGTTAGGAAGCAGTGCGGCTTGGTATCGGAGGACGCATGACTTTCAACCTTCGTCTCTCCCGAGCCCGTATGGGAGTTGTAGCGATGAGACAAGATAGCTACTAGATAACACTTGGAAACCACAATTGGGGAGAAAAAGGGGTAAAATTCAAAAAAATAATAATAATTAACATTATACTCACAGAAGTTCCAAAACAATAAAGACATTATATTTATATATACAAATGTCATGTCATATATATATACAGTGTTGTAACGATGCACAAATGGTTAAAGTACAAAAGGGAAAATAAATAAATAAATAATAAATAAGCATAAATATGGGTTGTATTTACAATGGTGTTTGTTCTTCGCTGGTTGCCCTTTTCTTGTGGCAACAGGTCACAAATCTTGCTGCTGTGATGGCACACTGTGGTATTTCACCCAGTAGATATGGGAGTTTATCAAAATTGCGTTTGTGTTCTAATTCTTTGTGGATCTGTGTGATCTGAGGGAAGTATGTATCTCTAATATGGTCATACATTGGACAGGAGGTTAGGAAGTGCAGCTCAGTTTCCACCTCATTTTGTGGGCAGTGTGCACATAGCCTGTCTTCTCTTGAGAGCCATGTCTCCCTACGGCGGCCTTTCTCAATAGCAAGGCTATGCTCACTGAGTCTGTACATAGTCAAAGCTTTCCTTAAGTTTGGGTAAGTCGCAGTGGACAGGTATTCTGCCGCTGTGTACTCTCTGTGTAGGGCCAAATAGCATTCTAGTTTGCTCTGTTTTTTTGTTAATTCTTTCCAATGTGTCTGTGGGGTCGGTTTGTGTTTGTGAACATAGACCCAGGTTCTCCCTCTCTCTCTCTCTCTCTCTCTCTCTCTCTCTCTCTCTCTCTCTCTACCCCCCCTCTCTCTCTCTCTCTCTCTGTATCACTCTCTCTCACCCCCCTTCTCTCTCTCTCTCTCTGTCTGTCTCTCTCTCTCTCTTTCTTTCTCTCTCTCTCTGTCTGTCTCTCTCTCTCTCTCTCTCTCTCTCTCTCTGTCTCTCTCTCTCTCTCTCTCTCTCTCACTCACTCTCTCTCTCTCTCTCTCACTCACTCACTCTCACTCTCTGTCTCTCTCTCTCTCTCTGTGGCTCAGAGCCCAGGCAGTGAGTACCACATTCCTCTATAGCATGTCCTCCCTCCCTCCCTTCCTCCTCCTGTACTCCGTGTTTGTGTTCTGTCTTTTCAGTAGACGAATGTAATGTTTTCCAGTTTCCAGTCATTTCAGTTGGAGTTTCATTGAGTGGAGGTATAGTATTTCTCAGGCTCTGATTGGTTGGCTGATTTATTTTATCTTCCTGGTTCCAGTTCCCGAGGCCCCTGATAGGCCCACCATCTCCATGGCGACGGAGAGTTCTGTTTACGTCACGTGGATCCCGCGGGCTAACGGGGGCTCTCCAATCACAGCGTTCCGCGTGGAGTATCGTCGCCAGGGCCGCAGCGCCGAGTGGGTCGTTGCCGCCGACAACATCTCTCCTCTCAAACTGTCTGTGGAAGTACGCAGTCTGGAACATGGTGAGACACACAGACTTCCTGAGTCAGACCAGCTCCGTCTCAGAATTTAAAGCTTGAGGTTTTCTTCCTAAAGGACGACAGCTGCTTGTCACTGGAGTGGTGAGGCCCTCCTTTCTACTTTTAGTTATAGGTCACAGGAGGCTGCTGAGGGGAGGACGGCTCAGAGTAATGCCCTGGGGACGGAGCAAAGGCATCAACCACATGTGACGTGTTTGATGTTTAATGTGCTGTATTAGATACCATTCTACTCATTCCACGAGCCCGTCCTCCCCATTTAAGGTGCCGCCAGCCTCCTGTGAGGTTCATACCTCAGATAGTATCACAGGTACAAAAGCTTTTTACCTTCATATAGATCCACCACATTCAATGTACCTCTACCATACACCACTTCAACTGGTACAACAATCACAGGTGGCCAAAAATAACTATCTGAAAGACTCTGGGAAACAGAAGGTTTGTACCCTGGGAAACAGAAGGTTTATACCCTGGGAAACAGAAGGTTTGTACCCTGGGAAACAGAAGGTTTGTACCCTGGGAAACAGAAGGTTTGTACCCTGGGAAACAGAAGGTTTGTACCCTGGGAAGCAGAAGGTTTGTAACCTGGGAAACAGAAGGTTTGTACCCTGGGAAGCAGAAGGTTTGTACCCTGGGAAACAGAAGGTTTGTACCCTGGGAAACAGAAGGTTTATACCCTGGGAAGCAGAAGGTTTGTAACCTGGGAAGCAGAAGGTTTATACCCTGGGAAACAGAAGGTGTATACCCTGGGAAACAGAAGGTTTATACCCTGGGAAACAGAAGGTTTATAACCTGGGAAGCAGAAGGTTTGTACCCTGGGAAACAGAAGGTTTGTACCCTGGGAAACAGAAGGTTTGTACCCTGGGAAACAGAAGGTTTGTAACCTGGGAAACAGAAGGTTTATGCCCTGGGTAACAGAAGGTTTATAACCTGGGAAACAGAAGGTTTGTACCCTGGGACGCAGAAGGTTTGTACCCTGGGAAACAGAAGGTTTATACCCTGGGAAACAGAAGGTTTGTAACCTGGGAAACAGAAGGTTTATACCCTGGGAAGCAGAAGGTTTGTAACCTGGGAAACAGAAGGTTTATACCCTGGGAAACAGAAGGTTTATACCCTGGGAAGCAGAAGGTTTATACCCTGGGAAGCAGAAGGTTTGTACCCTGGGAAACAGAAGGTTTGTAACCTGGGAAACAGAAGGTTTGTAACCTGGGAAACAGAAGGTTTGTACCCTGGGAAACAGAAGGTTTATACCCTGGGAAACAGAAGGTCTATACCCTGGGAAACAGAAGGTTTATACCCTGGGAAACAGAAGGTTTGTAACCTGGGAAACAGAAGGTTTATACCCTGGGAAACAGAAGGTTTATACCCTGGGAAACAGAAGGTTTGTACCCTGGGAAACAGAAGGTCTATACCCTGGGAAACAGAAGGTTTATACCCTGGGAAACAGAAGGTTTGTACCCTGGGAAACAGAAGGTCTATACCCTGGGAAACAGAAGGTTTGTACCCTGGGAAACAGAAGGTTTGTACCCTGGGAAGCAGAAGGTTTATACCCTGGGAAACAGAAGGTTTGTACCCTGGGAAACAGAAGGTCTATACCCTGGGAAACAGAAGGTTTGTACCCTGGGAAACAGAAGGTTTATACCCTGGGAAACAGAAGGTTTATACCCTGGGAAACAGAAGGTTTATACCCTGGGAAGCAGAAGGTTTATACCCTGGGAAACAGAAGGTTTGTACCCTGGGAAACAGAAGGTTTATACCCTGGGAAACAGAAGGGTTGTACCCTGGGAAATAGAAGGTCTATTCCCTGGGAAACAGAAGGTTTATACCCTGGGAAACAGAATTTTTGTACCCTGGGAAACAGAAGGTCTATACCCTGGGAAACAGAAGGTTTGTACCCTGGGAAACAGAAGGTTTGTACCCTGGGAAACAGAAGGTTTATACCCTGGGAAGCAGAAGGTTTGTACCCTGGGAAACAGAAGGTTTGTACCCTGGGAAACAGAAGGTTTATACCCTGGGAAGCAGAAGGTTTGTACCCTGGGAAACAGAAGGTTTGTACCCTGGGAAACAGAAGGTTTATACCCTGGGAAACAGAAGGTTTATACCCTGGGAAACAGAAGGTTTATACCCTGGTAAGCAGAAGGTCTATACCCTGGGAAACAGAAGGTTTGTACCCTGGGAAACAGAAGGTTTGTACCCTGGGAAGCAGAAGGTTTATACCCTGGGAAACAGAAGGTTTGTACCCTGGGAAACAGAAGGTTTATACCCTGGGAAACAGAAGGGTTGTACCCTGGGAAACAGAAGGTTTATACCCTGGGAAGCAGAAGGTTTGTACCCTGGGAAACAGAAGGTTTGTACCCTGGGAAACAGAAGGTCTATACCCTGGGAAACAGAAGGTTTGTAACCTGGGAAACAGAAGGTCTATACCCTGGGAAACAGAAGGTTTATACCCTGGGAAACAGAAGGTTTATACCCTGGGAAACATAAGGTTTATACCCTGGGAAACAGAAGGTTTATACCCTGGGAAGCAGAAGGTTTGTACCCTGGGAAACAGAAGGTTTGTACCCTGGGAAACAGAAGGTCTATACCCTGGGAAACAGAAGGTTTATACCCTGGGAAACAGAAGGTTTGTAACCTGGGAAACAGAAGGTCTATACCCTGGGAAACAGAAGGTTTATACCCTGGGAAACAGAAGGTTTATACCCTGGGAAACAGAAGGTTTATACCCTGGGAAACAGAAGGTTTATAACCTGGGAAACAGAAGGTCTATACCCTGGGAAACAGAAGGTCTATACCCTGGGAAACAGAAGGTCTATACCCTGGGAAACAGAAGGTTTATACCCTGGGAAACAGAAATGTACCTTCAAATTGTGGACCCTTTTTTTGAGAGTGAGAGTGTGATTATTCATTGTACCTTTATATTCAAGCATGGAGTCCAAAAAATGCACCATTATTTATCTGCTCTTGTACCCGAAAAGGTACCATGTGACATCATTATGTGTACCATGTGACATCATTATGTGTACCATGTGACATCATTATGTGTACCATGTGACATCATTATGTGTACCATGTGACATCATTATGTGTACCATGTGACATCATTATGTGTACCATGTGACATCATTATGTGTACCATGTGACATCATTATGTGTACCATGTGACATCATTATGTGTACCATGTGACATCATTATGTGTACCATGTGACATCATTATGTGTACCTGTGAAGGTACATGATGTGTATTTTGATATTTGGGAACAATACCGTACCCTTATTTCTAAGAGTGTGTGGGATAGGGGTTGTGGTTAGGGTTAGGGTTTGGGTTAGGGGTTAGGGTTAGGGATAGGGGTTGTGGTTAGGGTTAGGGTTTGGGTTAGGGGTTAGGGTTAGGGTTAGGGTTAGGGGTTAGGGTTTGGGTTAGGGTTTGGGTTAGGGGTTAGGGTTAGGGTTAGGGTTAGGGGTTAGGGTTTGGGTTAGGGTTTGGGTTAGGGTTAGGGTTAGGGTTAGGGATAGGGATAGGGTTAGGGTTAGGGATAGGGGTTGTGGTTAGGGTTAGGGGTTAGGGTTAGGGGTTAGGGATAGGGGTTGTGGTTAGGGGTTAGGGTTTGGGTTAGGGGTTAGGGTTAGGGATAGGGGTTGTGGTTTGGGTTAGGGGTTAGGGTTAGGGATAGGGGTTGTGGTTAGGGGTTAGAGGTTAGGGTTAGGGATAGGGGTTAGGGATAGGGGTTAGGGTTAGGGTTAGGGTTAGGGTTAGGGGTTAGGGGTTAGGGGTTAGGGATATGGTTAAGGGTTAGGGTTAGGGTTAGGGTTAGGGATAGGGGTTAGGGTTAGGGGTTAGGGGTAGGGATAGGGGTTAGGGATAGGGGTTAGGGGTTAGGGGTTAGGGTTAGGGATAGGGGTTAGGGATAGGGGTTAGGGTTAGGGTTAGGGGTTAGGGGTTAGGGGTTAGGGATATGGTTAGGGGTTAGGGTTAGAGTTAGGGGTTAGGGGATAGGGTGAGGGGATAGGGTTAAGGGATAGGGTTAGGGGTTAGGGTTAGGGGATAGGGTTAAGGGTTAGGGGTTAGGGTTAGGGTACTCCCCATGTTATTACATTCCTTCCATGTGCTCCTCTGTCTGCAGGCTCCACCTATAAATTCCGTGTTCTAGCTATGAACCAGAATGGGGACAGTCCTCACAGCGCCACCTCTAGGCCCTACCAGGTGTCAGCAGCGAGCCCACGCTTCTCAGACCGCCCGGTGGCCGGACCTCACATCTCCTCTACAGACGCCGTCAGCGACACTCAGATCATGCTACGCTGGACAGTCAGTACTGCATACCACCACCCAGAGTGTGTGTGTGTGTGTGTGTGTGTGTGTGTGTGTGTTTGATGTTGCATGGGGCTGAGAGAGGAGAGAGGACGAATAGAACTCTGTTGTGTTCTGAGAGGACGATTAGAACTCTGATGCGTTCTGAGAAGACGAATAGAGCTCCTTTGTGTTCTGAGAAGACGATTAGAACTCTGTTGTGTTCTGCGAAGACGATTAGAACTCTGTTGTGTTCTGAGAAGACGAATAGAGCTCCTTCGTGTTCTGAGAAGACGATTAGAACTCTGTTGTGTTCTGAGAAGACGAATAGAGCTCCTTTGTGTTCTGAGAAGACGATTAGAACTCTGTTGTGTTCTGCGAAGACGATTAGAACTCCTTCGTGTTCTGAGAAGACGATTAGAACTCTGTTGTGTTCTGAGAAGACGATTAGAACTATTAGAACAGTCATATTGATGAACGGGTCGCTTAGTGTGAGGGATCACCCTTTCCTTTTCTAGAGGAGTCTTTACTCTTCAATGTTTACATTGTCAACCAGGCAGTTGTAATGTATGCTGAGATGCTGTGATCTAACTCTGATTCTGTGTGGTTCCTCCAGTACACCCCTTCTAGCAACAACAACACACCCATCCAAGGATTCTACATCTACTACAGACCTACTGATAGTGACAATGACAGTGATTACAAACGGGACGTGGTTGAAGGTCAGTTTACTGTGTGTGTATGTGTGTCTGTCTGTGTCTGTGTGTTTCTGTGTGTCTGTGTGTCTGTGAAATGTGTTTTTTAATAAATGTCTGTGTGCTAATGGCCCTGAACTGAAATCTGAGTACAGTTCGAGAGAGAGGGTGGGAGGGAGGGAGGAGAGGTAAAGGGGGGACGGGGAGGAAGGGAGGGAAGGAGAGCATGAGACGAGGGAGGAAGAGAGGGGGGAGGAGAGGGGGCGGGACAAGGTGTGTGTGTATATGTATATATACTAGTTAACCTTAGTAACAATGTACTCAGGTATTACACAGTTGAAAACAGCAGGTCTGGGACAGGTAGCACGTCCGGTAAACAGGTCAGGGTTCCATAGTCGCAGGCAGAACAGTTTAAACTGGAGTAGCAGCACGACCAGGTGGACTGGAGACAGCAAATAGTCATCAGGCCAGGTAGTCCTGAGGCATGGTCCTAGGGCTCAGGTCCTCCGAGAGAAGAGAAAGAGAGTGATGGAGGGAGAGAGAATTAGAGAGACATACTTAAATTCACACAGGGCACCGGCTAAGACAGGAGAAATACTAACAGATGTAACAGACTGACCCTATTGCAGCATCATTACTGGAGGCTGAGACAGGAGGGGTCGGGAGACACTGTGGCCCCGTCTGATGATACCCCCGGATAGGGCCAACCAGGCAGGATATAACCCCACCCACTTTTCCAAAGCACATCCCCCACACCACTAGAGGGATATCTTCAACCACCAACTTACTACCCTGAGACAAGGCTGAGTATAGCCCACGAAGATCTCCGCCACAGCATGAACCCAAGGGGGCGGAGGGGGCAACCCAGACAGAATGATCACGTCAGTGACTCAACCCACTCAAGTGACGCACCCCTCCTAGGGACGGCATGACAGAGTACCAGTAAGCCTGTGACTCAGCCCCTGTAATAGGGTTAGAGGCAGAGAATCCCAGTGGAGAGAGGGGAACCGGGCAGGCAGAGACAACAAGGGCGGTTCGTTGCTCCAGAGCCTTTCCGTTCACCTTCCCACTCCTGGGCCAGACTACACTCAATCATATGACCCACTGAAGAGATGAGTCTTCAGTAAAGACTTAAAGGTTGAGACCGAGTTTGCGTCTCTCACATGGGTAGGCAGACCGTTCCATAAAAATTGAGCTCTATAGGAGAAAGCCCTGCCTCCAGCTGTTTTCTTAGAAATTCTAGGGACAATTAGGAGGCCTGCGTCTTGTGACCGTAGCGTACGTGTAGGTATGTACGGCAGGACCAAATCAGAGAGATAGGTAGGAGCAAGCCCATGTAATGCTTTGTAGGTTAGCAGTAAAACCTTGAAATCAGCCCTTGCTTTGACAGGAAGCCAGTGTAGAGAGGCTAGCACTGGAGTAATATGATAAAAAAATGTGGTTCTAGTCAGGATTCTAGCAGCCGTATTTAGCACTAACTGAAGTTTATTTAGTGCTTTATCCGGGTAGCCGGAAAGTAGAGCATTGCAGTAGTCTAACCTAGAAGTAACAAAAGCATGGATTCATTTTTCTGCATCATTTTTGGACAGAAAGTTACGGATTTTTGCAATGTTACGTAGATGGAAAAAAGCTGTCCTTGAAACATATGTTCGTCAAACGAGAGATCAGGGTCCAGAGTAACGCAGAGGTCCTTCAACAGCTTTTTAAAAAACATTTTAGAGAGGAATGGGAGGTTCGATAGCTTTTTATATTTTCTGGGTCAAGGTCTGGCTTTTTCAAGAGGCTTTATCATGTCACTTTTAGTGAGTTTGGTACACATCAGGAGGATAGAGAGCCGTTTATTATGTTCAACATAGGAGGGCCAAGCACAGGGAGCAGCTCTTTCAGTAGTTTAGTTGGAATAGGGTCCAGTATGCAGCTTGAAGGTTTAGAGGCCATGATTATTTTCATCATTGAGATATAGAAGAGATATAGTACTAAAACACTTGAGTGTCTCTCTTGATCCTTGGTCTTGGCAGAGTTGTGCAGACTCAGGACAACTGAGTTTTGGAGAAATACGCAGATTTAAAGAGGAGTCTGTCATTTGCTTTCTAATAATCATGATCTTTTCCTCAAAGAAGTTCATGAATTTATCACTGCTGACGTGAAAGCCATCCTCACTTGGGGAATGCTGCTTTTTAGTTAGCTTTGCTACAGTATCAAAAATAAATTTTGGATTGTTCTTATTCTCCTCAATTAAGTTGTAAAAATAGGATGATCGAGCAGCAGTGGGGGCTCTTCGATACGGCACGGTACTGTCTCTCCAAGCTAGTCGGAAGACTTCCAGTTTGGTGGAGCAGCAGTAAGGGCTCTTCGATACTGTACTGTCTCTCCAAGCTAGTCGGAAGACTTCCAGTTTGGTGGAGCAGCAGCGAGGGCTCTTCGATACTGTACTGTCTCTCCAAGCTAGTCGGAAGACTTCCAGTTTGGTGGAGCAGCAGCGAGGGCTCTTCGATACTGTACTGTCTCTCCAAGCTAGTCGGAAGACTTCCAGTTTGGTGTAGCAGCAGTGAGGGCTCTTCGATACTGCACGGTACTGTCTCTCCAAGCTAGTCGGAAGACTTCCAGTTTGGTGTAGCAGCAGTGAGGGCTCTTCGATACTGTACTGTCTCTCCAAGCTAGTCGGAAGACTTCCAGTTTGGTGTAGCAGCAGTGAGGGCTCTTCGATACTGTACTGTCTCTCCAAGCTAGTCGGAAGAGTTCCAGTTTGGTGGAGCAGCAGTGGGGGCTCTTCGATACTGTACTGTCTCTCCAAGCTAGTCGGAAGACTTCCAGTTTGGTGGAGCAGCAGTGGGGGCTCTTCGATACGGCACGGTACTGTCTCTCCAAGCTAGTCGGAAGACTTCCAGTTTGGTGGAGCAGCAGTAAGGGCTCTTCGATACTGTACTGTCTCTCCAAGCTAGTCGGAAGAGTTCCATTACACAGGATTAGCTTCATATACTACACTTGTACACACAGCTAGTTTTAGTAATCCTGTCGTCTAGCACTACACATTCTCAGCATTCAGTTGTAGGCCTCAGTTACTAGAAATGAGAAATGCAACGTAGCATTTCCCTGGAACAGACAGTTGTTCCTTCTCTGATTACAGGGCACTAGGGTGGGGATGGGGATGGAGGGGGGGTAATGCTGGAGCAGGGCCAGAACTAACAGTCGGCTGTCATATAAGGAGGTCGTCTGGAGTGAAGCAACTGTCTGCTTCCTCGTGGGACTACTGAGAGAGAAAGCCCTGAACAGAGAGTAACACGGTGGCAGAATACCTGACCTACTGTGACATCCCAAAATGAAGGCTTTGACTGTGTACAGACTCGGTGAGCATAGCCTTGTTATTGAGAAAGGCCGCCGTAGGCAGACCTGGCTCTCAAAGAGAAGACAGGCAGTGTTTAATTGCCATATTGTAATTACTTCGCCACCATGGCCTATTTATTGCCTTAACTCCCTAATCTGACCTAATTTGCACTCACTGTATATAGACTTTTTGTTTTCTTTAGTTCTACTGTATTATTGACTGTATGTTTTGTTTATTCCATGTGTAACTCTGTGTTGTTGTTTGTGTCACACTGCTTTGCTTTATCTTGGCCAGGTCTCAGTTGTTGATGAGAACTTGTTCATAACTAGCCTACCTGGTTAAATAAAGGTGATCTGGTCTACCTGGTTAAATAAAGGTGATCTGGTCTACCTGGTTAAATAAAGGTGATCTGGTCTACCTGGTTAAATAAAGGTGATCTGGTCTACCTGGTTAAATAAAGGTGATCTGGTCTACCTGGTTAAATAAAGGTGATCTGGTCTACCTGGTTAAATAAAGGTGATCTGGTCTACCTGGTTAAATAAAGGTGATTTGGTATACCTGGTTAAATAAAGGTGATCTGGCCTACCTGGTTAAATAAATGTGATTTGGTCTACCTGGTTAAATAAAGGTGATCTGGTCTACCTGGTTAAATAAAGGTGATCTGGCCTACCTGGTTAAATAAAGGTGATTTGGTCTACCTGGTTAAATAAAGGTGATCTGGTCTACCTGGTTAAATAAAGGTGATCTGGTCTACCTGGTTAAATAGAGGTGATCTGGTCTACCTGGTTAAATAGAGGTGATCTGGTCTACCTGGTTAAATAGAGGTGATCTGGTCTACCTGGTTAAATAAAGGTGATCTGGTCTACCTGGTTAAATAAAGGTGATCTGGTCTACCTGGTTAAATAGAGGTGATCTGGTCTACCTGGTTAAATAAAGGTGATCTGGTCTACCTGGTTAAATAAAGGTGATCTGGTCTACCTGGTTAAATAGAGGTGATCTGGTCTACCTGGTTAAATAAAGGTTATCTGGTCTACCTGGTTAAATAAAGGTGATCTGGTCTACCTGGTTAAATAAAGGTGATCTGGTCTACCTGGTTAAATAAAGGTGATCTGGTCTACCTGGTTAAATAAAGGTGATCTGGTCTACCTGGTTAAATAAAGGTGATCTGGTCTACCTGGTTAAATAAAGGTGATCTGGCCTACCTGGTTAAATAAAGGTGATCTGGTCTACCTGGTTAAATAAAGGTGATCTGGTCTACCTGGTTAAATAAAGGTGATTTGGTATACCTGGTTAAATAAAGGTGATCTGGCCTACCTGGTTAAATAAATGTGATTTGGTCTACCTGGTTAAATAAAGGTGATCTGGTCTACCTGGTTAAATAAAGGTGATCTGGCCTACCTGGTTAAATAAAGGTGATTTGGTCTACCTGGTTAAATAAAGGTGATCTGGTCTACCTGGTTAAATAAAGGTGATCTGGTCTACCTGGTTAAATAGAGGTGATCTGGTCTACCTGGTTAAATAGAGGTGATCTGGTCTACCTGGTTAAATAGAGGTGATCTGGTCTACCTGGTTAAATAAAGGTGATCTGGTCTACCTGGTTAAATAAAGGTGATCTGGTCTACCTGGTTAAATAGAGGTGATCTGGTCTACCTGGTTAAATAAAGGTGATCTGGTCTACCTGGTTAAATAAAGGTGATCTGGTCTACCTGGTTAAATAGAGGTGATCTGGTCTACCTGGTTAAATAAAGGTTATCTGGTCTACCTGGTTAAATAAAGGTGATCTGATCTACCTGGTTAAATAAAGGTGATCTGGTCTACCTGGTTAAATAAAGGTGATCTGGTCTACCTGGTTAAATAAAGGTGATCTGGTCTACCTGGTTAAATAAAGGTGATCTGGTCTACCTGGTTAAATAAAGGTGATCTGGCCTACCTGGTTAAATAAAGGTGATCTGGCCTACCTGGTTAAATAAAGGTGAAATAAAATTAAAAAAATGTGCCCGTTGTTGTCTTAGGTTTCTATTTATTTTATTTTAATTTTACCTTTATTTAACTAAGCAAGTCAGTTCAATGACGGCCTACCGGGGAACAGTGGGTTGGTTAACTGACTTGTTCAGGGGCAGAACGACAGATTTGTACCTTGTCAGCTCGGGGATTCAATCTTGCAACTATTTATGTAGTGTTGTGATGTCCCTCATTATGTAGTGTTGTGATGTCCCTCATTATGTAGTGTTGTGATGTCCCTCATTATGTAGTGTTGTGGTGTCCCTCATTATGTAGTGTTGTCACTCATTATGTAGTGTTGTGATGTCCTCATTATGTAGTGTTGTGTTGTGTTGTCTCTCTTTATGTAGTGTTGTGTTGTGTTGTCTCTCTTTATGTAGTGTTGTGGTGTCTCTCCTTATGTAGTGTTGTGGTGTCCCTCATTATGTAGTGTTGTGATGTCACTCATTATGTAGTGTTGTGATGTCCTCATTATGTAGTGTTGTGTTGTCACTCATTATGTAGTGTTGTGATGTCCTCATTATGTAGTGTTGTGATGTCCCTCATGATGTAGTGTTGTCCCTCATTATGTAGTGTTGTGTTGTCCCTCATTATGTAGTGTTGTGTTGTCCCTCATTATGTAGTGTTGTCCCTCATTATGTAGTGTTGTGTTGTCCCTCATTATGTAGTGTTGTGTTGTCCCTCATTATGTAGTGTTGTCCCTCATTATGTAGTGTTGTGGTGTCCCTCATTATGTAGTGTAGTGATGTCCCTCATGATGTAGTGTAGTGTTGTCCCTCATTATGTAGTGTTGTCCCTCATTATGTAGTGTTGTGGTGTCCCTCATTATGTAGTGTTGTGATGTCCCTCATTATGTAGTGTTGTGTTGTCCCTCATTATGTAGTGTTGTCCCTCATTATGTAGTGTTGTGGTGTCCCTCATTATGTAGTGTAGTGTTGTCCCTCATTATGTGGTGTTGTGGTGTCCCTCATTATGTAGTGTAGTGTTGTCCCTCATTATGTAGTGTAGTGTTGTCCCTCATTATGTAGTGTTGTCCCTCATTATGTAGTGTTGTCCCTCATTATGTAGTGTTGTCCCTCATTATGTAGTGTAGTGTTGTCCCTCATTATGTAGTGTAGTGTTGTCCCTCATTATGTAGTGTAGTGTTGTCCCTCATTATGTAGTGTTGTCCCTCATTATGTAGTGTAGTGTTGTCCCTCATTATGTAGTGTTGTCCCTCATTATGTAGTGTTGTGGTGTCCCTCATTATGTAGTGTAGTGTTGTCACTCATTATGTTGTGTTGTCCCTCATTATGTAGTGTAGTGTTGTCCCTCATTATGTAGTGTTGTGTTGTCCCTCATTATGTAGTGTAGTGTTGTCCCTCATTATGTAGTGTTGTCCCTCATTATGTAGTGTTGTCCCTCATTATGTAGTGTAGTGTTGTCCCTCATTATGTAGTGTTGTCCCTCATTATGTAGTGTAGTGTTGTCCCTCATTATGTAGTGTAGTGTTGTCTCTCTTGTCATGATGTGTGTTGTGTCCTATAGTTTTTTATTTTGTATTTTTAAACCCCCGTCCACCTCAGGAGGTAGTTGCCTTTTGGTAGGCCGTCATTGTAGATAAGAATTTGTTCTTAACTGTCTTAAAGGGTAAAGAAAAATTTGCTCCCTGCCCACAAAATGAGGTGGAAACTGAGCTGCACTCCCTAACCTCCTGTCCAATATATGACCATATTAGAGATACATATTTCCCTCAGATTACACAGACCCACAAAGAATTTGAAAACAAACCCAATTTTGATAAACTACCATATCTATTGGGTGAAATACCACAGTGTGCCATCACAGCAGCAAGATTTGTGACCTGTTGCCACGAGAAAAGGGCAACCAGCGAAGAACACACACCATTGTAAATACAATCCATATTTATGTCTCTCTCTCTCGCTCTCTCTCTCTATCTCACTTTCTCTCTATCTCACTTTCTCTCTCTCTCTCTCACTTTCTCTCTCGCTCTCTCTCTCTCTCTCACTCTCTCTCTCTCTCTCTGTCTCTCTCACTTTCTCTCTATCTCACTTTCTCCCTCTCTCTTTCTTTCTCCCCCAGGTCTGAAACAGTGGCACCTGATAGGTCAGCTCCAGCCAGAGACATCCTATGACATCAAGATGCAGTGTTTCAACGATGGGGGAGAGAGTGAATATAGCAACGTCATGATCTGTGAGACCAAAGGTAGAACTGGACCCCCCCCCCCCCCCCCCCACACACACACACACACACACACACACACACACAAAATGTGTTTTATAGGACACAATGTAACAATATATAGAACTGTGCTGCTGGGTAAACATACTAGTACAGTTGAGAGAAGACTGCTGGGTTTCACACTGTTTACTAGTACTAGTTGAGAGAAGACTGCTGGGTTTCACACTGTTTACTAGTACTAGTTACGAGAAGACTGCTGGGTTTCACACTGTTTACTAGTACTAGTTGAGAGAAGACTGCTGGGTTTCACACTGTTTACTAGTACTAGTTACGAGAAGACTGCTGGGTTTCACACTGTTTACTAGTACTAGTTGAGAGAAGACTGCTGGGTTTCACACTGTTTACTAGTACTAGTTGAGAGAAGACTGCTGGGTTTCACACTGTTTACTAGTACTAGTACTAGTTGAGAGAAGACTGCTGGGTTTCACACTGTTTACTAGTACTAGTTGAGAGAAGACTGCTGGCTTTCACACTGTTTACTAGTACTAGTACTAGTTACGAGAAGACTATTGAGAGAGGGATCCGTACACTAAAGCCTTCTTCCCCCCACACAGCGCGGCAGCCCCCAGGGGTCCCCAGCCAGCACCCCATCACCCCACCCGGACCCTACCCCCCAGACACCCCCACCCCACCCGGGGGCCTGCTGTACCTGATCGTGGGCTGTGTTCTAGGGGTCATGGTCTTCATCCTACTCGTCTTCATCACCATGTGTCTGTGGAGGAACCGTCAGCAGAATACCATGCACAGTGAGAACCCTAACTCCTAGACCCTAACCCCTAGACCCTAACCAATGTACCCTAACCCCTAGACCCTAACCCCTAGACCCTAACCCCTGTACCCTAACCCCTAGACCCTAACTCCTAGACCCTAACCCCTGTACCCTAACCCCTGACCCCTAACCCCTGTACCCTAACCCCTGTACCCTAACCCCGAGACCCTAACTCCTAGACCCTAACCCCTAGACCCTAACCCCTAGACCCTAACCCCTGTACCCTAACCCCTAGACCCTAACCACTGTACCCTAACCCCTAGACCCTAACTCCTAGACCCTAACCCCTAGACCCTAACCCCTGTACCCTAACCCCTGAACCCTAACCCCTAGACCCTAACCCCTAGACCCTAACCGCTGTACCCTAGCCCCTGTACCCTAACCCCTAGACCCTAACCCCTAGACCCTAACCCCTAGACCCTAACCCCTGTACCCTAACCCCTGTACCCTAACCCCTAGACCCTAACTCCTAGACCCTAACCCCTAGACCCTAACCCCTGTACCCTAACACCTGTACCCTAACCCCTGTACCCTAACTCCTAGACCCTAACCCCTGACCCCTAACCCCTGTACCCTAGACCCTAACCCCTGACCCCTAACCCCTGTACCCTAACCCCTGTACCCTAACCCCTGTACCCTAACCCCTAGACCCTAACCCCTAGACCCTAACTCCTAGACCCTAACCCCTAGACCCTAACCCCTGTACCCTAACCCCTGTACCCTAACCCCTAGACCCTAGCTCCTAGACCCTAACCCCTAGACCCTAACCCCTGTACCCTAATCCCTAGACCCTAACTCCTAGACCCTAACCCCTAGACCCTAACCCCTAGACCCTAACTCCTAGACCCTAAGCCTTAGACCCCAACCCCTAGACCCTAACCCCTAGACCCTAACCCCTGTACCCTAACCCCTGTACCCTAACCCCTGTACCCTAACCCCTAGACCCTAACTCCTAGTCCCTAACCCCTAGACCCTAACCCCTGTACCCTAATCCCTAGACCCTAACTCCTAGACCCTAACCCCTAGACCCTAACCCCTAGACCCTAACTCCTAGACCCTAACCCCTAGACCCCAACCCCTAGACCCTAACCTCTGTACCCTAACCCCAAGACCCCAACCCCTAGACCCTAACCCCTAGACCCTAACCCCTGTACCCTAACCCCTAGACCCTAACCCCTAGACCTTAACCTCTGTACCCTAACCCCTGTACCCTAACCCCTAGACCCTAACCCCTAGACCTTAACCTCTGTACCCTAACCCCTGTACCCTAACCCCCAAACCCTATTCCCTGTACCCTAACCCCTAGACCCTAACCACTGTACCCTAACCCCTAGACCCTAACCTCTGTACCCTAACCCCAAGACCCCAACCCCTAGACCCTAACCCCTAGACCCTAACCCCTGTACCCTAACCCCTAGACCCTAACCCCTAGACCTTAACCTCTGTACCCTAACCCCTTTACCCTAACCCCTAGACCCTAACCTCTGTACCCTAACCCCTAGACCCTAACCCCTAGACCCTAACCCCTGTACCCTAACCCCTGTACCCTAACCCCTGTACCCTAACTCCTGTACCCTAACCCCTCGACCCTAAGCCCTGTTCCCTACCCCTAGACCCTAACACCTGTACCCTAACTCCTGTACCCTAACCCCTCTTCCCTAAGCCCTGTAGCCTAACCCCTGACCATAGACAGAACCCTACATCCTAATGTTTCTGTATATCAAAACACTACTTTATTTTCTGGGAATGTTTCTGGTTTACTGGGAGACAGACAGACAGACAGACAGACAGACAGACAGACAGACAGGCAGACAGTAAGGACAGTAAGGACAGTAAGGACAGACAGACAGACAGACAGACAGACAGACAGACAGACAGACAGACAGTAAGGACAGACAGTAAGGACAGACAGTAAGGACATACAGACAGACAGTAAGGACAGACAGGCAGTTAGGACAGACAGACAGACAGACAGTAAGGACAGACAGACAGACAGACAGACAGACAGACAGACAGACAGTAAGGACAGACAGTAAGGACAGACAGTAAGGACAGACAGACAGACAGTAAGGACAGACAGGCAGTAAGGACAGACAGACAGACAGACAGTAAGGACAGACAGACAGACAGACAGACAGACAGACAGACAGTAAGGACAGACAGTAAGGACAGACAGTAAGGACAGACAGACAGACAGTAAGGACAGACAGGCAGTAAGGACAGACAGGCAGACAGACAGACAGACAGACAGGCAGACAGACAGACAGACAGACAGGCAGACAGTAAGGACAGACAGACAGACAGTAAGGACAGACAGACAGACAGTAAGGACGGCGGAATAGAAACAACACCGTGTGTAAGAGTTTCATTTGAACAATAGTTGAACATCTCCAAGGCTCACACCAACCCAGAGATGTGCCTGTAGATGTCAGAGTAACTGACCACACAGTTTCCATATGGTCTTATTAACATTGGCAACCCAAGAGACTGGCAGGACAACAACCATATGGCCAGGGGTGAAATTGAGGTTAAACTCATTGATGTATTAAATTACTATTGGTGGTCATTCACTGCTAGTGCCACTCCTCCATATGTCAGTAATATTATTACCACAGGCTGGCCAAGATGGTGGCAGCTTCTGGCAGCTAGTAGGAGCTGTTGGCTCGGGTGACTTTTTCTAACTGTCTTCTCCCTTTCATTCGCTCTTTGTCTGTGTCTGCTCTCTCCCTCCCTCACCTCTCTCTCTCCCTCCCTCACCTCTCTCTCTCCCTCCCTCCCTCCCGCCCTCTCACTCTCACTCTCACTCCCACTCTCTCTCTCTCTCTCTCTCTCTCTCTCTCTCTCTCTCTCTCTCTCTCTCTCTCTCCCTCCCTCCCTCCCTCCCTCCAGAGTACGACCCCCCAGGCTACCTCTACCAGCCTGCGGAGATGAACGGCCATGTTCTAGAGTACCCCACCCTGCCTGGTAGCAGCCGGATCAACGGTGGGGTCCACGGGGGCTACGGGCACAGCGGTCTACCCCAGGGCTGCCACCACCTGCACCACAAGCTGCCTAACGGCCTAGCGCTGCGTAATGGGTCTGCTGGGTACCCATCACACAGCCACGATGCCTCCTTACCACACAGCACCATGGAGTATGAGCACTCTGTCCCTCACCACCACCACAATGTGAGTTAGCATGCAGACGGACGGACGGACAGGCAGACAGACAGACAGACAGACAGACAGACAGACAGACAGACAGACAGACAGACAGACAGACAGACAGACAGACAGACAGACAGACAGACAGACAGACTGACAGACAGACAGGTCCATATTGAGACCGGTTAGAACATTGTCTCTCTTGTCTCTGTGTGTTCCAGGGTGAAGGTGTGTACACAGCCCTGCCCCAGACTGACCCGTCTGACTGTATGAGTTGCCAGAACTTCTGCAACAACAACAGGTAATGAGTGAACCAAGCAGAGCTTCTCAGGTTATTATTTGTTTAGCTGGTACTTCAGTCTTTTACATATTCACACTCCCCATACAGTACACCTCCTCTCCTCTCCCATTCCCTCCCTCCCTCCTTCTCCTCTCCTCTCCTCTCCCATTCCCTCCCTCCTTCTCCTCTCCTCTCCTCTCCCATTCCCTCCCTCCCTCCCTCCTTCTCCTCTCCTCTCCCAATCCCTCCCTCCTTCTCCTCCCCTGCCCTCTCCCATTCCCTCCCTCCCTCCTTCTCCTCCCCTCGCTCTCCCACATGGTAAAACGTTTGGACATACCTACTCATTCAAGGGTTTTCTTTATTTTTACTATTTTCACTATTTTCACTCCCACACCTCCTCCTCCCACACCTCCTCCTCCATGCTTCATGGACCACACATGCAGAGATCATCCGTTCATCTACTCTGCATCTCACAAAGACACAGTGGTTGGAAACAAAAATCTCAAATTTGGACTCATCAGACCAAAGGACAGATTTCCACCGGTCTAATGTCCATTGCTTGTGTTTCTTTGCAGCAATTCGACCATGAAGGTCTGATTCACCCAGTCTCCTCTGAACAGTAGATGTTGAGATGTGTCTGTTACATGAACTCTGTGAAGCATTTATTTGGGCTGCAATTTTTGAGGCTGGTAACTCTAATGAACTTATCCTCTGCAGCAGAGGTAACCCTGGGTCTTCCTGTCCTGTGGCGGTCCTCATGAGAGCCAGTTTATACTTCTTCCCATTGGACAAAGAAAACTCAAAAAGGATGATAATATTAATTTACAATAATTTTTATCCAAATGTTAAAAGTGTCCAAACAGATCCTCAAGGTAGATTAATGACTTTAAATGTGTTATTGGATCATGAACAGATTTTACTTATTAACCTGTACGGACCAAATTATGATGATCCAAGCTTCTTTGAGAATATATAAAGTATAATAACTTGGATATTTGGAGGTTTAATATCCTGACCTAGTGAGATATACATGGAGGAGGTTTAATATCCTGACCTAGTGAGATATACATGGAGGTTTAATATCCTGACCTAGTGAGATATACATGGAGGTTTAATATCCTGACCTAGTGAGATATACATGGAGGTTTAATATCCTGACCTAGTGAGATATACATGGAGGAAGTTTAATATCCTGATCTAGTGAGATATACATGGAGGTTTAATATCCTGACCTAGTGAGATATACATGGAGGTTTAATATCCTGACCTAGTGAGATATACATGGAGGAGGTTTAATATCCTGACCTAGTGAGATATACATGGAGGAGGTTTAATATCCTGACCTAGTGAGATATACATGGAGGTTTAATATCCTGACCTAGTGAGATATACACGGAGGTTTAATATCCTGACCTAGTGAGATATACATGGAGGTTTAATATCCTGACCTAGTGAGATATACATGGAGGAGGTTTAATACCCTGACCTAGTGAGATATACATGGAGGTTTAATATCCTGACCTAGTGAGATATACATGGAGGTTTAATATCCTGACCTAGTGAGATATACATAGAGGAGGTTTAATATCCTGACCTAGTGAGATATACATGGAGGAGGTTTAATATCCTGACCTAGTGAGATATACATGGTGGAGGTTTAATATCCTGACCTAGTGAGATATACATGGAGGTTTAATATCCTGACCTAGTGAGATATACATGGAGGTTTAATATCCTGACCTAGTGAGATATACATGGAGGAGGTTTAATATCCTGACCTAGTGAGATATACATGGTGGAGGTTTAATATCCTGACCTAGTGAGATATACATGGAGGTTTAATATCCTGACCTAGTGAGATATACATGGAGGTTTAATATCCTGACCTAGTGAGATATACATGGAGGAGGTTTAATATCCTGACCTAGTGAGATATACATGGAGGAGGTTTAATATCCTGACCTAGTGAGATATACATGGAGGTTTAATATCCTGACCTAGTGAGATATACACGGAGGTTTAATATCCTGACCTAGTGAGATATACATGGAGGTTTAATATCCTGACCTAGTGAGATATACATGGAGGAGGTTTAATACCCTGACCTAGTGAGATATACATGGAGGTTTAATATCCTGACCTAGTGAGATATACATGGAGGTTTAATATCCTGACCTAGTGAGATATACATAGAGGAGGTTTAATATCCTGACCTAGTGAGATATACATGGAGGAGGTTTAATATCCTGACCTAGTGAGATATACATGGTGGAGGTTTAATATCCTGACCTAGTGAGATATACATGGAGGTTTAATATCCTGACCTAGTGAGATATACATGGAGGTTTAATATCCTGACCTAGTGAGATATACATGGAGGAGGTTTAATATCCTGACCTAGTGAGATATACATGGAGGAGGTTTAATATCCTGACCTAGTGAGATATACATGGAGGAGGTTTAATATCCTGACCTAGTGAGATATACATGGAGGAGGTTTAATACCCTGACCTAGTGAGATATACATGGAGGAGGTTTAATACCCTGACCTAGTGAGATATACATGGAGGTTTAATATCCTGACCTAGTGAGATATACATAGAGGAGGTTTAATATCCTGACCTAGTGAGATATACATGGAGGAGGTTTAATATCCTGACCTAGTGAGATATACATGGAGGTTTAATATCCTGACCTACTGAGATATACATGGAGGTTTAATATCCTGACCTAGTGAGATATACATGGAGGAGGTTTAATATCCTGACCTAGTGAGATATACACGGAGGTTTAATATCCTGACCTAGTGAGATATACATGGAGGTTTAATATCCTGACCTAGTGAGATATACATGGAGGAGGTTTAATATCCTGACCTAGTGAGATATACATGGAGGAGGTTTAGTATCCTGACCTAGTGAGATATACATGGAGGAGGTTTAATATCCTGACCTAGTGAGATATACATGGAGGTTTAATATCCTGACCTAGTGAGATATACATGGAGGTTTAATATCCTGACCTAGTGAGATATACATGGAGGAGGTTTAATATCCTGACCTAGTGAGATATACATGGAGGTTTAATATCCTGACCTAGTGAGATATACATGGAGGTTTAATATCCTGACCTAGTGAGATATACATGGAGGTTTAATATCCTGACCTAGTGAGATATACATGGAGGTTTAATACCCTGACCTAGTGAGATATACATGGAGGTTTAATATCCTGACCTAGTGAGATATACATGGAGGTTTAATATCCTGACCTAGTGAGATATACATGGAGGTTTAATATCCTGACCTAGTGAGATATACATGGTGGTTTAATATCCTGACCTAGTGAGATATACATGGAGGAGGTTTAATATCCTGACCTAGTGAGATATACATGGAGGTTTAATATCCTGACCTAGTGAGATATACATGGAGGTTTAATATCCTGACCTAGTGAGATATACATGGAGGAGGTTTAATACCCTGACCTAGTGAGATATACATGGAGGAGGTTTAATATCCTGACCTAGTGAGATATACATGGAGGTTTAATATCCTGACCTAGTGAGATATACATGGAGGAGGTTTAATATCCTGACCTAGTGAGATATACATGGAGGAGGTTTAGTATCCTGACCTAGTGAGATATACATGGAGGAGGTTTAATATCCTGACCTAGTGAGATATACATGGAGGTTTAATATCCTGACCTAGTGAGATATACATGGAGGTTTAATATCCTGACCTAGTGAGATATACATGGAGGAGGTTTAATATCCTGACCTAGTGAGATATACATGGAGGTTTAATATCCTGACCTAGTGAGATATACATGGAGGTTTAATATCCTGACCTAGTGAGATATACATGGAGGTTTAATATCCTGACCTAGTGAGATATACATGGAGGTTTAATATCCTGACCTAGTGAGATATACATGGAGGTTTAATATCCTGACCTAGTGAGATATACATGGAGGTTTAATATCCTGACCTAGTGAGATATACATGGAGGTTTAATATCCTGACCTAGTGAGATATACATGGAGGTTTAATATCCTGACTTAGTGAGATATACATGGTGGTTTAATATCCTGACCTAGTGAGATATACATGGAGGAGGTTTAATACCCTGACCTAGTGAGATATACATGGAGGAGGTTTAATATCCTGACCTAGTGAGATATACATGGAGGTTTAATATCCTGACCTAGTGAGATATACATGGAGGTTTAATATCCTGACCTAGTGAGATATACATGGAGGAGGTTTAATATCCTGACCTAGTGAGATATACATGGAGGAGGTTTAATATCCTGACCTAGTGAGATATACATGGAGGTTTAATATCCTGACCTAGTGAGATATACATGGAGGCTTAATATCCTGACCTAGTGAGATATACATGGAGGAGGTTTAATATCCTGACCTAGTGAGATATACATGGAGGTTTAATATCCTGACCTAGTGAGATATACATGGAGGTTTAATATCCTGACCTAGTGAGATATACATGGTGGTTTAATATCCTGACCTAGTGAGATATACATGGAGGTTTAATATCCTGACCTAGTGAGATATACATGGAGGAGGTTTAATATCCTGACCTAGTGAGGTATACATGGAGGAGGTTTAATATCCTGACCTAGTGAGATATACATGGAGGTTTAATATCCTGACCTAGTGAGATATACATGGAGGAGGTTTAATATCCTGACCTAGTGAGATATACATGGAGGTTTAATATCCTGACCTAGTGAGATATACATGGAGGTTTAATATCCTGACCTAGTGAGATATACATGGCGGAGGTTTAATATCCTGACCTAGTGAGATATACATGGAGGTTTAATATCCTGACCTAGTGAGATATACATGGAGGTTTAATATCCTGACCTAGTGAGATATACATGGAGGTTTAATATCCTGACCTAGTGAGATATACATGGCGGAGGTTTAATATCCTGACCTAGTGAGATATACATGGAGGTTTAATATCCTGACCTAGTGAGATATACATGGAGGAGGTTTAATATCCTGACCTAGTGAGATATACATGGAGGAGGTTTAATATCCTGACCTAGTGAGATATACATGGAGGTTTAATATCCTGACCTAGTGAGATATACATGGAGGAGGTTTAATATCCTGACCAATTGAGATATACATGGAGGTTTAATATCCTGACCTAGTGAGATATACATGGAGGAGGTTTAATATCCTGACCTAGTGAGATATACATGGAGGAGGTTTAATATCCTGACCTAGTGAGATATACATGGAGGAGGTTTAATATCCTGACCTAGTGAGATATACATGGAGGAGGTTTAATATCCTGACCTAGTAAGATATACATGGAGGAGGTTTAATATCCTGACCTAGTGAGATATACATGGAGGTTTAATATCCTGACCTAGTGAGATATACATGGAGGTTTAATATCCTGACCTAGTGAGATATACATGGAGGTTTAATATCCTGACCTAGTGAGATATACATGGTGGTTTAATATCCTGACCTAGTGAGATATACATGGAGGTTTAATATCCTGACCTAGTGAGATATACATGGAGGAGGTTTAATATCCTGACCTAGTGAGATATACATGGAGGTTTAATATCCTGACCTAGTGAGATATACATGGAGGTTTAATATCCTGACCTAGTGAGATATACATGGAGGTTTAATATCCTGACCTAGTGAGATATACATGGAGGTTTAATATCCTGACTTAGTGAGATATACATGGTGGTTTAATATCCTGACCTAGTGAGATATACATGGAGGAGGTTTAATACCCTGACCTAGTGAGATATACATGGAGGAGGTTTAATATCCTGACCTAGTGAGATATACATGGAGGTTTAATATCCTGACCTAGTGAGATATACATGGAGGTTTAATATCCTGACCTAGTGAGATATACATGGAGGAGGTTTAATATCCTGACCTAGTGAGATATACATGGAGGAGGTTTAATATCCTGACCTAGTGAGATATACATGGAGGTTTAATATCCTGACCTAGTGAGATATACATGGAGGCTTAATATCCTGACCTAGTGAGATATACATGGAGGAGGTTTAATATCCTGACCTAGTGAGATATACATGGAGGTTTAATATCCTGACCTAGTGAGATATACATGGAGGTTTAATATCCTGACCTAGTGAGATATACATGGTGGTTTAATATCCTGACCTAGTGAGATATACATGGAGGTTTAATATCCTGACCTAGTGAGATATACATGGAGGAGGTTTAATATCCTGACCTAGTGAGGTATACATGGAGGAGGTTTAATATCCTGACCTAGTGAGATATACATGGAGGTTTAATATCCTGACCTAGTGAGATATACATGGAGGAGGTTTAATATCCTGACCTAGTGAGATATACATGGAGGTTTAATATCCTGACCTAGTGAGATATACATGGAGGTTTAATATCCTGACCTAGTGAGATATACATGGCGGAGGTTTAATATCCTGACCTAGTGAGATATACATGGAGGTTTAATATCCTGACCTAGTGAGATATACATGGAGGTTTAATATCCTGACCTAGTGAGATATACATGGAGGTTTAATATCCTGACCTAGTGAGATATACATGGCGGAGGTTTAATATCCTGACCTAGTGAGATATACATGGAGGTTTAATATCCTGACCTAGTGAGATATACATGGAGGAGGTTTAATATCCTGACCTAGTGAGATATACATGGAGGAGGTTTAATATCCTGACCTAGTGAGATATACATGGAGGTTTAATATCCTGACCTAGTGATATATACATGGAGGAGGTTTAATATCCTGACCAATTGAGATATACATGGAGGTTTAATATCCTGACCTAGTGAGATATACATGGAGGAGGTTTAATATCCTGACCTAGTGAGATATACATGGAGGAGGTTTAATATCCTGACCTAGTGAGATATACATGGAGGAGGTTTAATATCCTGACCTAGTGAGATATACATGGAGGAGGTTTAATATCCTGACCTAGTAAGATATACATGGAGGAGGTTTAATATCCTGACCTAGTGAGATATACATGGAGGTTTAATATCCTGACCTAGTGAGATATACATGGAGGTTTAATATCCTGACCTAGTGAGATATACATGGAGGTTTAATATCCTGACCTAGTGAGATATACATGGAGGAAGTTTAATATCCTGATCTAGTGAGATATACATGGAGGTTTAATATCCTGACCTAGTGAGATATACATGGAGGACGTTTAATATCCTGACCTAGTGAGATATACATGGAGGTTTAATATCCTGACCTAGTGAGATATACATGGAGGTTTAATATCCTGACCTAGTGAGATATACATGGAGGAGGTTTAATATCCTGACCTAGTGAGGTATACATGGAGGAGGTTTAATATCCTGACCTAGTGAGATATACATGGAGGTTTAATATCCTGACCTAGTGAGATATACATGGAGGAGGTTTAATATCCTGACCTAGTGAGATATACATGGAGGAGGTTTAATATCCTGACCTAGTGAGATATACATGGAGGTTTAATATCCTGACCTAGTGAGATATACATGGCGGAGGTTTAATATCCTGACCTAGTGAGATATACATGGAGGTTTAATATCCTGACCTAGTGAGATATACATGGAGGAGGTTTAATATCCTGACCTAGTGAGATATACATGGAGGAGGTTTAATATCCTGACCTAGTGAGATATACATGGAGGTTTAATATCCTGACCTAGTGAGATATACATGGAGGAGGTTTAATATCCTGACCAATTGAGATATACATGGAGGTTTAATATCCTGACCTAGAGAGATATACATGGAGGAGGTTTAATATCCTGACCTAGTGAGATATACATGGAGGAGGTTTAATATCCTGACCTAGTGAGATATACATGGAGGAGGTTTAATATCCTGACCTAGTGAGATATACATGGAGGTTTAATATCCTGACCTAGTGAGATATACATGGAGGAGGTTTAATATCCTGACCTAGTGAGATATACATGGAGGTTTAATATCCTGACCTAGTGAGATATACATGGAGGTTTAATATCCTGACCTAGTGAGATATACATGGAGGTTTAATATCCTGACCTAGTGAGATATACATGGAGGTTTAATATCCTGACCTAGTGAGATATACATGGAGGAGGTTTAATATCCTGACCTAGTGAGGTATACATGGAGGAGGTTTAATATCCTGACCTAGTGAGATATACATGGAGGTTTAATATCCTGACCTAGTGAGATATACATGGAGGAGGTTTAATATCCTGACCTAGTGAGATATACATGGAGGAGGTTTAATATCCTGACCTAGTGAGATATACATGGAGGTTTAATATCCTGACCTAGTGAGATATACATGGCGGAGGTTTAATATCCTGACCTAGTGAGATATACATGGAGGTTTAATATCCTGACCTAGTGAGATATACATGGAGGAGGTTTAATATCCTGACCTAGTGAGATATACATGGAGGAGGTTTAATATCCTGACCTAGTGAGATATACATGGAGGAGGTTTAATATCCTGACCTAGTGAGATATACATGGAGGTTTAATATCCTGACCTAGTGAGATATACATGGAGGAGGTTTAATATCCTGACCTAGTGAGATATACATGGAGGTTTAATATCCTGACCTAGTGAGGTATACATGGAGGAGGTTTAATATCCTGACCTAGTGAGATATACATGGAGGTTTAATATCCTGACCTAGTGAGATATACATGGAGGTTTAATATCCTGACCTAGTGAGATATACATGGAGGTTTAATATCCTGACCTAGTGAGATATACATGGAGGTTTAATATCCTGACCTAGTGAGATATACATGGAGGAGGTTTAATATCCTGACCTAGTGAGGTATACATGGAGGAGGTTTAATATCCTGACCTAGTGAGATATACATGGAGGTTTAATATCCTGACCTAGTGAGATATACATGGAGGAGGTTTAATATCCTGACCTAGTGAGATATACATGGAGGTTTAATATCCTGACCTAGTGAGATATACATGGAGGAGGTTTAATATCCTGACCTAGTGAGATATACATGGAGGTTTAATATCCTGACCTAGTGAGATATACATGGTGGAGGTTTAATATCCTGACCTAGTGAGATATACATGGAGGTTTAATATCCTGACCTAGTGAGATATACATGGAGGAGGTTTGATATCCTGACCTAGTGAGATATACATGGTGGAGGTTTAATATCCTGACCTAGTGAGATATACATGGAGGAGGTTTAATATCCTGACCTAGTGAGATATACATGGAGGAGGTTTAATATCCTGACCTAGTGAGATATACATGGAGGTTTAATACCCTGACGTAGTGAGATATACATGGAGGAGGTTTAATATCCTGACCTAGTGAGATATACATGGAGGAGGTTTAATATCCTGACCTAGTGAGATATACATGGAGGTTTAATACCCTGACGTAGTGAGATATACATGGAGGTTTAATATCCTGACCTAGTGAGATATACATGGAGGTTTAATATCCTGACCTAGTGAGATATACATGGAGGAGGTTTAATATCCTGACCTAGTGAGATATACATGGAGGTTTAATATCCTGACCTAGTGAGGTATACATGGAGGAGGTTTAATATCCTGACCTAGTGAGATATACATGGAGGTTTAATATCCTGACCTAGTGAGATATACATGGAGGTTTAATATCCTGACCTAGTGAGATATACATGGAGGTTTAATATCCTGACCTAGTGAGATATACATGGAGGTTTAATATCCTGACCTAGTGAGGTATACATGGAGGAGGTTTAATATCCTGACCTAGTGAGATATACATGGTGGAGGTTTAATATCCTGACCTAGTGAGATATACATGGAGGTTTAATATCCTGACCTAGTGAGATATACATGGAGGTTTAATATCCTGACCTAGTGAGATATACATGGAGGAGGTTTAATATCCTGACCTAGTGAGATATACATGGTGGAGGTTTAATATCCTGACCTAGTGAGATATACATGGAGGAGGTTTAATATCCTGACCTAGTGAGATATACATGGAGGTTTAATATCCTGACCTAGTGAGATATACATGGAGGTTTAATATCCTGACTTAGTGAGATATACATGGAGGTTTAATATCCTGACCTAGTGAGATATACATGGAGGAGGTTTAATATCCTGACCTAGTGAGATATACATGGAGGTTTAATATCCAGACGTAGTGAGATATACATGGAGGTTTAATACCCTGACCTGGTGAGATATACATGGAGGAGGTTTAATATCCTGACCTAGTGAGATATACATGGAGGTTTAATATCCTGACCTAGTGAGATATACATGGAGGTTTAATATCCTGACCTAGTGAGGTATACATGGAGGAGGTTTAATATCCTGACCTAGTGAGATATACATGGTGGAGGTTTAATATCCTGACCTAGTGAGATATACATGGAGGTTTAATATCCTGACCTAGTGAGATATACATGGAGGTTTAATATCCTGACCTAGTGAGATATACATGGAGGAGGTTTAATATCCTGACCTAGTGAGATATACATGGTGGAGGTTTAATATCCTGACCTAGTGAGATATACATGGAGGAGGTTTAATATCCTGACCTAGTGAGATATACATGGAGGTTTAATACCCTGACGTAGTGAGATATACATGGAGGTTTAATATCCTGACCTAGTGAGATATACATGGAGGTTTAATATCCTGACCTAGTGAGATATACATGGAGGTTTAATATCCTGACCTAGTGAGATATACATGGAGGTTTAATATCCTGACCTAGTGAGATATACATGGAGGTTTAATATCCTGACCTAGTGAGATATACATAGAGGAGGTTTAATATCCTGACCTAGTGAGGTATACATGGAGGAGGTTTAATATCCTGACCTAGTGAGATATACATGGAGGTTTAATATCCTGACCTAGTGAGATATACATGGAGGAGGTTTAATATCCTGACCTAGTGAGATATACATGGAGGAGGTTTAATATCCTGACCTAGTGAGATATACATGGAGGAAGTTTAATATCCTGACCTAGTGAGATATACATGGAGGTTTAATATCCTGACCTAGTGAGATATACATGGAGGAGGTTTAATATCCTGACCTAGTGAGATATACATGGAGGTTTAATATCCTGACCTAGTGAGATATACATGGAGTAGGTTTAATATCGTGACCTAGTGAGATATACATGGAGGTTTAATATCCTGACGTAGTGAGATATACATGGTGGTTTAATACCCTGACGTAGTGAGATATACATGGAGGAGGTTTAATACCCTGACGTAGTGAGGTATACATGGAGGAGGTTTAATATCCTGACCTAGTGAGATATACATAGAGGAGGTTTAATATCCTGACCTAGTGAGATATACATGGTGGAGGTTAGAAAAAATAGATCAGATCTTGCTACCATGGAAAGAAAAATACCTGTCAATTTGTGGAGAAATCACCCTGATTAACTCTTTAGTCATATCCCATTTCACCCTGATTAACTCTTTAGTCATATTCCAGTTCACCCTGATTAACTCTTTAGTCATATTCCAGTTCACCCTGATTAACTCTTTAGTCATATCCCAGTTCACCCTGATTAACTCTTTAGTCATATCCCAGTTCACTCATATCCCAGTTTACCCTGATTAACTCTTTAGTCATATCCCAGTTTACCCTGATTAACTCTTTAGTCATATCCCAGTTTACCCTGATTAACTCTTTAGTCATATCCCAGTTTACCCTGATTAACTCTTTAGTCATATCCCAGTTTACCCTGATTAACTCTTTAGTCATATCCCAGTTTACCCTGATTAACTCTTTAGTCATATCCCAGTTCACCCTGATTAACTCTTTAGTCATATCCCAGTTTACCTTGATTAACTCTTTAGTCATATCCCAGTTTACCCTGATTAACTCTTTAGTCATATCCCAGTTTACCCTGATTAACTCTTTAGTCATATCCCAGTTTACCCTGATTAACTCTTTAGTCATATCCCAGTTCACCCTGATTAACTCTTTAGTCATATCCCAGTTCACCTATTTGCTTATGGTTTTGCCTACACCGAGCGACTTGTTTTTTTAATTATATGAGAAAGAAAATAAGAAATATTCAATTTTATTTTATTTATTTATATAACCTGGAGCTAACTCTGCAGATAGCAGTACTGGGTGACATTAACCTGGAGCTAACTCTGCAGATAGCACTACTGGGTGACATTAACCTGGAGCTAACTCTGCAGATAGCACTACTGGGTGACATTAACCTAACTTTGCAGATAGCACTACTGGGTGACATTAACCTAACTCTGCAGATAGCACTACTGGGTGACATTAACCTGGAGCTAACCCTGCAGATAGAACTACTGGGTGACATTAACCTGGAGCTAACTCTGCAGATAGCAATACTGGGTGACATTAACCTGGAGCTAACTCTGCAGATAGCAATACTGGGTGACATTAACCTGGAGCTAACTCTGCAGATAGCAATACTGGGTGACATTAACCTGGAGCTAACTCTGCAGATAGCAGTACTGGGTGACATTAACCTGGAGCTAACTCTGCAGATAGCAGTACTGGGTGACATTAACCTGGAGCTAACTCTGCAGATAGCAATACTGGGTGACATTAACCTGGAGCTAACTCTGCAGATAGCAGTACTGGGTGACATTAACCTGGAGCTAACTCTGCAGATAGCACTACTGGGTGACATTAACCTGGAGCTAACTCTGCAGATAGCACTACTGGGTGACATTAACCTGGAGCTAACTCTGCAGATAGCAGTACTGGGTGACATTAACCTGGAGCTAACTCTGCAGATAGCAGTACTGGGTGACATTAACCTGGAGCTAACTCTGCAGATAGCAGTACTGGGTGACATTAACCTGGAGCTAACTCTGCAGATAGCAGTACTGGGTGACATTAACCTGGAGCTAACTCTGCAGATAGCACTACTGGGTGACATTAACCTGGAGCTAACTCTGCAGATAGCACTACTGGGTGACATTAACCTAACTTTGCAGATAGCACTACTGGGTGACATTAACCTAACTCTGCAGATAGCACTACTGGGTGACATTAACCTGGAGCTAACCCTGCAGATAGAACTACTGGGTGACATTAACCTGGAGCTAACTCTGCAGATAGCAATACTGGGTGACATTAACCTGGAGCTAACTCTGCAGATAGCAATACTGGGTGACATTAACCTGGAGCTAACTCTGCAGATAGCAATACTGGGTGACATTAACCTGGAGCTAACTCTGCAGATAGCAGTACTGGGTGACATTAACCTGGAGCTAACTCTGCAGATAGCACTACTGGGTGACATTAACCTGGAGCTAACTCTGCAGATAGCAATACTGGGTGACATTAACCTGGAGCTAACCCTGCAGATAGCAATACTGGGTGATCTGAAAAGTCGTAGTCAATCAATAATATAATAATACTTTTAGCAAAAATGTTTATTTTTAATTTACAATCTGTATAAATCATGAGAATAGAAAGGTTCAATAATTTTATGAAACATCACAGTTCAGTTGAAAAATATATGACAAATAGAATCCAATATAGATTGTGTTCAGAGATAGATGGGAGGGGTTGAGGGAAGCTGAAGGGTGGGACTGGATGATGTTGAGAGATAGATGGGAGGGGTTGAATGGAGCTGAAGGGTGGGACTGGATGATGTTGAGAGATAGATGGGAGGGGTTGAATGGAGCTGAAGGGTGGGACTGGATGATGTTGAGAGATAGATGGGAGGGGTTGAATGGAGCTGAAGGGTGGGACTGGATGATGTTGAGAGATAGATGGGAGGGGTTGAATGGAGCTGAAGGGTGGGACTGGATGGTGTTGAGAGATAGATGGGAGAGGTTGAATGGAGCTGAAGGGTGGAACTGGATGGTGTTGAGAGATAGATGGGAGAGGTTGAATGGAGCTGAAGGGTGGGACTGGATGGTGTTGAGAGATAGATGGGAGGGGTTGAATGGAGCTGAAGGGTGGGACTGGATGATGTTGAGAGATAGATGGGAGGGGTTAAATGGAGCTGAAGGGTGGGACTGGATGGTGTTGAGAGATAGATGGGAGAGGTTGAATGGAGCTGAAGGGTGGGACTGGATGGTGTTGAGAGATAGATGGGAGAGGTTGAATGGAGCTGAAGGGTGGGACTGGATGGTGTTGAGAGATAGATGGGAGGGGTTGAATGGAGCTGAAGGGTGGGACTGGATGATGTTGAGAGATAGATGGGAGGGGTTGAGGGGAGCTGAAGGGTGGGACTGGATGGTGTTCAGAGATAGATGGGAGGGGTTGAATGGAGCTGAAGGGTGGGACTGGATGATGTTGAGAGATAGATGGGAGGGGTTGAATGGAGCTGAAGGGTGGGACTGGATGGTGTTCAGAGATAGATGGGAGGGGTTGAATGGAGCTGAAGGGTGGGACTGGATGATGTTGAGAGATAGATGGGAGGTGTTGAATGGAGCTGAAGGGTGGGACTGGATGGTGTTCAGAGATAGATGGGAGGGGTTGAATGGAGCTGAAGGGTGGGACTGGATGATGTTCAGAGATAGATGGGAGGGGTTGAATGGAGCTGAAGGGTGGGACTGGATGGTGTTCAGAGATAGATGGGAGGGGTTGAGGGGAGCTGAAGGGTGGGACTGGATGGTGTTCAGAGATAGATGGGAGGGGTTGAATGGAGCTGAAGGGTGGGACTGGATGGTGTTCAGAGATAGATGGGAGGGGTTGAATGGAGCTGAAGGGTGGGATAAAAACAACAAGAGAATGTAAAACATACGGGGTCTGTAAAATGTATGTAGGTTCAGAACGTTTGTGAAAGAAATAGATGGGGAGAAGTTGAGGTTAGAGGAAGGACAGGAGTAAAAACCAACAAAATACAACTGTTGTAAAATATACTGTCTCTGTAAAATGAATATAATATACTGTATATAAACCGGAAATACTAATCGTTGTTGTTCACTAGTTGACACTAATTTGGTGGAGGGTGATAAAGGAAATATATATAAATATATTATAAAATATATATGTATATCTACAGTGGCTTGCAAAAGTATTCACCCCCCTTGGCATTTTTCCTATTTTATTGCCTTACAACCTGGAATTAAAATTGACTTTTTGGGGGGTTTGTATCATTTGATTTACACAACATGCCTACCACTTTGAAGATGCAAAATATTTTTTATTGTGAAACAGACAAGGAATAAGACAAAAAAAACTGAAAACTTGAGTGTGCATACCTATTCACCCCCCAACGTCAATACTTTGTAGAGGCACCTTTTGCAGCAATTACAGCTGCAAGTCTCTTAGGGTTTGTCTCTATAAGCTTGGCACTTCCAGCCACTGGGATCTTTGCCCATTCTTCAAGGCAAATCTGCTCCAGTTCCTTCAAGTTGGATGGGTTCCGCTGGTGTACAGCAATCTTTAAGTCATACCACAGATTCTCAATTGGATTGAGGTCTGGGCTTTGACTAGGCTGTTCCAAGACATTTAAATATTTCACCTTAAACCACTCAAGTGTTGCTTTAGCAGTATGCTTAGGGTCGTTCTCCTGCTGGAAGGTGAACCTCTGTCCCAGTCTCAAATCTCTGGAAGACTGAAGCAGTTTCCCTCAAGAATTTCCATGTATTTAATGCCATCCATCATTCCTTCAATTCTGACCAGTTTCTCAGTCCCTGCCGATTAAAAACATCCCCACAGCATGGTCTGTGAGTTGTGGTGGGCGGCCCTCTCTTGTCAGGTTTGTTGTGGTGCCATATTCTTTACATTTTTTAATAATGATTTAATGGTGCTCTGTTGTGTACGTCCAATACATGAAATCAAAATAAAACTCTATTTAAATGACAGGTTGTAATGCAACAAATTAGGAAAAACGCCAAGGGGGTGAATACTTTTGCAAGACCCTGTATATGTATACATATATGCAAAACAATATATGGGGGATTGGAAGTGATGCAGACAATTACATTGATGGAAGCTACAAACTACCTGCTATATTAAAGTTGATCTAACTTCCCCACCCCCAAAAAAACCTGCCAACCGGTAACAGTCAGCCAGCCAGTCAGCCAGCCACGAACAGCCAGTCAGAAACAGTCAGCCAGCTAGTCAGCCAGTAACAGCCAGCCAGCCACCCAGTCAGCCAGCTAGTTACAGCAACCCAGTCAGCCAGCCAGCCAGTAACAGCCACCCAGTCAGCCAGCCACCCAGACAGCCAGCTAGTAACAGCCACCCAGTCAGCCAGCTAGTAACAGCCACCCAGTCAGCCAGCCAGTAACAGTCAACCAGCCAGTAGAACCCGGCCAGCCAGCCAGTCAGCCAGTACCAATCAGCCACCAGCCAGTAACAGTCAACCAGCCAGTAGAAGCCAGCCAGCCAGCCAGTAACAGTCAACCAGCCAGTAGAAGACAGCCAGCCAGCCAGCCAGTAACAGCCAGTCAGCCAGTACCAATCAGCCACCAGCCAGTAACAGTCAACCAGCCAGTAGAAGACAGCCAGCCAGCCTGCCAGTAACAGCCTGCCAGCCAGTAACAGCCAGTCAGCCAGGACCAATCAGCCACCAGCCAGTAACAGTCAGCCTGCCAGTAGAAGCCAGCCAGCCAGCCAGTAACAGCCTGCCAGCCAGTAACAGCCAGTCAGCCAGTACCAATCAGCCACCAGCCAGTAACAGTCAACCAGCCAGTAGAAGCCAGCCAGCCAGTAACAGCCACCCAGTCAGCCAGCCAGCCAGTAACAGCCAGTCAGCCTGCACCAATCAGCCACCAGCCAGTAACAGGCAACCAGCCAGTAGAAGCCAGCCAGCCAGTAACAGTCAGCCAGTAGAACCCGGCCAGCCAGCCAGCCAGTAACAGTCAGCCAGCCACCCAGTAACACCCATTCAGCCAGCCAATAGCAGCCAGCCATTAACAGACAGCCAGTCCGTAACAACCAGCCACACAGCCAGCCAGTAACAACCAGCCACACAGCCAGCCAGTAACAGCCAACCAGCAGAGTTAATGAGCACTGTGTTATTTACCTCTGCTCTGCTGTTTCTCTGTGATCACAGCTATCACACCCTAGAGTAAAGGCCACCTGGGAAATGATGAGGAAACCCAGAGAGAGGGGAGAGGGGGAAGGGGCAGGAAGAGAGAGAGGGGAGAGGGGGAAGGGGCAGGAAGAGAGAGAGGGGAGAGGGGGAAGAAGCAGAGAGAGAGGGGAGAGGGGGAGGGGCAGGAAGAGAGAGAGGGGAGAGGGGGAGGGGCAGGAAGAGAGAGAGGGGAGAGGGGGAAGGGGCAGGAAGAGAGAGAGGGGAGAGGGGGAAGGGGCAGGAAGAGAGAGAGGGGAGAGGGGGAAGAAGCAGAGAGAGAGGGGAGAGGGGGAGGGGCAGGAAGAGAGAGGGGGGAGAGGGGGAGGGGCAGGAAGAGAGAGAGGGGAGAGGGGGAAGGGGCAGGAAGAGAGAGAGGGGAGAGGGGGAAGGGGCAGGAAGAGAGAGGGGGGAGAGGGGGAGGGGCAGGAAGAGAGAGAGGGGAGAGGGGGAAGGGGCAGGAAGAGAGAGAGGGGAGAGGGGGAGGGGCAGGAAGAGAGAGAGGGGAGAGGGGGAGGGGCAGGAAGAGAGAGGGGGGAGAGGGGGAGGGGCAGGAAGAGAGAGAGGGGAGAGGGGGAAGGGGCAGGAAGAGAGAGAGAGAGGGGAGAGGGGGAAGGGGCAGGAAGAGAGAGAGGGGGAAGAAGCAGAGAGAGAGGGGAGAGGGGGAAGGGGCAGGAAGAGAGAGAGGGGAGAGGGGGAAGGGGCAGGAAGAGAGAGGGGGAGAGGGGGAGGGGCAGGAAGAGAGAGAGGGGAGAGGGGGAAGGGGCAGGAAGAGAGAGAGGGGAGAGGGGGAAGGGGCAGGAAGAGAGAGAGGGGGAAGAAGCAGAGAGAGAGGGGAGAGGGGAAAGGGGCAGGAAGAGAGAGAGTGGAGAGGGGGAAGGGGCAGGAAGAGAGAGAGAGAGAGAGAGAGAAAGAAAGGAAGGCGTGTTTGTGTGAAGTCTTATCATCCGAGCAAAACCCAACATAAAACAGTAAGATTAGGAGGAGTTTTGAAACCAGAGAGGTAGATGTTCCTGTCTCTACTGTATTTTAGGAGGAGTGTTTACAGGAGAGGTAGATGTTCCTGTAGCTACTGTCTCTACTGTATTTTAGGAGGAGTGTTTACAGAAGAGGTAGATGTTCCTGTAGCTACTGTCTCTACTGTATTGTAGGAGGAATGTTTACAGGAGAGGTAGATGTTCCTGTAGCTACTGTCTCTACGCTATTGTAGGAGGAGTGTTTACAGGAGTAGTGGATGTTCCTGTAGCTACTGTCTCTACTGTATTGTAGGAGGAGTGTTTACAGGAGTGGTAGATGTTCCTGTAGCTACTGTCTCTACTGTATTTTAGGACGAGTGTTTACAGGAGTGGTAGATGTTCCTGTAGCTACTGTCTCTACTGTATTTTAGGACAAGTGTTTACAGGAGAGGTAGATGTTCCTGTACCTACTGTCTCTACTGTATTTTAGGAGGAGTGTTTACAGGAGAGGTAGATGTTCCTGTAGCTACTGTCTCTACTGTATTGTAGGAGGAGTGTTTACAGGAGAGGTAGATGTTCCTGTAGCTACTGTCTCTACTGTATTTTAGGACGAGTGTTTACAGGAGAGTTAGATGTTCCTGTACCTACTGTCTCTACTGTATTTTAGGATGAGTGTTTACAGGAGAGGTAGATGTTCCTGTACCTACTGTCTCTACTGTATTTTAGGACGAGTGTTTAAAGGAGAGGTAGATGTTCCTGTACCTACTGTCTCTACTGTATTGTAGGGGGAGTGTTTACAGGAGTGGTAGATGTTCCTGTAGCTACTGTCTCTACTGTATTAAAGGAGGAGTGTTTACAGGAGTGGTAGATGTTCCTGTAGCTACTGTCTCTACTGTATTTTAGGATGAGTGTTTACAGGAGTGGTAGATGTTCCTGTAGCTACTGTCTCTACTGTATTGTGGGAGGAGTGTTTAGAGAAGTGGTAGATGTTCCTGTAGCTACTGTCTCTACTGTATTGTAGGAGGAGTGTTTACAGGAGTGGTAGATGTTCCTGTAGCTACTGCCTCTACTGTATTTTAGGACGAGTGTTTACAGGAGTGGTAGATGTTCCTGTAGCTACTGTCTCTACTGTATTTTAGGACGAGTGTTTACAGGAGTGGTAGATGTTCCTGTACCTACTGTCTCTACTGTATTTTAGAACAAGTGTTTACAGGAGAGGTAGATGTTCCTGTACCTACTGTCTCTACTGTATTTTAGGATGAGTGTTTACAGGAGAGATAGATGTTCCTGTAGCTACTGTCTCTACTGTATTGTAGGAGGAGTGTTTACAGGAGAGGTAGATGTTCCTGTAGCTGCTGTCTCTACTGTATTTTAGGAGGAGTGTTTACAGAAGAGGTAGATGTTCCTGTAGCTACTGTATTTTAGGAGGAGTGTTTACAGGAGAGGTAGATGTTCCTGTAGCTACTGTCTCTACGCTATTGTAGGAGGAGTGTTTACAGAAGAGGTAGATGTTCCTGTAGCTACTGTCTCTACTGTATTGTAGGAGGAATGTTTACAGGAGAGGTAGATGTTCCTGTAGCTACTGTCTCTACGCTATTGTAGGAGGAGTGTTTACAGGAGTAGTGGATGTTCCTGTAGCTACTGTCTCTACTGTATTGTAGGAGGAGTGTTTACAGGAGAGGTAGATGTTCCTGTACCTACTGTCTCTACTGTATTTTAGGATGAGTGTTTACAGGAGAGGTAGATGTTCCTGTAGCTACTGTCTCTACTGTATTTTAGGACGAGTGTTTACAGGAGAGGTAGATGTTCCTGTAGCTACTGTCTCTACTGTATTGTAGGAGGAGTGTTTACAGGAGTGGTAGATGTTCCTGTAGCTACTGCCTCTACTGTATTTTAGGACGAGTGTTTACAGGAGTGGTAGATGTTCCTGTAGCTACTGTCTCTACTGTATTTTAGGACGAGTGTTTACAGGAGTGGTAGATGTTCCTGTAGCTACTGTCTCTACTGTATTTTAGGATGAGTTTTACAGGAGTGGTAGATGTTCCTGTAGCTACTGTCTCTACGGTATTGTGGGAGGAGTGTTTACAGGAGAGGTAGATGTTCCTGTACCTACTGTCTCTACTGTATTGTAGGGGGAGTGTTTACAGGAGTGGTAGATGTTCCTGTACCTACTGTCTCTACTGTATAAAGGAGGAGTGTTTACAGGAGTGGTAGATGTTCCTGTAGCTACTGTCTCTACTGTATTAAAGGAGGATTGTTTACAGGAGAGGTAGATGTTCATGTAGCTACTGTCTCTACTGTATTTTAGGACGAGTGTTTGCAGGAGTGGTAGATGTTCCTGTAGCTACTCTCTCTACGGTATTGTGGGAGGAGTGTTTACAGGAAAGTTCCCTGGCTGTAATGCCCTTAAATATACAATCTTAGAGAAAAGTGTTCCAAAGGGTTTTTTCGGCTGTCCCCATAGAAGGAACCAAAAGGGTTCTACCTGGAACCAAAAGGGTTCTACCTGGAACCAAAAGGGTTCATCCTGGAACCAAAAGGGTTCTACCTGGAACCAAAAGGGTTCTACCTGGAACCAAAAGGGTTCATCCTGGAACCAAAAGGGTTCATCCTGGAACCAAAAGGGTTCTACCTGGAACTAAAAGGGTTCATCCTGGAACCAAAAGGGTTCTACCTGGAACCAAAAGGGTTCTACCTGGAACCAAAAGGGTTCATCCTGGAACCAAAAGGGTTCTACCTGGAACCAAAAGGGTTCTACCTGGAACCAAAAGGGTTCATCCTGGAACCAAAAGGGTTCATCCTGGAACCAAAAGGGTTCTACCTGGAACTAAAAGGGTTCATCCTGGAACCAAAAGGGTTCTACCTGGAACCAAAAGGGTTCTACCTGGAACCAAAAGGGTTCATCCTGGAACCAAAAGGGTTCTTCCTGGAACCAAAAGGGTTCTACCTGGAACCAAAAGGGTTCATCCTGGAACCAAAAGGGTTCATCCTGGAACCAAAAGGGTTCTACCTGGAACTAAAAGGGTTCATCCTGGAACCAAAAGGGTTCTACCTGGAACCAAAAGGGTTCTACCTGGAACCAAAAGGGTTCATCCTGGAACCAAAAGGGTTCATCCTGGAACCAAAAGGGTTCTACCTGGAACCAAAAGGGTTCTACCTGGATCCATGGTCCATTAGGGACACACTCAGTGTTACTAAGGGTCGACCGTTAAAACAACAACCAGTGAAAGTGCAGGGCGCCGAATTCAAACAACAGAAATCTCATAATTAAAATTCCTCAAACATACAATATTATACACCATTTTAAAGATAAACTTGTTGTTAATCCCGCCACAGTGTCCGATTTCAAAAAGGCTTTATGACGAAAGCACACCATCTGATTATGTTAGGTCAGCACCTAGTCACAGAAAAACACAGCCATTTTTCCAGCCAAAGCGAGGAGTCACAAATAGCAGAAATATAGATAAAATGAATTACTAACCTTTGATGATCTTCATCAGATGACACTCATAGGACTTCATGTTACACAATGCATGTATGTTTTGTTCGATAAAGTTCCTATTTATATCCAAAAATCTCAAAATCTCAAGCAAAACATTACTGAATTGGCGCGTTAGGTTCAGTAATGTTTTGCTTCCAAAATATCCTGTGATTTTGCAGAGAGCCATATCAATTTACAGAACTACTCATCATAAATGTTGATGAAAATACAAGTGTTATACATGGAATTAAATATATTATTCTCCTTAATGCAACCGCTGTGTCAGATTTCAAAAAACTTCACGGAAAAAGCACACCATGCAATAATCTGAGTACAGCGCTCAGACACCAAAACAAGCCATACAGATACCCGCCATGTTGTGGAGTCAACAGAAATCAGAAATAGCTTATTAATATTCACTTACCTTTGATGATCTTCATCAGAATGCACTCCCAGAAATCCCAGTTCCACAATAAATGTTTGTTTTGTTCAATAAATTCTGTCATTTATGTCCAAATACCTCCTTTTTGTTTGCGCGTTTAGTTCACAGATCCAAATTCATGAGGCGCAGGCACTTAGTCCAGATGAAAAGTCAAAACAGTTCCATTACAGTTCGTAGAAACATGTCAAACAATGTTTACAATCAATCTTTAGGATGTTTTTAACATAAATCTTCAATAATATTCTAACCGGACAATTACTTTGTCTTTAGAAATGAAAAGGAACAGAGCTTGCTCTCACGGCCGTGCGCGAGACTTAGCTCATGGCATTCTGTCAGACACCTGATTCAAACAGCTCTCATTCGCTCCTCCTTCACAGTAGAAGCCTGAAATAAGGTTCTAAAGACTGTTGACATCTAGTGGACGCCCGAGGAAGTGCAATCGGACCAAATTTCCACTGTATATTGGATAGGCAAAGACTTGAAAACCTACAAACCTCAGATTTGGATTTTTTCTCAGGTTTTTGCCTGCCATATGAGTTATGTTATACTCACAGACATCATTCAAACAGTTTTAGAATTTTCAGTGTTTTCTATCCAAATCTACTAATAATATGTACAACTTAACTTCTGGGCCTGAGTAGCAGGCAGTTTACTATGGGCACCTTATTCATCCAAGCTACTCAACACTGCCCCACAGCCATAAGAAGTTAAGAGCTGGTAGGTTGGCAACAGAACAGGACTCAGAGTGTTACTAAGGCCTGATGGGGTCGACCGTTAAGAGCTGGTAGGTTGGCAACAGAACAGGACTCAGAGTGTTACTAAAGCAACAGAACAGGACTCAGAGTGTTACTAAAGCAACAGAACAGGACTCAGAGTGTTACTAAAGCAACAGAACAGGACTCAGCAGCATTCTGTCCCTGTTTGTCCATTCTGAAAAGAAAAATGTCTCATGTTGTTTCCATCTCTCTCTCTCTCCCCCCCCTCTCTCTCTCTCTCTGTCTCTCTGTCTCTCTCTCCCCCCCTCTCCCTCTGTCTCTCTCTGTCCCTTTGTCTCTCTCTCTCTCTCTCTCTCTCTCTGTCTCTCTCTGTCTCTCTCTCTGTATGTCTCTCCCTCTCTACGTGTGCCTCTCTCTCTCCCCCCCTCTCTCTCTCTTTGTCCCTCTGTCTGTCTCTCTCTCTCTCTCTCTCTCTCTCTCTCTCTCTCTCTCTCTCTCTCTGTGTCTCTGTCCCTGTCTCTCTCTCTCTCTCTCTGTCCCTCTCTCTCTCTCTCTCTCTCTCTCTCTCCCTCTCTCTCTCTCTGTCTGTCTGTCTCTCTGTGTCTCTGTCCCTCTCTCTCTGTGTCTCTGTCCCTCTATCTCTCTCTCTCTCTCTCTCTCTCTCTCTGTCTGTCTCTCGGAGGGCAGATGTTACATGAAGACCAACGGTACATTCTCTAGTGGTGGCGGTGGGTCTCTGCCCCTAATGCAGCGCATGGCATCGTGCCAGCAGCTGGATGGAGGGCTGGGTCTGGAGATGGTTCCTCTGGGCCAGGTCTCTCCTCACTGCCTGGGCCTCCTCTCTGGGGAGAGAGACACAGAGTCTGGGGAGCACGGGGACCAGGACCCAGAGGAGGAGGAGGACTCATCTCCGTCCCAGACCTCCTGCTGTACTCTTGGGGACCACCACCACCAACACTGCCCTGGAGACGACTACACAGGTGGGTGGTGTGTGTGTGTGTGTGTGTGTGTGTGTGTGTATGGATGATGAGTGACCTGTGATGTGTTGTGTGTGTCGTTAAACTAGTGACTTTAACCCTTTCTCTTCTCTCTAGCTGATGATGAGCCTGTGGTGTGTATGGACTCTGAGGCCGTGGCAGTGTGTTGGGAGAGCCTGGGTCTGTGTCACCTAGACCTAAAGGAGAAACCAGTTTGGATCTCTACAGACAGCCTGACTCTGGCCTTGCAGGCAGACCTGATCCAGCCTAACCCCCAGGAGGTCTGAACACAGCCCACAAACAGCCCCCCTCTCTGCCTGGGGGACAGAGGAGACAAGGGAGAGGCGGACAACCAGAGAGAACCAGAGAGGAGAAGGAACAGACAGACATTTTTTTGGATAAAAGAGGACCCAGTATGTTCATGGTCAGAGACTGTACGTGACACGGTGAAAAGGTCATTAAGCTGACTGGAATACAGCTGGGACAGACGAATGGACGGGAGAGAGGACGATGGATGGAAAGAGAGAGAGGATGACCAAATGGAGGGATGAATGGAGAGACTGTGGAGGAGGAGGAGGAGGAGGAAACTCCAAGCCACCCGACGGAGAGAAGGAGGGAGGACTCCTAAAACAAAAAAAAAACTAAACCTCTTTAGATGACTTATTTATTGTTTGTAGTAGTACAATATTCTTCCATATCTGTTTTAAAGGCCCAGTGCAGTCAAAAAACATGACATTTCTGTGTTTTATAAATACTTCTACACTGAGGTTGGATTCGTACTGTGAAATTATGAAAATGATGATGATGCTCTTTTAGTGTAAGAGCTGTTTGAAAAGACCGCCTGAAATTTCAGCCTTTTTTTTCGTGGGATGGCATTTTGGCCTTTCTGGTGACATCACCAGTTGGTAAATTAGTTCGACCAATAAGAAAGAGAGTTCCAAACGTCTCAGCCAATAACAACTAGAGTTCAGTTTTCCCCTCCCCCACTCAGACCACTTCCAGACAGTCCTACCAAAACTCTTGCTTGAGAAATTGTTCTTTACTAAGAAGCTATTTTTTTTGTTTTGTTTTTTTTGGACCATTTTAATTGAATGAAATCACAGTGAGTTACTTCATTGTTACCCAGAAAGGATTTGATATTTGAGATAAAACTGCTGCATTGGACCTTTAAGAACAGTTTGTGTTTTATATTATTTATGCCTTTTTGGATGAGAAATATTCTTTATTTTTTTCTTGTTTTATTTGTCGTTCTGTGTTCTGCCCTGGAGTTTAGACTTTGTACGTGTAAAGTTTTCTAATAATATAAAGAGAAGAGATTTGAAGAGTCAAATATTCTACTGTCATTTTCTTTCCCACCTCCCTCTGTTAAGAGTTGTAATACGAACGACTGGTTGGTTCACATAGAAACACTCACAACTAGGGGCCAGGAGTTTATCCTGCAAGACCAGGACAAAATACCACGTAGGTCTAGATTTAATCAGATCAAGCATTAACCAGCGTTAGCCCACAACCCGCATATCTGATGTGTTTGCAGTGTCTAACTACGTTAGATCTGTAAAAAAAACCTCTCTTGTGATCATTGTCATGAAGCCACACTCCTGCCACTGGCGTTAGAAGTTCAGAAGGAGAAAGTGTAGCCTGTATAATAAATGTAAAAATGACGCTCACATTGAAAATCATTCAACAGAATGATCAGGATTTTATTTTTTTATCAGCCTAATGGAGGTGTAGATTGTAATTTGTAAAACAATACGTCGTGGGATATCTCTTAATGTGTCAATGGCAATGTTCGCTTTAGGTATAGTGCTGGGAGCCCATCGTGGATTTGACAGATTTAACGAAGTTTCATCACCGACACCAACAAAACAACCGTCGTCTGGTGTCAGCCAGCGAGGATCTGATAGAATCTCACACTTATTCAAGGTTATGACCAGGTGTGAGGAGTGTTTCCTCCATGTGACTAGGCGAGGCCAACTGGCCCTAGTCCAAGCATGTAAACATTGGGACTGTCTGTTCTGTTGGTTAGCTCCAAAGTTCACTATAGCTACAGTAGTTGCTTGGGTAACCAAACAAACAGACTTGCTAACTTAGCTTACCAAACAAACAGATTTGCTAACTTAGCTAACCAAAAAAACAGACTTGCTAACTTAGCTAACCAAACAAACAGACTTGCTAACTTAGCTAACCATTACAAACAGACTTGCTAACTTAGCTAACCAAACAAACAGATTTGCTAACTTAGCTAACCAAACATACAAACTTGCTTACTTAGCTAACCAAACAAACAGACTTGCTAACCAAACATACAGACTTGCTAACTTAGCTAACCAAACAAACAGACTTGCTAACTTAGCTAACCAAACAAACATACTTGCTAACCAAACAAACAGATTTGCTAACTTAGCTAACCAAACAAACAGATTTGCTAACTTAGCTAACCAAACAAACAGATTTGCTAACTTAGCTAACCAAACAAACAGATTTGCTAACTTAGCTAACCAAACAAACAGATTTGCTAACTTAGCTAACCAAACCATCAGTCGTCCTACAGTAGCTTGCTATGAAAATCGGATTCAACAATGTATTTAGTTCAGCTTCTACCTCTTCCTGCCTTGCAGACCGTACAGACCCTGCAGGCTGTACAGACCGTACAGACCGTACAGACCAGACATATCCATATCAAAGATTCAACTGGTCACAGACGCCCTACGCCGCGCTACGAAGGCACTGAAATCTAGAGATGAAAGGAGGAAGGTCAATGCGGGAAGGTGTTGAAATATAATATCTTATCACTTCCTGATGTGTGATCTGGTCTACACAGTAATCTGGTCTGTGATCTGGTCTACACAGTAAACTGGTCTACACAGTAATCTGGTCTACACAGTAAACTGATCTACACAGTAATCTGGTCTACACAGTAAACTGATCTGTGATCTGGTCTACACAGTAAACTGATCTGTGATCTGGTCTACACAGTAATCTGGTCTGTGATCTGGTCTACACAGTAAACTGGTCTACACAGTAATCTGGTCTACACAGTAAACTGATCTACACAGTAATATGGTCTACACAGTAAACTGGTCTACACAGTAGTCTGGTCTACACAGTAAACTGGTCTACACAGTAGTCTGGTCTACACAGTAGTCTGGTCTACACAGTAATCTGGTCTACACAGTAGTCTGGTCTACACAGTAAACTGGTCTACACAGTAGTCTGGTCTACACAGTAGTCTGGTCTACACAGTAATCTGGTCTACACAGTAGTCTGGTCTACACAGTAATCTGGTCTACACAGTAGTCTGGTCTACACAGTAATCTGGTCTACACAGTAGTCTGGTCTACACAGTAATCTGGTCTACACAGTAGTCTGGTCTACACAGTAGTCTGGTCTACACGGTAATATGGTCTACACAGTAAAGTGGTCTACACTAGAAACCTATGGTTCTAACGATGAACTCAGCCTTAACATGCCCTGGTCTACTCTGTTCCTGATAGGCTGCCTGCCACTCAGCCTTAACATGCCCTGGTCTACTCTGTTCCTGATAGGCTGCCTGCCACTCAGCCTTAACATGCCCTGGTCTACTCTGTTCCTGATAGGCTGCCTGCCACTCAGCCTTAACATGCCCTGGTCTACTCTGTTCCTGATAGGCTGCCTGCCACTCAGCCTTAACATGCCCTGGTCTACTCTGTTCCTGATAGGCTGCCTGCCACTCAGCCTTAACATGACCTGGTCTACTCTGTTCCTGATAGGCTGCCTGCCACTCAGCCTTAACATGCCCTGGTCTACTCTGTTCCTGATAGGCTGCCTGCCACTCAGCCTTAACATGCCCTGGTCTACTCTGTTCCTGATAGGCTGCCTGCCACTCAGCCTTAACATGCCCTGGTCTACTCTGTTCCTGATAGGCTGCCTGCCACTCAGCCTTAACATGACCTGGTCTACTCTGTTCCTGATAGGCTGCCTGCCACTCAGCCTTAACATGCCCTGGTCTACTCTGTTCCTGATAGGCTGCCTGCCACTCAGCCTTAACATGACCTGGTCTACTCTGTTCCTGATAGGCTGCCTGCCACTCAGCCTTAACATGACCTGGTCTATTCTGTTCCTGATAGGCTTCCTGCCACTCAGCCTTAACATGACCTGGTCTACTCTGTTCCTGATAGGCTGAATGGCAGGCAGGCAGGCAGGCAGGCAGGCAGCCTGTCTGTCTGTCTGTCTGTCTGTGAAAGAGCTGATTCTCCATCTCCCACATCCTTCAGTCACCACCACTGCCCCCCCCCCCCCCCCCCCCCCCCCGTACCCCACTCCACCCCCTCTACCCACTGCCAGTCCCTTCATTAAGGAACCGTATGGGAACAACACCAGCCATTGTCAGGGCTGGAATTCCTGCTCCTTACTGCCTAGTACACCTGTTAACACCAAACCCTCTCCTCCCACCAGGCTTCCTCTGTCTCTCTAGCTATAGTTAAAGGATGTGTGCGTGCGTGTGTGTGTGTGTGTGTGTTTGCGTGTGCGTGTGTGTGTGCGTGCGTGCGTGTGTGTGTGTGCGTGTGTGTGCATGCATGTGTGTGCGTGTGTGTGTGTGTGTGTGTGCGTGCGTGTGTGTGCGTGTGTGTGTTTGCGTGTGTGTGCGTGTGTGTGTGTGTGTGCGTGTGTTTGCGTGTGTGTGCGTGTGTGTGTGTGTGTGCGTGCGTGTGTGTGTGTGCGTGCGTGTGTAAATTGGCAGGTTTATCTTCCCCAGCCCATTTCCAGGCCATTCCTCTTAGAGATGACTGTGGTTCGTCCCAC
>NC_048588.1:43221164-43241164 GCF_013265735.2 Oncorhynchus mykiss
TAGAAGAGGTTAGAGTTAGGGTAGAAGAGGTTAGAAGTGGTTAGAATTAGGGTAGAAGAGGTTGGCGTTATGGTAGAGGAGGTTAGAGTTAGGGTAGAAGAGGTTAGAGTTAGGGTAGGAGATGTTAGAGTTAGGGAAGAGGAGGGTAGATGAGGTTAGAGTTAGGGTAGAAGAGGTTAGAGTTAGGGTAGATGAGGTTAGAGTTAGGGTAGAAGAGGTTAGAAGAGGTTAGTTAGGGTAGAAGAGGTTAAAGTTAGGGTAGAAGAGGGTAGAGTTAGGGTAGAAGAGGGTAGAAGAGGGTAGAGTTAGCGTAGAAGAGGGTAGAAGAGGTTAGAGTTAGGGTGAAGAGGGTAGAGGAGGTTAGAGTTAGGGTAGAAGAGGGTAGAAGAGGTTAGAGTTAGGGTAGAAGAGGGTAGACGAGGTTAGAGTTAGGGTAGATGAGGTTAGAGTTAGGGTAGAAGAGGTTAGTGTTAGGGTAGAAGAGGTTAGAAGAGGTTAGAGTTAGGGTAGAAGAGGTTAAAGTTAGGGTAGAAGAGGGTAGAGTTAGGGTAGAAGAGGGTAGAAGAGGGTAGAGTTAGCGTAGAAGAGGGTAGAAGAGGTTAGAGTTAGGGTGAAGAGGGTAGAGGAGTTTAGAGTTAGGGTAGAAGAGGGTAGAAGAGGTTAGAGTTAGGGTAGAAGAGGGTAGAGTTAGGGTAGATGAGGTAACTAGGTTAGAGTTAGGGTAGAAGAGGTTAGAAGAGGGTAAAAGAGGTAACTAGGTTAGAGTTAGGGTAGAAGAGGGTAGAAGTGGTTAGAGTTAGGGTAGATGAGGTTAGAGTTAGGGTAGAAGAGGTTAGAGTTAGGGTAGAAGATGTTAGAAGAGGTTAGAGTTAGTTTAACTAGGTTAGAGTTAGGGTAGAAGAGATTAGAATTAGGGTAGAAGAGGTTAGAGTTAGGGTAGAAGAGGTTAGAAGAGGTTAGAGTTAGGGTAGAAGAGGTTAGAAGAGGTTAGAGTTAGGGTAGAAGAGGTTAGAAGAGGTAAGAGTTAGGGTAGAGTTAGGGTAACTCGGTTAGAGTTAGGGTAGAAGAGATTAGAGTTAGGGTAGAAGAGGGTAGAAGAGGTTAGAGTTAGGGTAGAAGAGGTTAGAGTTATGGTAGAAGAGGTTAGAGTTAGGGTAGAAGAGGTTAGAATTAGCGTAGAAGAGGTTAGAGTTAGGGTAGAAGAGGTTAGAGTTAGGGTAGAAGAGGTTAGAAGTGGTTAGAATTAGGGTAGAAGAGGTTGGCGTTATGGTAGAGGAGGTTAGAGTTAGGGTAGAAGAGGTTAGAGTTAGGGTAGGAGATGTTAGAGTTAGGGAAGAGGAGGGTAGATGAGGTTAGAGTTAGGGTAGAAGAGGTTAGAGTTAGGGTAGATGAGGTTAGAGTTAGGGTAGAAGAGGTTAGAATTAGGGTAGAAGAGGTTAGAGTTAGGGTAGATGAGGTTAGAGTTAGGGTAGCAGACGTTAGTTTTAGGGTAGAAAGATTTAGAGTTAGGGTAGCAGACGTTAATTTTAGGGTAGATGCGGTTAGATGTAGGGTAGCAGACGTTAGTTTTAGGGTAGATGCGGTTAGAGTTAGGGTAGCAGATGTTAGTTTTAGGGTAGATGCGGTTAGATTTAGGGTAGCAGACGTTAGTTTTAAGGTAGATGAGGTTAAAGTTAGGGTTGCATACGTTAGTTTTAGGGTAGATGAGGTTAGAGTTAGGGTAGCAGATGTTAGTTTTAGGGTAGATGAGGTTAGAGTTAGGGTAGCAGACGTTCGTTTTAGGGTAGATGAGGTTAGAGTTAGGGTGGCAGACGTTAGTTTTAGGGTAGATGAGGTTAGAGTTAGGGTAGAAGACGTTAGTTTTAGGGTAGATGAGGTTAGAGTTAGGGTAGCAGATGTTAGTTTTAGGGTAGATGAGGTTAGAGTTAGGGTAGAAGACGTTAGTTTTAGGGTAGATGAGGTTAGAGTTAGGGTAGCAGATGTTAGTTTTAGGGTAGATGAGGTTAGAGTTAGGGTAGAAGACGTTAGTTTTAGGGTAGATGAGGTTAGAGTTAAGGTAGCAGATGTTAGTTTTAGGGTAGATGAGGTTTGAGTTAGGGTAGTAGACGTTAGTTTTAGGGTAGATGAGGTTAGGGTAGCAGACATTAGTTTTAGGGTAGATGAGGTTTGAGTTAGGGTAGCAGACATTAGTTTTAGGGTAGAAAAGATGGGTTACCCACCCTCAGATGTCCCAGGCTGCTGGAGAGTAGAGGCTGGAGCACGGGGCCATGTCCATAGTTATAAGCCACAGCTAGGTTAGACTGGGACCCAGTCCTGGTGAATCCCCAGATGAGGATATCAGGCATGGTGGATCCACATTCTAGAGTCACAGAGCCCCCGACCACCCCTCTGGCCTGCTGACGGACATACTCTACCTCCTCTGGGTCCACGATCTCCAGACCTGAGGGAACATAACACACTTTATAAAAGCCTTGTTTAATAAGACAAGATTAAGTTAAAAACCTTTATACATAGAATATAGCAGTAAACGTGTACCAATATATACTGTAGACACATTAAGAAGAAGATAGAAAAATGATGAAGTACATCAACAGGACGTCCTCCTAAGAGCCTCCATAGTAACACTGGTTCAGTCCAGTGAGTCCTTACCCTGTAGAGGAGGCTGTAGTAAGCAGAGGAACAGACAGAGACAGGACATACTCCTGAGGGTCTCCATAGTAACACACGTTTCAGAGCTTGCTGGTTATTACAGCATTAACATCACAGAGCTTCTGAGTTAAGATGCCTGACTCCTCATCACAGGCTACACTACACACTGGGTGATCGAGAGAGAGAGAGAGAGAGAGAGAGAGAGAGAGAGAGAGAGAGAGAGAGAGAGAGAGAGAAAGAGAGAGAGCGAGAGAGAGAGAGAGAGAGAGAGAGAGAGAGAGAGAGATGGAGAAAGAGGGAGCCCAGGGAGAAAGAGAGACATATATACATTTGAATTATTCATCAATGCTTTTCCACCCCTCTCTCTACCTCTCATGGCCTGGCTAATGGTCAGACCAGAGAGAAAGAAAGAGAAGGAATTTTAGAAAGAGAAAAAGAGAGAGAGGTGTAGGGTGTCTGGTTGATGCCATAGCATCATCTATTATTGAATGAACTGAAAGGGATAGCAGCCTCTTCAAAATTCCATCAGTCAGAAGGTGAAATGAAATCCATGTGTGCAGAAAGACAGAGAGAGACATACAGAAAGAGAGACAGAAAGAGAGATAGAGAGAGACAGAGGGAGAGAGAGAGAGAGAGAGAGACAGAGAGAGAGAGAGGGAGAGAGCGAGAGAGAGACAGAGAGAGAGACAGAGAGAGAGGGAGAGAAACAGAGAGAAACACAGAGAGAGAGAGAGAGAGAGAGAGAGAGAGAGAGAGAGAAACAGAGAGAGACAGAGAGAGACAGAGGGAGAGAGAAACAGAGAGAGAGAGACAGAGAGAGAGAGAGGGAGAGAGAGAGAGAGACAGAGAGAGAGACAGAGAGGGAGAGAAACAGAGAGAAACACAGAGAGAGAGAGAGAGAGAGAGAGAGAGAGAGAGAGAGAGAGAGAGAGACAGAGAGAGAGAGAGAGAAACAGAGAGAGAGAGAGACAGAGAGAGAGAGACAGAGAGAAACAGAGAGAGAGAAACAGAGAGAGAGAGAGAGAGAGAGAGAGAGACAAACACTAGTCCCTATTTACCCCAAGAGGAACATACATTCATAGTTGATGACAATTTAATTAGTTCATGTATGAAGCACACAACATGTAATGTCCTGGTGTGGAGTCAGATATCTCCATTAGCCAGCTCCCATAGCATCAATAAAATTAGGATTTAGTTTCTGTTGGCACTAAAATCACTCCATTCCATAGCTCTCTTAGCCATACCCAGGGTTGGCTGGGTCACCTTCTAAATGTAATTCCGTTAGTTACTAGTACCTGTCCAAACTTTTAATCAGTAACGTAACTTTTAGATTACCTAAACTCAGTAACGTAATCTGATTACATTCAGTTACTGTTTGATTACTGTCCCCTAAAGAGGCATTAGAAGAAGACAAGCATGTCACGCCCTGATCTGTTTCACCTGTTCCTGTTATTGTCTCCACCCCCTCCAGGTGTCGATTATTTTCCCCAGTGTATTTATCCCTGTTTTTCCTGTCTCTCTGTACCAGTGTATTTAACCCTGTGCTTCCTGTCTCTCTGCACCAGTGTATTTATACCTGTGTTTCCTGTCTCTCTGTACCAGTGTATTTATCCCTGTGTTTCCTGTCTCTCTGTACCAGTGTATTTATCCCTGTGTTTCCTGTCTCTCTGGGCCAGTGTATTTATCCCTGTGTTTCCTGTCTCTCTGTGCCAGTGTATTTATCCCTGTGTTTCCTGTCTCTCTGTGCCAGTGTATTTATCCCTGTGTTTCCTGTCTCTCTGTACCAGTGTATTTACCCCTGTGTTTCCTGTCTCTCTGTCCCAGTGTATTTATCCCTGTGTTTCCTGTCTCTCTGTGCCAGTGTATTTATCCCTGTGTTTCCTGTCTCTCTGTCCCAGTGTATGTATCCCTGTGTTTCCTGTCTCTCTGTGCCAGTGTATTTATCCCTGTGTTTCCTGTCTCTCTGTCCCAGTGTATGTATCCCTGTGTTTCCTGTCTCTCTGTGCCAGTGTATTTATCCCTGTGTTTCCTGTCTCTCTGTACCAGTGTATTTACCCCTGTGTTTCCTGTCTCTCTGTCCCAGTGTATTTATCCCTGTGTTTCCTGTCTCTCTGTGCCAGTGTATTTATCCCTGTGTTTCCTGTCTCTCTGTCCCAGTGTATGTATCCCTGTGTTTCCTGTCTCTCTGTGCCAGTGTATTTATCCCTGTGTTTCCTGTCTCTCTGTCCCAGTGTATGTATCCCTGTGTTTCCTGTCTCTCTGGGCCGGTGTATTTATCCCTGTGTTTCCTGTCTCTCTGGGCCGGTGTATTTATCCCTGTGTTTCCTGTCTCTCTGGGCCGGTGTATTTATCCCTGTGTTTCCTGTCTCTCTGTACCAGTGTATTTATCCCTGTGTTTCCTGTTTCTCTGTACCAGTGTATTTATCCCTGTGTTTCCTGTCTCTCTGTACCAGTGTATTTATCCCTGTGTTTCCTGTCTCTCTGTACCAGTGTATTTATCCCTGTGTTTCCTGTCTCTCTGTACCAGTGTATTTATCCCTGTGTTTCCTGTCTCTCTGGGCCAGTGTATTTATCCCTGTGTTTCCTGTCTCTCTGTCCCAGTGTATGTATCCCTGTGTTTCCTGTCTCTCTGGGCTGGTGTATGTATCCCTGTGTTTCCTGTCTCTCTGGGCCGGTGTATTTATCCCTGTGTTTCCTGTCTCTCTGTACCAGTGTATTTATCTCTGTGTTTCCTGTCTCTCTGTACCAGTGTATTTATCCCTGTGTTTCCTGTCTCTCTGTGCCAGTGTATTTATCCCTGTGTTTCCTGTCTCTCTGTACCAGTGTATTTATCTCTGTGTTTCCTGTCTCTCTGTACCAGTGTATTTATCCCTGTGTTTCCTGTCTCTCTGGGCCGGTTCGTCTTGTATGTTCAAGTCAACCAGCGTGTTTTTCCCGTGCTCCTGCTTTTGCTATTCTCTCTTCTGCTAGTCCTCCCGGGTTTGACCCTTGCCTGTTTCTGTATCAGCCTGCCTGACCATTCTGCCTGCCCGACCATTCTGCCTGCCCTGACCACTCTGCCTGCCCTGACCACTCTGCCTGCCCTGACCATTCTGCCTGCCCTGACCAGTGTGCCTGCCTGACCATTCTGTACCTCCTGGTTTTGACCTTTGGCCTGTCCACGACCATTCTCTTGCCTACTCCTTTTGAAACGAATAAATATCAAACATTCAAACCATCTGCCTCCCGTGTCTGCATCTGGGTCTGAGCCCTTATAAAAACATGTATGTTACCAATTGAACGACATCTGTTGCAGGATAAATCCATGTTAAAGTTTACATATCTGGCCATATATGGATGTTTAATTTTACTTAATGGGTTGGTAATGTAGGCTTCTTCTAACCCATCGCTTTCTACTACATTATAATAATATGATTAAATTATATCTTTACATTAAAACCAAAGTCTATCAGAATTCCAGTCACTCCAATAAATGTTATACCCCTTGATCTTCAAGAATAGGACTTGGAAATATGGAAGAAAAGATGAGCCAAATTGTTTTACCTGAGCATGACCCCAAAACTAAGGCTGTATTAGCCAGCCCTACTCTGTTGTATATGATTGTGTTGTCATGGACGACTGATTGGGACTCACTGATTCAAGCTGTGTTCATGGCATGGCTTTGAGCACTACTGAAAAGGGCTATTTACAGATGAAAAATTAATGCTGTGTTCATGGCATGGCTTTGAGCACTACTGAAAAGGGCTATTTACAGGTGAAAAATGAATGCTGTGTTCATGGCATGGTTTTGAGCACTACTGAAAAGGGCTATTTACAGATGAAAAATGAATGCTGTGTTCATGGCATGGATTGAGCACTACTGAAAAGTGCTATTTACAGGTGAAAAATGAATGCTGTGTTCATGGCATGGCTTTGAGCACTACTGAAGAGGGCTATTTACAGGTGAACAATGAATGCTGTGTTCATGGCATGGCTTTGAGCACTACTGAAAAGGGCTATTTACAGATGAAAAATGAATGCTGTGTTCATGGCATGGCTTTGAGCACTACTGAAAAGTGCTATTTACAGGTGAAAAATGAATGCTGTGTTCATGGCATGGCTTTGAGCACTACTGAAAATGGCTATTTACAGGTGAAAAATGAATGCTGTGTTCATGGCATGGCTTTGAGCACTACTGAAAAGTGCTATTTACAGGTGAAAAATGAATGCTGTGTTCATGGCATGGCTTTGAGCACTACTGAAAAGGGCTATTTACGGGTGAAAAATGAATGCTGTGTTCATGGCATGGCCTTGAGCACTACTGAAAAGGGCTATTTACAGATGAAAAATGAATGCTGTGTTCATGGCATGGCTTTGAGCACTACTGAAAAGGGCTATTTACAGGTGAAAAATGAATGCTGTGTTCATGGCATGGCTTTGAGCACTACTGAAAAGGGCTATTTACAGGTGAAAAATGAATGCTGTGTTCATGGCATGGCTTTGAGCACTACTGAAAAGGGCTATTTACAGGTGAAAAATGAATGCTGTGTTCATGGCATGGCTTTGAGCACTACTGAAAAGGGCTATTTACAGGTGAAAAATGAATGCTGTGTTCATGGCATGGCCTTGAGCACTACTGAAAAGGGCTATTTACAGATGAAAAATGAATGCTGTGTTCATGGCATGGCTTTGAGCACTACTGAAAAGGGCTATTTACAGATGAAAAATGAATGCTGTGTTCATGGCATGGCTTTGAGCACTACTGAAAAGGGCTATTTACAGGTGAAAAATGAATGCTGTGTTCATGGCATGGCTTTGAGCACTACTGAAAAGGGCTATTTACAGGTGAAAAATGAATGCTGTGTTCATGGCATGGATTGAGCACTACTGAAAAGGGCTATTTACAGGTGAAAAATTAATGCTGTGTTCATGGCATGGCTTTGAGCACTACTGAAAAGGGCTATTTACAGATGAAAAATGAATGCTGTGTTCATGGCATGGCTTTGAGCACTACTGAAAAGGGCTATTTACAGATGAAAAATGAATGCTGTGTTCATGGCATGGCTTTGAGCACTACTGAAAAGTGCTATTTACAGGTGAAAAATGAATGCTGTGTTCATGGCATGCCTTTGAGCACTACTGAAAAGGGCTATTTACAGGTGAAAAATGAATGCTGTGTTCATGGCATGGCTTTGAGCACTACTGAAAAGGGCTATTTACAGGTGAAAAATGAATGCTGTGTTCATGGCATGGCCTTGAGCACTACTGAAAATGGCTATTTACAGATGAAAAATGAATGCTGTGTTCATGGCATGGCTTTGAGCACTACTGAAAAGGGCTATTTACAGATGAAAAATGAATGCTGTGTTCATGGCATGGCTTTGAGCACTACTGAAAAGGGCTATTTACAGGTGAAAAATGAATGCTGTGTTCATGGCATGGCTTTGAGCACTACTGAAAATGGCTATTTACAGGTGAAAAATGAATGCTGTGCTCATGGCATGGCTTTGAGCACTACTGAAAAGGGCTATTTACAGGTGAAAAATGAATGCTGTGTTCATGGCATGGCTTTGAGCACTACTGAAAATGGCTATTTACAGGTGAAAAATGAATGCTGTGCTCATGGCATGGCTTTGAGCACTACTGAAAAGGGCTATTTACAGGTGAAAAATGAATGCTGTGTTCATGGCATGGCTTTGAGCACTACTGAAAAGGGCTATTTACAGATGAAAAATGAATGCTGTGTTCATGGCATGGCTTTGAGCACTACTGAAAATGGCTATTTACAGGTGAAAAATGAATGCTGTGCTCATGGCATGGCTTTGAGCACTACTGAAAAGGGCTATTTACAGGTGAAAAATGAATGCTGTGTTCATGGCATGGCTTTGAGCACTACTGAAAAGGGCTATTTACAGGTGAAAAATGAACGCTGTGTTCATGGCATGGTTTTGAGCACTACTGAAAAGGGCTATTTACAGATGAAAAATTAATGCTGTGTTCATGGCATGGCTTTGAGCACTACTGAAAAGGGCTATTTACAGGTGAAAAATGAATGCTGTGTTCATGGCATGGCTTTGAGCACTACTGAAAAGGGCTATTTACAGGTGAAAAATGAATGCTGTGTTCATGGCATGGATTGAGCACTACTGAAAAGGGCTATTTACAGGTGAAAAATGAATGCTGTGTTCATGGCATGGCTTTGAGCACTACTGAAGAGGGCTATTTACAGGTGAACAATGAATGCTGTGTTCATGGCAAGGCTTTGAGCACTACTGAAAAGGGCTATTTACAGATGAAAAATGAATGCTGTGTTCATGGCATGGCTTTGAGCACTACTGAAAAGTGCTATTTACAGGTGAAAAATGAATGCTGTGTTCATGGCATGGCTTTGAGCACTACTGAAAAGGGCTATTTACAGGTGAAAAATGAATGCTGTGTTCATGGCATGGCTTTGAGCACTACTGAAAAGGGCTATTTACAGGTGAAAAATGAATGCTGTGTTCATGGCATGGCTTTGAGCACTACTGAAAAGGGCTATTTACAGGTGAAAAATGAATGCTGTGTTCATGGCATGGCCTTGAGCACTACTGAAAAGGGCTATTTACAGATGAAAAATGAATGCTGTGTTCATGGCATGGCTTTGAGCACTACTGAAAAGGGCTATTTACAGATGAAAAATGAATGCTGTGTTCATGGCATGGCTTTGAGCACTACTGAAAAGGGCTATTTACAGGTGAAAAATGAATGCTGTGTTCATGGCATGGCTTTGAGCACTACTGAAAAGGGCTATTTACAGGTGAAAAATGAATGCTGTGTTCATGGCATGGATTGAGCACTACTGAAAAGGGCTATTTACAGGTGAAAAATTAATGCTGTGTTCATGGCATGGCTTTGAGCACTACTGAAAAGGGCTATTTACAGATGAAAAATGAATGCTGTGTTCATGGCATGGCTTTGAGCACTACTGAAAAGGGCTATTTACAGATGAAAAATGAATGCTGTGTTCATGGCATGGCTTTGAGCACTACTGAAAAGTGCTATTTACAGGTGAAAAATGAATGCTGTGTTCATGGCATGCCTTTGAGCACTACTGAAAAGGGCTATTTACAGGTGAAAAATGAATGCTGTGTTCATGGCATGGCTTTGAGCACTACTGAAAAGGGCTATTTACAGGTGAAAAATGAATGCTGTGTTCATGGCATGGCCTTGAGCACTACTGAAAATGGCTATTTACAGATGAAAAATGAATGCTGTGTTCATGGCATGGCTTTGAGCACTACTGAAAAGGGCTATTTACAGATGAAAAATGAATGCTGTGTTCATGGCATGGCTTTGAGCACTACTGAAAAGGGCTATTTACAGGTGAAAAATGAATGCTGTGTTCATGGCATGGCTTTGAGCACTACTGAAAATGGCTATTTACAGGTGAAAAATGAATGCTGTGCTCATGGCATGGCTTTGAGCACTACTGAAAAGGGCTATTTACAGGTGAAAAATGAATGCTGTGTTCATGGCATGGCTTTGAGCACTACTGAAAATGGCTATTTACAGGTGGAAAATGAATGCTGTGCTCATGGCATGGCTTTGAGCACTACTGAAAAGGGCTATTTACAGGTGAAAAATGAATGCTGTGTTCATGGCATGGCTTTGAGCACTACTGAAAAGGGCTATTTACAGATGAAAAATGAATGCTGTGTTCATGGCATGGCTTTGAGCACTACTGAAAATGGCTATTTACAGGTGAAAAATGAATGCTGTGCTCATGGCATGGCTTTGAGCACTACTGAAAAGGGCTATTTACAGGTGAAAAATGAATGCTGTGTTCATGGCATGGCTTTGAGCACTACTGAAAAGGGCTATTTACAGATGAAAAATGAATGCTGTGTTCATGGCATGGCTTTGAGCACTACTGAAAAGGGCTATTTACAGGTGAAAAATGAATGCTGTGTTCATGGCATGGCTTTGAGCACTACTGAAAATGGCTATTTACAGGTGAAAAATGAATGCTGTGTTCATGGCATGGCTTTGAGCACTACTGAAGAGGGCTACTGTGTTCATGGCATGGCTTTGAGCACTACTGAAAAGGGCTATTTACAGGTGAAAAATGAACGCTGTGTTCATGGCATGGTTTTGAGCACTACTGAAAAGGGCTATTTACAGATGAAAAATGAATGCTGTGTTCATGGCATGGCTTTGAGCACTACTGAAAAGTGCTATTTACAGGTGAAAAATGAATGCTGTGTTCATGGCATGGCTTTGAGCACTACTGAAAAGGGCTATTTACAGGTGAAAAATGAATGCTGTGTTCATGGCATGGATTGAGCACTACTGAAAAGGGCTATTTACAGGTGAAAAATGAATGCTGTGTTCATGGCATGGCTTTGAGCACTACTGAAGAGGGCTATTTACAGGTGAACAATGAATGCTGTGTTCATGGCAAGGCTTTGAGCACTACTGAAAAGGGCTATTTACAGATGAAAAATGAATGCTGTGTTCATGGCATGGCTTTGAGCACTACTGAAAAGTGCTATTTACAGGTGAAAAATGAATGCTGTGTTCATGGCATGGCTTTGAGCACTACTGAAAAGGGCTATTTACAGGTGAAAAATGAATGCTGTGTTCATGGCATGGCTTTGAGCACTACTGAAAACGGCTATTTACAGGTGAAAAATGAATGCTGTGTTCATGGCATGGCTTTGAGCACTACTGAAAAGTGCTATTTACAGGTGAAAAATGAATGCTGTGTTCATGGCATGGCTTTGAGCACTACTGAAAAGGGTTATTTACAGATGAAAAATGAATGCTGTGTTCATGGCATGGCTTTGAGCACTACTGAAAAGGGCTATTTACAGGTGAAAAATGAATGCTGTGTTCATGGCATGGCTTTGAGCACTACTGAAGAGGGCTATTTACAGGTGAAAAATGAATGCCGTGTTCATGGCATGGCCTTGAGCACTACTGAAAAGGGCTATTTACAGGTGAAAAATGAATGCTGTGTTCATGCCATGGCTTTGAGCACTACTGAAAAGGGCTATTTACAGATGAAAAATGAATGCTGTGTTCATGGCATGGCTTTGAGCACTACTGAAAAGGGCTATTTACAGGTGAAAAATGAATGCTGTGTTCATGGCATGGTTTTGAGCACTACTGAAAAGGGCTATTTACAGATGAAAAATGAATGCTGTGTTCATGGCATGGCTTTGAGCACTACTGAAAAGTGCTATTTACACGTGAAAAATGAATGCTGTGTTCATGGCATGGCTTTGAGCACTACTGAAAAGGGCTATTTACAGGTGAAAAATGAATGCTGTGTTCATGGCATGGATTGAGCACTACTGAAAAGGGCTATTTACAGGTGAAAAATGAATGCTGTGTTCATGGCATGGCTTTGAGCACTACTGAAAAGGGCTATTTACAGATGAAAAATGAATGCTGTGTTCATGGCATGGCTTTGAGCACTACTGAAAAGTGATATTTACAGGTGAAAAATGAATGCTGTGTTCATGGCATGGCTTTGAGCACTACTGAAAAGGGCTATTTACAGGTGAAAAATGAATGCTGTGTTCATGGCATGGCTTTGAGCACTACTGAAAAGGGCTATTTACAGGTGAAAAATGAATGCTGTGTTCATCGCATGGCTTTGAGCACTACTGAAAAGTGCTATTTACAGGTGAAAAATGAATGCTGTGTTCATGGCATGGCTTTGAGCACTACTGAAAAGTGCTATTTACAGGTGAAAAATGAATGCTGTGTTCATGGCATGGCTTTGAGCACTACTGAAAAGGGCTATTTACAGGTGAAAAATGAATGCTGTGTTCATGGCATGGCTTTGAGCACTACTGAAAACGGCTATTTACAGGTGAAAAATGAATGCTGTGTTCATGGCATGGCTTTGAGCACTACTGAAAAGTGCTATTTACAGGTGAAAAATGAATGCTGTGTTCATGGCATGGCTTTGAGCACTACTGAAAAGGGTTATTTACAGATGAAAAATGAATGCTGTGTTCATGGCATGGCTTTGAGCACTACTGAAAAGGGCTATTTACAGGTGAAAAATGAATGCTGTGTTCATGGCATGGCTTTGAGCACTACTGAAGAGGGCTATTTACAGGTGAAAAATGAATGCCGTGTTCATGGCATGGCCTTGAGCACTACTGAAAAGGGCTATTTACAGGTGAAAAATGAATGCTGTGTTCATGCCATGGCTTTGAGCACTACTGAAAAGGGCTATTTACAGATGAAAAATGAATGCTGTGTTCATGGCATGGCTTTGAGCACTACTGAAAAGGGCTATTTACAGGTGAAAAATGAATGCTGTGTTCATGGCATGGTTTTGAGCACTACTGAAAAGGGCTATTTACAGATGAAAAATGAATGCTGTGTTCATGGCATGGCTTTGAGCACTACTGAAAAGTGCTATTTACAGGTGAAAAATGAATGCTGTGTTCATGGCATGGCTTTGAGCACTACTGAAAAGGGCTATTTACAGGTGAAAAATGAATGCTGTGTTCATGGCATGGATTGAGCACTACTGAAAAGGGCTATTTACAGGTGAAAAATGAATGCTGTGTTCATGGCATGGCTTTGAGCACTACTGAAAAGGGCTATTTACAGATGAAAAATGAATGCTGTGTTCATGGCATGGCTTTGAGCACTACTGAAAAGTGATATTTACAGGTGAAAAATGAATGCTGTGTTCATGGCATGGCTTTGAGCACTACTGAAAAGGGCTATTTACAGGTGAAAAATGAATGCTGTGTTCATGGCATGGCTTTGAGCACTACTGAAAAGGGCTATTTACAGGTGAAAAATGAATGCTGTGTTCATCGCATGGCTTTGAGCACTACTGAAAAGTGCTATTTACAGGTGAAAAATGAATGCTGTGTTCATGGCATGGCTTTGAGCACTACTGAAAAGGGCTATTTACAGGTGAAAAATGAATGCTGTGTTCATGGCATGGCTTTGAGCACTACTGAAAACGGCTATTTACAGGTGAAAAAATGAATGCTGTGTTCATGGCATGGCTTTGAGCACTACTGAAAAGTGCTATTTACAGGTGAAAAATGAATGCTGTGTTCATGGCATGGCTTTGAGCACTACTGAAAAGGGCTATTTACAGGTGAAAAATGAATGCTGTGTTCATGGCATGGCTTTGAGCACTACTGAAAAGGGCTATTTACAGGTGAAAAATGAATGCTGTGTTCATGGCATGGCTTTGAGCACTGCTGAAAAGTGCTATTTACAGGTGAAAAATGAATGCTGTGTTCATGGCATGGCTTTGAGCACTACTGAAAACGGCTATTTACAGGTGAAAAATGAATGCTGTGTTCATGGCATGGCTTTGAGCACTACTGAAAAGTGCTATTTACAGGTGAAAAATGAATGCTGTGTTCATGGCATGGCTTTGAGCACTACTGAAAAGGGTTATTTACAGATGAAAAATGAATGCTGTGTTCATGGCATGGCTTTGAGCACTACTGAAAAGGGCTATTTACAGGTGAAAAATGAATGCTGTGTTCATGGCATGGCTTTGAGCACTACTGAAGAGGGCTATTTACAGGTGAAAAATGAATGCCGTGTTCATGGCATGGCCTTGAGCACTACTGAAAAGGGCTATTTACAGGTGAAAAATGAATGCTGTGTTCATGCCATGGCTTTGAGCACTACTGAAAAGGGCTATTTACAGATGAAAAATGAATGCTGTGTTCATGGCATGGCTTTGAGCACTACTGAAAAGGGCTATTTACAGGTGAAAAATGAATGCTGTGTTCATGGCATGGTTTTGAGCACTACTGAAAAGGGCTATTTACAGATGAAAAATGAATGCTGTGTTCATGGCATGGCTTTGAGCACTACTGAAAAGTGCTATTTACAGGTGAAAAATGAATGCTGTGTTCATGGCATGGCTTTGAGCACTACTGAAAAGGGCTATTTACAGGTGAAAAATGAATGCTGTGTTCATGGCATGGATTGAGCACTACTGAAAAGGGCTATTTACAGGTGAAAAATGAATGCTGTGTTCATGGCATGGCTTTGAGCACTACTGAAAAGGGCTATTTACAGATGAAAAATGAATGCTGTGTTCATGGCATGGCTTTGAGCACTACTGAAAAGTGATATTTACAGGTGAAAAATGAATGCTGTGTTCATGGCATGGCTTTGAGCACTACTGAAAAGGGCTATTTACAGGTGAAAAATGAATGCTGTGTTCATGGCATGGCTTTGAGCACTACTGAAAAGGGCTATTTACAGGTGAAAAATGAATGCTGTGTTCATCGCATGGCTTTGAGCACTACTGAAAAGTGCTATTTACAGGTGAAAAATGAATGCTGTGTTCATGGCATGGCTTTGAGCACTACTGAAAAGGGCTATTTACAGGTGAAAAATGAATGCTGTGTTCATGGCATGGCTTTGAGCACTACTGAAAACGGCTATTTACAGGTGAAAAAATGAATGCTGTGTTCATGGCATGGCTTTGAGCACTACTGAAAAGTGCTATTTACAGGTGAAAAATGAATGCTGTGTTCATGGCATGGCTTTGAGCACTACTGAAAAGGGCTATTTACAGGTGAAAAATGAATGCTGTGTTCATGGCATGGCTTTGAGCACTACTGAAAAGGGCTATTTACAGGTGAAAAATGAATGCTGTGTTCATGGCATGGCTTTGAGCACTGCTGAAAAGTGCTATTTACAGGTGAAAAATGAATGCTGTGTTCATGGCATGGCTTTGAGCACTACTGAAAAGGGCTATTTACAGGTGAAGAATGAATGCTGTGTTCATGGCATGGCTTTGAGCACTACTGAAAAGGGCTATCGTTGACCTTTTAGTTGGTTACCCTTTGATATCTTGATAATGTGCAGCTGTTTAAAGAGCAAATCCACAGATGAAACAACAAAATCTCCACCCCGCCCCTGTTTTGGTAAAAAGCAATGTAACCACTATCAGATTAATAGACAGCTGAGTTCCCACATATGCTGCTTTTCCTTCCCTCTGCAGTCCAACTCATCCCAAACCATCACAATTGGGTTGAGGTCGGGTGATTGTGGAGGTTGGGTCATCTGATACAGCACTCCATCACTCTCCTTGGTCAAATAGCCCTGGAAGGGGTTTGGGTCAATGTCCTGTTGAAAAACAAATGATATTCCCAATAAGCGCAAACCAGATGGGATGGCGTATCACTGCAGAATGCTGTGGTAGCCATGCTGGTTAAGTGTGCCTTGAATTCTAAAAAAAATCAGTGTCACCAGCAAAGCACCCCCACACCATAACACCTCCTCCTCCATGCTTCACGGTGGGAACCACACATGCGGAGATCATCCGTTCACCTTCTCTGCGTCTCACAAAGACACGCTGGTTGGAACCAAAGATTTAAAATTGGACTCACCAGACCAAAGGACAGATTCACACAGTCTCCTCTGAACAGTTGATGTTGAGATGTGTCAGTTACTTGAACTCTGTGAAGCATTTATTTGGGCTGCAATTTCCGAGGCAGTTAACTCTAATCAACTTATCCTCTGCAGCAGAGGTAACTCTGGGTCTTCCTTTCCTGTGGCGGTGCTTATGAGAGACAGTTAACTCTAATGAACTTGTCCTCGGAGGAGAGGTACCTCTGAGTCTTCTTTTGCTGTGGCGGTGCTTATAAGAGACAGTTAACTCTAATCAACTTGTCCTCTGCAGCAGAGGTACCTCTGAGTCTTCCTTTGCTGTGGCGGTCCTCATGAGAGCCAGTTTCATCGCATGATGCTTTTTGTGACTGCACTTGAAGAAACTTTTAAAGTTCTTGACATTTTCCGTATTGACTGACCTTCATGTTTTAAAGTAATGATGGATTGTCGTTTCTCTTTGCTTATTTGAGCTGTTCTTGCCTTAATATAGACTTGGTCTTTAACCAAATAGGGCTATCTTCTCTATACCACCCCTACCTTGTCACAACATAACTGATTGGCTCAAACGCATTAGGAAGAAAATAAATTCCACAAATTAACTTTTAACACCTGTTAATTGAAATGCATTCCAGGTGACTACCTCATGAAGCTGGTTGAGAGAATGCCAAGAGTGTGCAAAGCTGTCATCAAGGCAAAGTGTCGCTACTTTAAAGAATCTCAAATCTCAAATTGATTTGTTTAACACTTGTTATTTCGTGTCTTCACTAAAAGCCCCACTTTTATTCTATAGGCTTGGATCCACACTATGCAGCTGTTATTCCATAGGCTGGGATCCACACTGTTATTCTATAGGCTGGGATCCACACTATGCAGCTGTTATTCTATAGGCTGGGATCCACACCATGCAGCTGTTATTCCATAGGCTGGGATCCACACTGTTATTCTATACGCTGGGATCCACACTATGCAGCTGTTATTCAATAGGCTGGGATCCACACTGTTATTCTATAGGCTGGGATCCACACTATGCAGCTGTTATTCAATAGGCTGGGATCCACACCATGCAGCTGTTATTCAATAGGCTGGGATCCACACTATGCATCTGTTATTCTATAGGCTGGGATACACACCATGCAGCTGTTATTCTATAGGCGGGATCCACACTATGCAGCTGTTATTCAATAGGCTGGGATCCACACCATGCAGCTGTTATTCTATAGGCTGGGATCCACACTATGCAGCTGTTATTCTATAGGCTGGGATCCACACCATGCAGCTGTTGTTCTATAGGCTGGGATCCACACTGTTATTCTATAGGCTGGGATCCACACTATGCAGGTGTTATTCCATACGCTGGGATCCACTGGGATCCACACTGTCCACATTGCAGCTGTTATTCTATAGGCTGGGATCCACACTGTTATTCTATAGGCTGGGATCCACACTGCAGCTGTTATTCTATAGGCTGGGATCCACACTGTTATTCTATAGGCTGGGATCCACACTATGCAGCTGTTATTCAATAGGCTGGGATCCACACTATGCAGCTGTTATTCTATAGGCTGGGATCCACACCATGCAGCTGTTATTCAATAGGCTGGGATCCACACTATGCAGCTGTTATTCTATAGGCTGGGATCCACACCATGCAGCTGTTGTTCTATAGGCTGGGATCCACTATAGGCTGGGATCCATATTGCAGCTGTTATTCTATAGGCTGGGATCCACACTGTTATTCTATAGGCTGGGATCCACAATGCAGCTGTTATTCTATAGGCTGGGATCCACAATGCAGCTGTTATTCTATAGGCTGGGATCCACACTGCAGCTGTGATTCTATAGGCTGGAATCCACACTGTTATTCTATAGGCTGGGATCCACACTGTTATTCTATAGGCTGGGATCCACACTGCAGCTGTTATTCCATAGGCTGGGATCCACACTGTTATTCTATAGGCTGTGATCCAAACTGCAGCTGTTATTCTATATGCTGGGATCTACACTGTTATTCTATAGGCTGGGATCCACACTGCAGCTGTGATTCTATAGGCTGGGATCCACACTGCAGCTGTGATTCAATAGGCTGGGATCCACACTGTTATTCTGTAGGCTGGGATCCACACTGCAGCTGTGATTCTATAGGCTGGGATCCACACTGCTATTCTATAGGCTGTGATCCACACTGTTATTCTATAGGCTGGGATCCACACTGCAGCTGTGATTCTATAGGCTGGGATCCACACTGCAGCTGTGATTCTATAGGCTGGGATCCACACTGCAGCTGTGATTCTATAGGCTGGGATCCACACTGTTATTCCATAGGCTGGGATCCACACTGTTATTCTATAGGGTCGGATCCACACTGTTATTCTATAGGGTGGGATCCACACTGTTATTCTATAGGCTGGGATCCACACTGTTATTCTATAGGCTGGGATCCACACTGTGATTCTATAGGCTGGGATCCACACTTTTATTCTATAGGCTGGGATCCACATTGCAGCTGTTATTCTATAGGCTGGGATCCACACTGTTATTCTATAGGCTGGGATCCACACTGCAGCTGTTATTTTATAGGCTGGGATCCACACTGCAGCTGTCATTCTATATGCTGGGATCCACACTGTTATTCTATAGGCTGGGATCCACACTGCAGCTGTGATTCTATAGGCTGGGATCCACACTGCAGCTGTGATTCTATAGGCTGGGATCCACACTGTTATTCTATAGGCTGGGATCCACACTGCAGCTGTGATTCTATAGGCTGGGATCCACACTGTTATTCTATAGGCTGTGATCCACACTGTTATTCTATAGGCTGGGATCCACACTGCAGCTGTGATTCTATAGGCTGGGATCCACACTGCAGCTGTGATTCTATAGGCTCTGATCCACACTGTTATTCCATAGGCTGGGATCCACACTGTTATTCTGTAGGCTGGGATCCACACTGTTATTCTATAGGCTGGGATCCACACTGTTATTCTATAGGCTGGGATCCACATTGCAGCTGTTATTCTATAGGCTGGGATCCACACTGCAGCTGTTATTCTATAGGCTGGGATCCACACTGTTATTCTATAGGCTGGGATCCACACTGCAGCTGTGATTCTATAGGCTGGGATCCACACTGCAGCTGTCGCAAGAGAGCGTTTTTCACTGGCTGTCCACTGGTTTCAAAAACAATGATTGATCGGCAGCTTAAACTTCTTGAATTCAACCAATATTGGGTTCAAATACACCTTTAGATTTGTGAACCATCCTCAACAACCCCAATCCGTAAGATGCAAATAGCTAAATGAGAGAGCAACAGTGTGATTCACATCAATGCTCTATGTAGATATCAACAATAAGTGATATCCGTATCGCCGTAGACTAAACCACTACTGTCATCTTTACCTCCAAGGGTTTATTCAAGACGGATAATCTTTGGATGCCGACAGCAGCCGCACCAATGGAAGAGTTGGACTGTAGCCAACCAAGCCTCTTCCTGCTCTTTTCCCGCTATCCATAAAACACATTTGGTGTGTCATCATAGTGGTCTCTGATTGGTGGTCCTCATTTGGTGTGTCATCATAGTGGTCTCTGATTGGTGGCCATCATTTGGCGTGTCATCATAGTGGTCTCTGATTGGTGGTCATCATTTGGCGTGTCATCATAGTGGTCTCTGATTGGTGGCCATCATTTGGCGTGTCATCATAGTGGTCTCTGATTGGTGGTCATCATTTGGCGTGTCATCATAGTGGTCTCTGATTGGTGGTCACCATTTGGTGTGTCATCATAGTGGTCTCTGATTGGTGGGCAGACTCACTCAGGTGGAACAAACTTAAACTCAAACTTAAACTATTCAAAGCTGATTTGAACGTCATTGAGAAACACAGAGAAGTGTCAAACATCCTCAATTTAAAAGTAATCCTCTCAGTAATCAGCTAATTTTTTCAAAAGTATCTGTAATCTGATTACAATATTATGCTGTTTTTTGTAAT
>NC_048588.1:43596164-43646164 GCF_013265735.2 Oncorhynchus mykiss
GGAGGACAGGAGGAGAGGAGAGTGTTATTCTCATCGGAGAGGCTGGGAGACAACACTACAGATGGGGTTAGGAGGAGAGGAGGAGGAGAGGAGGAGAGGAGGAGAAGAGGACAGGAGGAGAGGAGAAGCGGAGAAGCGGAGGAGGGCAGGAGGAGAGAAGGAGAAGGGGAGGAGAGGAGGACAGAAGGAGAAGAGAGGAGGAGAAAAGGAGAGGAGAGGATGAGAAAAGGAGAAGGGGAGGAGAAGAGGAGAGAAGGGAAGGGGGAAGGAGGAGGAGAGAAGGAGAAGGGTAGGAGAGAAGGAGAGAAGGAGAAGGAGAGGAGGAGAAGAGGACAGGAGGACAGGAGGAGAGGAGAAGCGTAGGAGGACAGGAGGAGAGGACAGGAGGAGGAGAGGAGAAGCGGAGGAGGACAGGAGGAGAGAAGGACAAGGGGAGGAGAGAAGGAGAATAGAGGAGGAGAAGGGTAGGAGAGGAGGAGAATAGAGGAGGAGAAGGGGAGGAGAGGAGGAGAAAAGGAGGAGAAGGGGAGGAGAGGAGGAGAAAAGGAGAAGAGGACAGGAGGAGAGGAGAAGAGGAGGAGGACAGGAGGAGATAAGGAGAATTGGAGGCGAGGAGAAGAGAGGAGGATAGAAGGAGGAGAGGAGGAGAGAAGGAGAAGGGGAGGAGAGGAGGAGAGAAGGAGAAGGGGAGGAGTGGAGGAGAGAAGGAGAAAGGGAGGAGGAGAGGAGATATCATTGATATTTATTTCCTTCTGAGTATGTTATTATGATAATAATTTATTTAAATGGCCCTGAAGGGGTAACATATTGATACGGGGTAAAGAGTTGGGTCTGCTGTAATCAATAACATATTGATACGGGGTAAAGAGTTGGGTCTGCTGTAATCAATAACATATTGATACGGGGTTAAGAGTTGGGTCTGCTGTAATCAATAACATATTGATACGGGGTAAAGAGTTGGGTCTGCTGTAATCAATAACATATTGATACGGGGTAAAGAGTTGGGTCTGCTGTAATCAATAACATATTGATACGGGGTTAAGAGTTGGGTCTGCTGTAATCAATAACATATTGATACGGGGTAAAGAGTTGGGTCTGCTGTAATCAATAACATATTGATACGGGGTTAAGAGTTGGGTCTGCTGTAATCAATAACATATTGATACGGGGTAAAGAGTTGGGTCTGCTGTAATCAATAACATATTGATACGGGGTTAAGAGTTGGGTCTGCTGTAGTCAATAACATATTGATACGGGGTTAATAGTTGGGTCTGCTGTAATCAATAACATATTGATACGGGGTTAAGAGTTGGGTCTGCTGTAGTCAATAACATATTGATACGGGGTTAATAGTTGGGTCTGCTGTAATCAATAACATATTGATACGGGGTTAAGAGTTGGGTCTGCTGTAGTCAATAACATATTGATACGGGGTTAAGAGTTGGGTCTGCTGTAATCAATAACATATTGATACGGGGTAAAGAGTTGGGTCTGCTGTAATCAATAACATATTGATACGGGGTAAAGAGTTGGGTCTGCTGTAATCAATAACATATTGATACGGGGTTAAGAGTTGGGTCTGCTGTAATCAATAACATATTGATACGGGGTTAAGAGTTGGGTCTGCTGTAATCAATAACATATTGATACGGGGTAAAGAGTTGGGTCTGCTGTAATCAATAACATATTGATACGGGGTTAAGAGTTGGGTCTGCTGTAGTCAATAACATATTGATACGGGGTTAATAGTTGGGTCTGCTGTAATCAATAACATATTGATACGGGGTTAAGAGTTGGGTCTGCTGTAGTCAATAACATATTGATACGGGGTTAAGAGTTGGGTCTGCTGTAATCAATAACATATTGATACAGGGTTAAGAGTTGGGTCTGCTGTAGTCAATAACATATTGATACGGGGTAAAGAGTTGGGTCTGCTGTAATCAATAACATATTGATACGGGGTTAAGAGTTGGGTCTGCTGTAATCAATAACATATTGATACGGGGTTAAGAGTTGGGTCTGCTGTAGTCAATAACATATTGATACGGGGTAAAGAGTTGGGTCTGCTGTAATCAATAACATATTGATACGGGGTTAAGAGTTGGGTCTGCTGTAATCAATAACATATTGATACGGGGTTAAGAGTTGGGTCTGCTGTAATCAATAACATATTGATACGGGGTAAAGAGTTGGGTCTGCTGTAATCAATAACATATTGATACGGGGTTAAGAGTTGGGTCTGCTGTAATCAATAACATATTGATACGGGGTAAAGAGTTGGGTCTGCTGTAATCAATAACATATTGATACGGGGTAAAGAGTTGGGTCTGCTGTAATCAATAACATATTGATACGGGGTTAAGAGTTGGGTCTGCTGTAGTCAATAACATATTGATACGGGGTTAAGAGTTGGGTCTGCTGTAATCAATAACATATTGATACGGGGTTAAGAGTTGGGTCTGCTGTAATCAATAACATATTGATACGGGGTAAAGAGTTGGGTCTGCTGTAATCAATAACATATTGATACGGGGTTAAGAGTTGGGTCTGCTGTAATCAATAACATATTGATTACGGTCCAGCTCTGCTGTAGACAGATGCATTATAGGTAGGGCCTTGTGTTTTCGTTGATCATGTCACACGACCTGAATTGTTTTGCCTTTATTTAAAGCTTTTTTATCAAATTTCCCCTTTTCTTATTTTGTCAGATGCTTTTTATTTTATTTTTATATATTTATTTCACCTTTGTTTAACCAGGTAGACCAGATCACCTTTATTTAACCAGGTAGACCAGATCACCTTTATTTAACCAGGTAGACCAGATCACCTTTATTTAACCAGGTAGACCAGATCACCTTTATTTAACCAGGTAGACCAGATCACCTTTATTTAACCAGGTAGACCAGATCACCTTTATTTAACCAGGTAGACCAGATCACCTTTATTTAACCAGGTAGACCAGATCACCTTTATTTAACCAGGTAGACCAGATCACCTTTATTTAACCAGGTAGACCAGATCACCTTTATTTAACCAGGTAGACCAGATCACATTTATTTAACCAGGTAGACCAGATCACCTTTATTTAACCAGGTAGACCAGATCACCTTTATTTAACCAGGTAGATCAGATCACCTTTATTTAACCAGGTAGACGCCAGATCACCTTTATTTAACCAGGTAGACCAGATCACCTTTATTTAACCAGGTTTGCTAGTTGAGAACAAGTTTTCATTTACAACTGCGACCTGGCCAAGATAAAGCATAGCAGTGTGAACAGACAACAACACAGTTACACATGGAGTAAACAATATACAAGTCAACAACACAGTAGAAAAAAGAAAGAGTCTATATACATTGTGTGCAAAAGGCATGAGGTAGGCGAATAATTCCAATTTAGCAGATTTAGCAGGATCATTTCTATCAACTGGTAAAAACACTGATTTGATATACTGTATTTATGTCACATTTATGCTACTATGAAAGTGGTATTCCAGGATTCAATTACATTCATATTGTCATGACGTTGGCCTGGGGGATAGGTTTATGAGGCATAAATACCTCTTCCCCCCCTTTTTCCTCTCTCTACCCTACTGATGTTACATTTGCAAACCCCGTGGTTAACATAGAGATTCTGGGAACATCAGAAGGTGGGGGGAAATGAACTATATTCTGGTAATCCGACCAATTGAACACATGCGGTGGTACTTAATGAATATGATGTCAGTTCGGTTGTCATCTGAGACATTCTCATCAATGATAAGATGACATAAACTCTACAGTGGAAAGTCTACACATCAGAGTTAACGGATTCACATTCACATGGAATTGTTGTTCAATTTAAATGTTTGAATATGAAATTATTCATGATGGGATGAAATGTGATTTTAGCTTCCAAATGTGAGAATTGGGTTTTTATAAGGTTAGGGCTTTGCTCAATAAGTGGCCCGCCCCTGTGATGGGACATTGGCTATAATACTTTTCAAACACTCCCTCCTCTCCCTTCCTATATAAAGCCTTGACGACAATATAACCTCCTGTTCAGAGGATGTGAGGACGACGGTCCATTGTCAGAACGGTTTAGATAATAACTACAGAACGAAGCCAACATCAGCGTGAGCTTTGGTTGCGAATGGTATGAACTTTGAACTCTTATTCACTACAGAAGTGATGCATCCTAGCCCTTGAGTTAGCAACAGCAGCTGCAAACGAGGGTTAGGAAGGAACAGACAGAGTATCCCGTGTATCACACAACGACGTTACTACAACGTATGCAATTGACCACCCGAGACATTCTTCAAAGGACAAAGTTTGGCAACACGGCCATCCATCTACCACCAACCTACTGAAGCGCAGCTCAGAGTAAATATTTATTGCATTTTCCTTTTCCAAAAGGGCGGTAATTTAGAATGCATAAGATACTGTATTTACGATAGCACAGCTTCTTCCTTTGTTACTCAGTCTTCCCGCTCTTTCACTCAAACCCAGCCCCTTTTCTTTTGTGCAACAAGCTGTCATATCTGTTCCGCCCGCCAGGGACGTTTTCCTTTATGACGTCATTTGTAATCAAGGTATGATTAATTATGTGTATGTGTAATTCTGTGTGATTAGTTAGTTATTTAGTAAATAAATAATCAAACCCAAATGTTATATTGCTGATTCAACTTGTTAGCCAGGGTTCGTGAAGATTCCAAGGTTCCAAGAATTTACAACTTTCAGATAAGACTGAATTAAGGTGAAGATTAATATTAACTGCTATTGATGTAAAATATTACTAGGTCTTTAAGAGTTTATTTGGAAGATAACAGCTCTATAGATATTCTTGCGCCGTGCCCCGACTCTCTAGTTAATTACATTTACATGATTAGCTCATTCAGGTAATATTAATTACTGAGAAATTATTTTATAGAATAGCATGTCATATCACTTAATCCGGCATAGCCAAAGACACGACAATATCATCAGCAGCATTGAAGGCTGGTCACTTGAAAAATGGAGGAGGAAGGGAGACTCACGGTATAGGCTTGTCAACGCACAGAGACTACAAAGTGTGTTTTTTTTAAATCATCAAAAGACTAATTATCTTAACCTAAACCATTTAATAAAGACATGTATAGTACAATATTATGGAGAATGGGAATGAGAGGGCTACGTACACCGTGTTGGAATGGGATCACAGCTGTGATTGAATGATGGTATGAGGCTGAGTTGAGGAATTCAGAGGCTTGACCAGTGCAGGACAGGATTTGACTGGGAAGACAAAAAACAATAACACAAGACACGACACAGTGAGACAAAAGAGCTGAGAATTAGTTAGTCCAAGCGAGGAGTAAATTCATTGATGTGTAATAATGTGATTGACTCTACATACAGTAATGACAGAATATTGATACCGGTACTCACAGTGCTTGGAGAGGAAACATTCAATGTGCCAGATTATACTCACAGCCGTATATATCCCCCCCCCCCCCAAGCAGACACATTTGATGGCTCTGAATGAACTTTATTTGACTCTTTGCAAACTGGAAACCATTTATCCGGAGGCTGCATTCATTGTAGCTGGGGATTTTAACAAGGCTAATCTGAAAACAAGACTCCCTAAATTTTATCAGCATATCGATTGCGCAACCAGGGGTGGAAAGACCTTGGATCATTGTTACTCTAACTTCCGCGACGCATATAAGGCCCTGCCCCGCCCCCCTTTCGGAAAAGCTGACCACGACTCCATTTTGTTGATCCCTGCCTACAGACAGAAACTTAAACAAGAGGCTCCCACGCTGAGGTCTTTCCAACGCTGGTCCGACCAAGCTGACTCCACACTCCAAGACTGCTTCCATCACGTGAACTGGGACATGTTTCGTATTGCGTCAGACAACAACATTGACAAATACGCTGATTCGGTGTGCGAGTTCATTAGAACGTGCGTTGAAGATGTCGTTCCCAACGATTAAAACATTCCCTAACCAGAAACCGTGGATTGATGGCAGCATTCGCGTGAAACTGAAAGCGCGAACCACTACTTTTAATCAGGGCAAGGTGTCTGGTAACATGACCGAATACAAACAGTGCAGCTATTCCCTCCGCAAGGCTATCAAACAAGCTAAGCGTCAGTACAGAGACAAAGTAGAATCTCAATTCAACGGCTCAGACACAAGAGGCATGTGGCAGGGTCTACAGTCAATCACGGACTACAGGAAGAAATCCAGCCCAGTCACGGACCAGGATGTCCTGCTCCCAGGCAGACTAAATCACTTTTTTGCCCGCTTTGAGGACAATACAGTGCCACTGACACGGCCTGCAACGAAAACATGCGGTCTCTCCTTCACTGCAGCCGAGGTGAGTAAGACATTTAAACATGTTAACCCTCGCAAGGCTGCAGGCCCAGACGGCATCCCCAGCCGCGCCCTCAGAGCATGCGCAGACCAGCTGGCCGGTGTGTTTACGGACATATTCAATCAATCCCTATACCAGTCTGCTGTTCCCACATGCTTCAAGAGGGCCACCATTGTTCCTGTTCCCAAGAAAGCTAAGGTAACTGAGCTAAACGACTACCGCCCCGTAGCACTCACTCACGTCATCATGAAGTGCTTTGAGAGACTAGTCAAGGACCATATCACCTCCACCCTACCTGACACCCTAGACCCACTCCAATTTGCTTACCGCCCAAATAGGTCCACAGACGATGCAATCTCAACCACACTGCACACTGCCCTAACCCATCTGGACAAGAGGAATACCTATGTGAGAATGCTGTTCATCGACTACAGCTCGGCATTCAACACCATAGTACCCTCCAAACCCGTCATCAAGCTCGAGACCCTGGGTCTCGACCCCGCCCTGTGCAACTGGGTACTGGACTTCCTGACGGGCCGCCCCCAGGTGGTGAGGGTAGGCAACAACATCTCCTCCCCGCTGATCCTCAACACTGGGGCCCCACAAGGGTGCGTTCTGAGCCCTCTCCTGTACTCCCTGTTCACCCACGACTGCGTGGCCATGCACGCCTCCAACTCAATCATCAAGTTTGCGGACGACACAACAGTGGTAGGCTTGATTACCAACAACGACGAGACGGCCTACAGGGAGGAGGTGAGGGCCCTCGGAGTGTGGTGTAAGGAAAATAACCTCACACTCAACGTCAACAAAACTAAGGAGATGATTGTGGACTTCAGGAAACAGCAGAGGGAACACCCCCCTATCCACATCGATGGAACAGTAGTGGAGAGGGTAGCAAGTTTTAAGTTCCTCGGCATACACATCACAGACAAACTGAATTGGTCCACTCACACAGACAGCATTGTGAAGAAGGCGCAGCAGCGCCTCTTCAACCTCAGGAGGCTGAAGAAATTCGGCTTGTCACCAAAAGCACTCACAAACTTCTACAGATGCACAATCGAGAGCATCCTGGCGGGCTGTATCACCGCCTGGTACGGCAACTGCTCCGCCCTCAACCGTAAGGCTCTCCAGAGGGTAGTGAGGTCTGCACAACGCATCACCGGGGGCAAACTACCTGCCCTCCAGGACACCTACACCACCCGATGTCACAGGAAGGCCATAAAGATCATCAAGGACATCAACCACCCGAGCCACTGCCTGTTCACCCCGCTATCATCCAGAAGGCGAGGTCAGTACAGGTGCATCAAAGCTGGGACCGAGAGACTGAAAAACAGCTTCTATGTCAAGGCCATCAGACTCAAGGCCACCACTAACATTGAGTGGCTGCTGCCAACACACTGACACTGACTCAACTCCAGCCACTTTAATAATGGGAATTGATGGGAAATGATGTAAATATATCACTAGCCACTTTAAACAATGCTACCTTATATAATGTTACTTACCCTACATTATTCATCTCATATGCATACGTATATACTGTACTCTATATCATCGACTGTATCCTTATGTAATACATGTATCACTAGCCACTTTAACTATGCCACTTTGTTTACATACTCATCTCATATGTATATACTGTACTCGATACCATCTACTGTATCTTGCCTATGCTGCTCTGTACCATCACTCATTCATATATCCTTATGTACATATTCTTTATCCCCTTACACTGTGTACAAGAGACTAGTTTTGGAATTGTTAGTTAGATTACTTGTTATTACTGCATTGTCGGAACTAGAAGCACAAGCATTTCGCTACACTCGCATTAACATCTGCTAACCATGTGTATGTGACAAATAAAATTTGATTTGATTTTATTTGGATGAGCGGGCACATGAGACTAGAGGTCGACCGATTAATCGGAATGGCCGATTAATTAGGGCCGATTTGAAGTTTTCATAACACCTTTATTTAACCTTTATTTAACCTTTATTTAACCTTTATTTAACTAGGCAAGTCAGTTAAGAACACATTCTTATTTTCAATGACGGCCTAGGAACAGTGGGTTAACTGCCTTGTTCAGTATAGGCAATACTAAAGTGCCTATAAGAACATCCAATAGTCAAAGGTTAATGAAATACAAATGGTATAGAGAGAAATAGTCCTATAATTCCTATAATAACTACAACCTAAAACTTCTTAACTGGGAATATTGAAGACTCATGTTAACCTGTTAGATCTCTAGGGGCGCTATTTCATTTTTGGATAAAAAACGTTCCCGTTTTAAGCGCGATATTTTGTCACGAAAAGATGCTCGACTATGCATATTCTTGACAGTTTTGGAAAGAAAACACTCTGAAGTTTCAGAATCTGCAAAGATTTTGTCTGTAAGTGCCCCAGAACTCATTCTACAGGCGAAACCAAGATGATGCATCAACCAGGAATTAGCAGAATTTCTGAAGCTCTGTTTTCCATTGTCTCCTTATATGGCTGTGATTGCGCAAGGAATGAGCCTACACTTTCTGTCGTTCGCCCAAGGTCTTAGCAGCATTGTGACGTATTTGTAGGCATATCATTGGAAGATTGACCATAAGAGACTACATTTTCCAAGTGTCCGCCTGGTGTCCTGCGTGGAATTCGGTGCGCAATTGCCAGCTGCTAGTACTTTTCCATTTGATATAGGGGAGAAACCATGTGTCCAAGAACGATGTATCAATGAAGAGATATGTGAAAAACACCTTGATGATTGATTCTAAACAACGTTTGCCGTGTTTTCAGTCGATATTATGGAGTTAATTTGGAAAAAAGTTCGCGTTTTGAGGACTGAATTTTCGGATTTTTTTTGGTAGCCAAATGTGATGTATAAAACGGAGCTATTTCTAATACACAAAGAATCTTTTTGGAAAAACTGAGCATCTGCTATCTAACTGAGAGTATCCTCATTGAAAACATCAGAAGTTCTTCAAAGGTAAATTATTTTATTTGAAGGCTTTTATGTTTTTGTTAATGTTGCGTGCTGGATGCTAACACTAATGCTAACGCTAAATGCTAACGCTAAATGCTAACGCTAGCTAGCTACTTTTACACAAATTATTGTTTTCCTATGGTTGAGAAGCATATTTTGAAAATCTGAGATGACAGTGTTGTTTACAAAAGGCTAAGCTTGAGAGATGGCATATTTATTTCATTTCATTTGCGATTTTCATGAATAGTTAACGTTGTGTTATGCTAATGAGCTTGCTGATAGATTTACACAATCCTGGATACAGGGGTTTTTTCATAGCTAAACGTGACGCAGAAAACGGAGCGATTTGTCCTAAACAAATAATCTTTCAGGAAAAACTGAACATTTGCTATCTGAGAGTCTCCTCATTGAAAACATCTGAAGTTCTTCAAAGGTAAATGATTTTATTTGAATGCTTTTCTGTTTTTTTGTGTAAATGTTGCCAGCTGAATGCTAATGCTAAATGCTACGTTAGCCATCAATACTGTTACACAAATGCTTGTTTTGCAATGGTTGAGAAGCATATTTTGAAAATCTGAGATGACAGTGTTGTTAACAAAAGGCTAAGCTTGAGAGCTAGCATATTTATTTCATTTCATTTGCGATTTTCATGAATAGTTAACGTTGCGTTATGGTAATGAGCTTGAGTCTGTATTCACGATCCCGGATCCGGGATGGGGAGATCAGAAAGGTTAAAAGGAACCACCAGCTTTCATATGTTCTCATGTTCTGAGCAAGGAACTCAAACGTTAGCTTTCTTACATAGCACATATTGCACTTTTACTTTCTTCTCCAACACTTTTTTTTTGCATTACTTAAACCAAATTGAGCGTGTTTCATTATTTATGTGAGGCTAAATTGATTTATTGATGTATTATATTAAGTGAAAATAAGTGTTCGTTCAGTATTGTTGTAATTGTCATTATTACAAATACATTTTAAAAATCGTCCGACTAATCGGTATCGGCCTTTTTTGTCCTCCAATAATCGATATCCGTATCGGCGTTGAAAAAGCATAATCGGTCGACCTCTAGTTCACACAATGGGGAAGCCATAGGAAAAGGAATCTGGTTGATATCCCTTTAAATGGAGCGAGGTTTCAAAATAAGAGGCACAGTAGTCCTCTACACAGTAGTCTCTACATGAGACGTGGCTTCAGTTCATGTCAGGAGAGAAAGTTGACAATAGTAGTGGAGTGGAGATCACCTCTTAATCAGGGAGCAGGAGGGGTCCCAGAGAGGTGGGGCAATTTTAACCCCCTTGGGGCCTGGAGTTTTTCCTTATGTGTTAACCAAACTAGGAAAACTCTGGACCCTATAAGGTATGACAGTGATTAATCCGTTGTAAAAAAGGTTTTATATGGGCTATGATGAGACCAGTTTTCCATAATCGAGTCACATGGTTTAAAAAAACTCCTGACCCTGCAGCGACCTTATATTTGTTGATATAAATGATATGTAGACGAGATGAGGAGGGGGGGGATCTCCTCTACTCAGACACATAGACAGCAACTGATAGACAATTGACCTCACAGGGTTGAGCTTGATTAATGCATGTTTTCCTATTCAACTGCAGGCCTTATTTTAAAAATCTCTCTCTCTATATAATAACATTTCAAAAAGACTCATCTGCCATCACTATTAATACGTTGATTAGGGTCAGGGTTAATTCTAGGTAATAAAACGTATAGGAAAAGCAGGGCCGAACAGGCCCCCATTAACATTGACGGGGCTGTAGTGGAGCAGGTTGAGAGCTTTAAGTTCCTTGTGAATATAATCTATCACATTTTTCTCTTGACACCCAAATGGACTATAAATACATAACGTTACCAATTAGTTTAACCTGAACAGATAGGCAGGGAGCTGTATGCGGCTGCTATTAGTAGTAGCCTACGGTTGATCAGACGGAAAAAATAGTCTTGTTTTCATCCCATACAGCAGGTCAGATCTCTGTTTAGGTATAGCCTAGGCTGCTACAACATTTATGTCATGAGTGTTTGCTTGTCTCTGTCTGGAGTGATTATGTGTTTTCATACAGGAGGAAAGGGCAATCAATGTCTGCTTAAGCGCACGCAAAGAAAAATGTGCTGCGTCAAAATCTAATCGAACTTTTAACGGATGATGCGAAGCTATCAAATTATTCGGAATTGTTTTTTGACATCATTGAAAAGAATAAAGAATCATAACGTGGAATTACAGACGGCTTGACGAAACGCTCCCATGTTAACCAGCTGTACTTTTGATACCAGTTGGTATTGAACGCCCTCACCTGTTCATCCTTCTTCATGAAACTGATCTCAGGAAGGGGTCGACCCTCGCTTTTTATTCTAACACACAGAACCCCCATAATGCTCTGTGGCACAATCCCAATACAACTCAATAGGTTCATTCTCCGATCCTAATTCTATGATTGGATGGACAACATGTCAGTTCATACTGTAAAAGCTTTGATTGGTTGGAGGACATCCTCTGGAAGTGGCCATTTCTACAATGTAGTTCTATGGAAAGGGGTAAGGCCTATGAGCCTCCTAGATTTTGTATTGAAGTCAATGTAGCCAGAGGAGGACGGAAGCTAGCTGTCCTCCGACTACACCATGGTGCTACCCCTGACAGTGCTGTTGAAGTTACTGTAGGCCTACTTTGCTAACAGCGTATTTAAACCAACTATTTGGTGACATATGAATATATTTAGTATAGTTTTATCTAAAAAGGAAAACTTATTTAGTGTTTTACTATATTTATTTTTATGAAATTTGAATGAGGAGGACGGTCCTCCCGGGAGGTTCCTCCTCTGAGGAGCCTCCACTGATCAGCAGCCAATCAGAATGTCTTTAGATGGTCTACATTGTTCTTTACAAATCTATCAAATCGAATCAACTATCAATGGTCACATACACATATTTAGCAGATCTTATTGCGAGTGCAGCGAAATGCTTGCGTTATCTATCATCAATTGATTATTTTGATTACTGGAAAATATGTTCTCTTGTGTTTAGGCTTGGTTAGTTAACATCTTCACTTGAAGAAACTTTTAACATAAGACCTTCATGTCTTAAATTAATGACCAATTGCTGTTTCTCTTTGCATATTTGAGCTGCTCCTGCCATAATATGGACTTGGTATTTTAACATATAGGGCTACCTTCTATATACAACCGCTACCTTGTCACAACACAACTGATTGTCTCAAACGCATTAAGAGGGAAAGAAATTCCACAAATGTACTTTTAACAAGGCAAACAAAATAATTAAAATGCATTCCAGGTGACTACCTCATGAAGCTGGTTGAGAGAATGCAAAGGGTGGCTACTTTGAATAGTCTCAAAAATAGAATATATATATACAGTGCCTTGCGAAAGTATTCGGCCCCCTTGAACTTTGCGACCTTTTGCCACATTTCAGGCTTCAAACATAAAGATATAAAACTTTTTGTGAAGAATCAACAACAAGTGGTACACAATCATGAAGTGGAACGACATTTATTGGATATTTCAAACTTTTTTAACAAATCAAAAACTGAAAAATTGGGCGTGCAAAATTATTCAGCCCCTTTACTTTCAGTGCAGCAAACTCTCTCCAGAAGTTCAGTGAGGATCTCTGAATGATCCAATGTTGACCTAAATGACTAATGATGATAAATACAATCCACCTGTGTGCAATCAAGTCTCTGTATAAATGCACCTGCACTGTGATAGTCTCAGAGGTCCGTTAAAAGCGCAGAGAGCATCATGAAGAACAAGGAACACACCAGGCAGGTCCGAGATACTGTTGTGGAGAAGTTTAAAGCCGGATTTGGATACAAAAATATTTCCTAAGCTTTAAACATCCCAAGGAGCACTGTGCAAGCGATAATATTGAAATGGAAGGAGTATCAGACCACAGCAAATCTACCAAGACCTGGCCGTCCCTCTAAACTTTCAGCTCATACAAGGAGAAGACTGATCAGAGATGCAGCCAAGAGGCCCATGATCACTCTGGATGAACTGCAGAGATCTACAGCTGAGGTGGGAGACTCTGTCCATAGGACAACAATCAGTCGTATATTGCACAAATCTGGCCTTTATGGAAGAGTGGCAAGAAGAAAGCCATTTCTTAAAGATATCCATAAAAAGTGTAGTTTAAAGTTTGCCACAAGCCACCCAACATGTCGAAGAAGGTGCTCTGGTCAGATGAAACCAAAATTGAACTTTTTGGCAACAATGCAAAACGTTATGTTTGGCGTAAAAGCAACACAGCTGAACACACCATCCCCACTGTCAAACATGGTGGTGGCAGCATCATGGTTTGGGCCTGCTTTTCTTCAGCAGGGACAGGGAAGATGGTTAAAATTGATGGGAAGATGGATGGAGCCAAATACAGGACCATTCTGGAAGAAAACCTGATGGAGTCTGCAAAAGACCTGAGACTGGGACGGAGATTTGTCTTCCAACAAGACAATGATCCAAAACATAAAGCAAAATCTACAATGGAATGGTTCAAAAATAAACATATCCAGGTGTTAGAATGGCCAAGTCAAAGTCCAGACCTGAATCCAATCGAGAATCTGTGGAAAGAACTGAAAACTGCTGTTCACAAATGCTCTCCATCCAACCTCACTGAGCTCGAGTTTTGCAAGGAGGAATGGGAAAAAATGTCAGTCTCTCGATGTGCAAAACTGATAGAGACATACCCCAAGCGACTTACAGCTGTAATCGCAGCAAAAGATGGCGCTACAAAGTATTAACTTAAGGGGGCTGAATAATTTTGCACGCCCAATTTTTCCGTTTTTGATTTTTTTAAAAAGTTTGAAATATCCAATAAATGTCGTTCCACTTCATGATTGTGTCCCACTTGTTGTTGATTCTTCACAAAAAAATACAGTTTTATATCTTTATGTTTGAAGCCTGAAATGTGGCAAAACGTTGCAAAGTTCAAGGGGGCCGAATACTTTCGCAAGGCACTGTATTTATTTAACACTGTTTTGGTTACTGATTCTAATGGTGTTATTTCATAGTGTTGATGTCTTCACTACTATTCCACAACGTAGAAAATAGTAAAAATGAAGAAAAACCCTTGAATGAGTAGGTGTGTCCAAACTTTTGACTGGTAATGTATGTTGCACTGACTTTCTTAGTGTTACTCAAATTTTATACGACTGTGTTTGGAATTTAAATGTTCATATAGGTAGAACATGTGTACATTTCATTGCTAGGCTATGGAATAATACTGTTCAGGGTTAGCATTCACATTGCTAGACTATGGAATAATACTGTTCAGGGTTAGCATTCACATTGCTAGGCTATGGAATAATACTGTTCAGGGTTAGCATTGCTAGACTATGGAATAGTACTGTTCAGGGTTAGCATTCACATTGCTAGGCTATGGAATAGTACTGTTCAGGGTTAGCATTCACATTGCTAGGCTATGGAATAATACTGTTCAGGGTTAGCATTCACATTGCTAGGCTATGGAATAATACTGTTCAGGGTTAGCATTGCTAGACTATGGAATAGTACTGTTCAGGGTTAGCATTCACATTGCTAGGCTATGGAATAATACTGTTCAGGGTTAGCATTCACATTGCTAGGCTATGGAATAATACTGTTCAGGGTTAGCATTGCTAGACTATGGAATAGTACTGTTCAGGGTTAGCATTCACATTGCTAGGCTATGGAATAATACTGTTCAGGGTTAGCATTGCTAGACTATGGAATAATACTGTTCAGGGTTAGCATTCACATTGCTAGGCTATGGAATAATACTGTTCAGGGTTAGCATTGCTAGACTATGGAATAGTACTGTTCAGGGTTAGCATTCACATTGCTAGGCTATGGAATAATACTGTTCAGGGTTAGCATTGCTAGACTATGGAATAATACTGTTCAGGGTTAGCATTCACATTGCTAGGCTATGGAATAATACTGTTCAGGGTTAGCATTCACATTGCTAGGCTATGGAATAATACTGTTCAGGGTTAGCATTGCTAGACTATGGAATAGTACTGTTCAGGGTTAGCATTCACATTGCTAGGCTATGGAATAATACTGTTCAGGGTTAGCATTGCTAGACTATGGAATAATACTGTTCAGGGTTAGCATTCACATTGCTAGGCTATGGAATAATACTGTTCAGGGTTAGCATTGCTAGGCTATGAAATAGTACTGTTCAGGGTTAGCATACACATTGCTAGGCTATGGAATAATACTGTTCAGGGTTAGCATTCACATTGCTAGGCTATGGAATAATACTGTTCAGGGTTAGCATTGCTAGACTATGGAATAGTACTGTTCAGGGTTAGCATTCACATTGCTAGGCTATGGAATAATACTGTTCAGGGTTAGCATTGCTAGACTATGGAATAATACTGTTCAGGGTTAGCATTCACATTGCTAGGCTATGGAATAATACTGTTCAGGGTTAGCATTGCTAGGCTATGAAATAGTACTGTTCAGGGTTAGCATTCACATTGCTAGGCTATGGAATAATACTGTTCAGGGTTAGCATTCACATTGCTAGGCTATGGAATAATACTGTTCAGGGTTAGCATTGCTAGACTATGGAATAGTACTGTTCAGGGTTAGCATTCACATTGCTAGGCTATGGAATAATACTGTTCAGGGTTAGCATTGCTAGACTATGGAATAATACTGTTCAGGGTTAGCATTCACATTGCTAGGCTATGGAATAATACTGTTCAGGGTTAGCATTGCTAGGCTATGAAATAGTACTGTTCAGGGTTGGCATTCACATTGCTAGGCTATGGAATAATACTGTTCAGGGTTAGCATTCACATTGCTAGGCTATGGAATAATACTGTTCAGGGTTAGCATTGCTAGACTATGGAATAGTACTGTTCAGGGTTAGCATTCACATTGCTAGGCTATGGAATAATACTGTTCAGGGTTAGCATTGCTAGACTATGGAATAATACTGTTCAGGGTTAGCATTCACATTGCTAGGCTATGGAATAATACTGTTCAGGGTTAGCATTCACATTGCTAGGCTATGGAATAATATTGTTCAGGGTTAGCATTCACATTGCTAGGCTATGGAATAATACTGTTCAGGGTTAGCATTGCTAGACTATGGAATAGTACTGTTCAGGGTTAGCATTCACATTGCTAGGCTATGGAATAATACTGTTCAGGGTTAGCATTGCTAGACTATGGAATAATACTGTTCAGGGTTAGCATTCACATTGCTAGGCTATGGAATAATACTGTTCAGGGTTAGCATTCACATTGCTAGGCTATGGAATAATACTGTTCAGGGTTAGCATTGCTAGACTATGGAATAGTACTGTTCAGGGTTAGCATTCACATTGCTAGGCTATGGAATAATACTGTTCAGGGTTGGCATTGCTAGACTATGGAATAATACTGTTCAGGGTTAGCATTCACATTGCTAGGCTATGGAATAATATTGTTCAGGGTTAGCATTCACATTGCTAGGCTATGGAATAATACTGTTCAGGGTTAGCATTGCTAGACTATGGAATAGTACTGTTCAGGGTTAGCATTCACATTGCTAGGCTATGGAATAATACTGTTCAGGGTTAGCATTGCTAGACTATGGAATAATACTGTTCAGGGTTAGCATTCACATTGCTAGGCTATGGAATAATACTCTTCAGGGTTAGCATTCACATTGCTAGGCTATGGAATAATACTGTTCAGGGTTAGCATTGCTAGACTATGGAATAGTACTGTTCAGGGTTAGCATTCACATTGCTAGGCTATGGAATAATACTGTTCAGGGTTGGCATTGCTAGACTATGGAATAATACTGTTCAGGGTTAGCATTCACATTGCTAGGCTATGGAATAATACTGTTCAGGGTTAGCATTCACATTGCTAGGCTATAGAAGTATACTGTTCAGGGTTAGCATTCACATTGTTAGACTATGGAATAATACTGTTCAGGGTTAGCATTAACTTCTTGTCATCAAACACGCATCCTCAATCATGTGTTCTCCTTGTGTGATTTATTTGTAATAAAACAGTTAATTTGTTTAGAAATTCTTCCTCAGTTGTAGCATGGTTAGCATGGGTTAGGTAACGTCTTCAGTTGTAGCATGGTTAGCCTGGGTTAGGTAACGTCTTCAGCCTAGCAAGTAGAGAGCCCAGAGAAACATCAGCATCCTTTTGATCAGGAGCCCGAGATGGACAGACCCACAGGGGGAACAGGGGTTGGCTTTACCTTGCTGTGCCGTCTCCCTCTTTCTCTCATCTTTATCTCGCTCTCTCTGTTTCTCTGATTCTGCATCTCTCACTCTCTCGCTCGCTCTCTTTCTCATCTTTATCTCGCTCTTTCTGTTTCTCTCTCTGTCTCTGCATCTCTCGCTCTCTCTGTTTCTCTGTCTCTGCATCTCTCGCTCTCTCTGTTTCTCTCTCTGTCTCTGCATCTCTCGCTCTCTCGCTCGCTCTCTTTCTCACTCTCTCTCTCTCTTGCTATCTCTCTCTCTCCCTCTCACTCTCTCGCTTTCTCTCTCTCTCTCTCTGCATCCTTCTCGCTTTCTCACTCTCACCCCCTCTTTTCCCCTTTTTTCACCTCCAGGCTCCCTGCTGCTCTTCATCCTTGGTAAACTACCGCTGTGAGATTCAGGTGAGGTTTCATCACTAAACCCCTGTCAGTGTTTAAGCCCTTCATTTCTTCCCGACCCAGGGTACACATTATAATGGATGCCCAGAGCACTGGCTTACTACGCCTGTAGCCAGGAAGTGCTTTTAAAGGCTGGTCATGGCTCACGACACCATTATCCCAGGAACCCTAGACCCACTCCAATTTGCATAACGCCCCAACAGATCAATCTCTATTGCACTCGACACTGCCCGTTCCCACCAGGAAAAAAGGAGCACCTATGTGAGAATGCTATTTATTGACTAAAGCTCAGCGTTCAACACCATAGTGCCTTCAAAGCTCATCAATACGCTAAGGATCCTGGGACTAAACACCCCCCTCTGCAACTGGATCCTGGACTTCCTGACGGGCCGCCCCCAGGTGGTAAGGGTAGGGAACTGATGATCCTCAATGCTGATCCTCAACACAGGGGCCCCTCAGTGGTGCATGCTCAGTCCCCTCCTGTACTCCCTGTTCACCCATGACTGCATGGCCAGGCACGACTCCAACACCATCATCAAGTTTGCCGATGACACAACAGTGGTAGGCCTGATCACCGACAACAATGAGACGGCCAATAGGAAGGAGGTCAAAGACCTGACAGTGTGGTGCCAGGACAACAACCTCTCCCTCAACGTGATCAAGACAAAGGAGCTGATTGTGGACTACAGGAAAAGCAGGGCCGAACAGGCCCCCATTAACATTGACGGGGCTGTAGTGGAGCAGGTTGAGAGCTTTAAGTTCCTTGGTCACCAAGGAAACTAGAATGGTCCAAACACACCAAGACAGTCATGAAGAGGGCATGACAAAGCCTATTGCCCCTCATGAGACTGAAACGATTTGGCATGGGTCCATAGATCCTCAAAAGGTTCTACAGCAGCACCATCGAGAGCATGGTTGAATCAAATCAAATGTATTTATATAGCCCTTCTGACATCAGCTGATATATCAATGTGCTGTATAGAAACCCAGCCTAAAACCCCAATCAGCAAGCAATGCAGGTGTAGAAGCACAGTGGCTAGGAAAAACTCCCTAGAAAGGCCAAAACCTAGGACGAAACCTAGAGAGAGAGGAACCAGACTATGAGGGGTGGCCAGTTCTCTTCTGGCTGTGCCGGGTGGAGATTATAACAGAACATGGCCAAGATGTTCATAAAATGTTCATAAATGATCAGCATGGTCAAATAATAATAATCACAGTAGTTGTCGAGGGTGCAACAAGTCAGCACCTCAGGAGTAAATGTCAGTTGGCTTTTCATAGCCGATCATTCAGAGTATCTCTACCACTCCTGCTGTCTCTAGAGAGTTGAAAACAGCAGGTCTGGGACAGGTAGCACGTCCGGTGAACAGGTCAGGGTTCCATAGCCACAGGCAGAACAGTTGAAACTGGAGCAGCAGCACGGCCAGGTGGACTGGGGACAGCAAGGAGTCATCATGCCAGTTAGTCCAGAGGCATGGTCCTAGGGCTCAGGTCCTCCGAGAGAGAGAAAGAAAGAGAGAATTAGAGAGAGCATATTTAAATTCACACAGGACACCGAATAAGACAGGAGAAGTACTCCAGATATAACAAACTGACCCTAGCCCCCCGACACATAAACTACTGCAGCATAAATACTGGAGGCTGAGACAGGAGGGGTCAGGAGACACTGTGGCCCCATCCGATGATACCCCCGGACAGGGCCAAACAGGCAGGATATAACCCCCATCACTGCCTAGTTTGGCAACTGCTCTGCCTCCGACCACAAGGCACTACAGAGGGTAATGTGTACTGCCCAGTACATCACTGGGGCCAAGCTTCCTGCCATCCAGGACCTCTATACCAGGCGGTGTCAGAGGAAGGCCCTAAAAATTGTCAAAGACTCCAGCCAGTCAGAGACTGTTCTCTCTGATACCGCACGGGAATCGGTACCGGAGCGCTAGGTCCAAAAGGCTTAACAGCTTCTAACTCCAGGCCGTAAGACTCCTGAACAGCTAATCAAAGGGCCACCCAACCCCTCTTTCATGATGCTGCTACTCTCTGTTTATTATCTATGCATAGTCACTTTAACTCTAACTACATGTACATAATTCCGTCAACTAACCGGTACACCACACATTGACTCTGTACCGGTACCCCCTGTATATAGCTTCCACATTGACTCGGTACCGGTACCCCCTGTATATAGCCTCCACATTGACTCTGTACCAGTACCCCCGGTATATAGCCTCCACATTGACTCTGTAACGGTACCCCCTGTATATAGCCTCCACATTGACTCTGTACCGTAATACCCTGTATATAGCCTCCACATTGACTCTATACCGTAATACCCTGTATATAGCCTCCACATTGACTCTATACCGTAATACCCTGTATATAGCCTCCACATTGACTCTATACCGTAATAACCTGTATATAGCCTCCACATTGACTCTATACCGTAATACCCTGTATATAGCCTCCACATTGACTCTGTACCGTAATACCCTGTATATAGCCTCCACATTGACTCTATACCGTAATACCCTGTATATAGCCTCCACATTGACTCTATACCGTAATACCCTGTATATAGCCTCCACATTGACTCTGTGCCGGTACCCCTTGTACATAGCCTCCACATGGACTCTGTACCGGTACCCCTTGTATATAGCCTCCACATTGACTCTGTACCGTAACACCCTGTATATAGCCTCCACATTGACTCTATACCGTAATACCCTGTATATAGCGTCCACATTGACTCTGTATCGTAACACCCTGTATATAGCCTCCACATTGACATTGACACATTGACATAGAGTTCCGGCGCCGACAGAGATGGCCGCCTCGCTTCGCGTTCCTAGGAAACTATGTGTTATTTCTTACATTAGTACCCCAGGTACGATTGCGCAACCAGGGGTGGAAAGACCTTGGATCATTGTTACTCTAACTTCCGCGACGCATATAAGGCCCTGCCCCGCCCCCCTTTCGGAAAAGCTGACCACGACTCAATTTTGTTAATCCCTGCCTACAGACAGAAACTAAAACAAGAGGCTCCCACGCTGAGGTCTGTCCAACGCTGGTCCGACCAAGCTGACTCCACACTCCAAGACTGCTTCCATCACGTGGACTGGGACATGTTTCGTATTGCGTCAGATAACAAATATTGACGAATACGCTGATTCGGTGTGCGAGTTCATTAGAACGTGCGTTGAAGATGTCGTTCCCATAGCAACGATTAAAACATTCCCTAACCAGAAACCGTGGATTTTTGGCAGCATTCGTGTGAAACTGAAAGCGCGAACCACTGCTTTTAATCAGGGCAAGGTGTCTGGTAACATGACCGAATACAAACAGTGCAGCCATTCCCTCCGCAAGGCTATCAAACTAGCTAAGCGCCAGTACAGAGACGAAGTAGAATCTCAATTCAACGGCTCAGACACAAGAGGCATGTGGCAGGGTCTACAGTCAATCACGGACTACAGGAAGAAATCCAGCCCAGTCACGGACCAGGATGTCTTGCTCCCAGGCAGACTAAATAACTTTTTTGCCCGCTTTGAGGACAATACAGTGCCACTGACACGGCCTGCAACGAAAACATGCGGTCTCTCCTTCACTGCAGCCGAGGTGAGTAAGACATTTAAACGTGTTAACCCTCGCAAGGCTGCAGGCCCAGACGGCATCCCCAGCCGCGCCCTCAGAGCATGCGCAGACCAGCTGGCCGGTGTGTTTACGGACATATTCAATCAATCCCTATACCAGTCTGCTGTTCCCACATGCTTCAAGAGGGCCACCATTGTTCCTGTTCCCAAGAACGCTAAGGTAACTGAGCTAAACGACTACCGCCCCGTAGCACTCACATCCGTCATCATGAAGTGCTTTGAGAGACTAGTCAAGGACCATATCACCTCCACCCTACCTGACACCCTAGACCCACTCCAATTTGCTTACCGCCCAAATAGGTCCACAGACGATGCAATCTCAACCACACTGCACACTGCCCTAACCCATCTGGACAAGAGGAATACCTATGTGAGAATGCTGTTCATCGACTACAGCTCGGCATTCAACACCATAGTACCCTCCAAGCTCGTCATCAAGCTCGAGACCCTGGGTCTCGACCCCGCCCTGTGCAACTGGGTACTGGACTTCCTGACGGGCCGCCCCCAGGTGGTGAGGGTAGGCAACAACATCTCCTCCCCGCTGATCCTCAACACTTGGGCCCCACAAGGGTGCGTTCTGAGCCCTCTCCTGTACTCCCTGTTCACCCACGACTGCGTGGCCACGCACGCCTCCAACTCAATCATCAAGTTTGCGGACGACACAACAGTGGTAGGCTTGATTACCAACAACGACGAGACGGCCTACAGGGAGGAGGTGAGGGCCCTCGGAGTGTGGTGTCAGGAAAATAACCTCACACTCAACGTCAACAAAACTAAGGAGATGATTGTGGACTTCAGGAAACAGCAGAGGGAACACCCCCCTATCCACATCGATGGAACAGTAGTGGAGAGGGTAGCAAGTTTTAAGTTCCTCGGCATACACATCACAGACAAACTGAATTGGTCCACTCACACAGACAGCATCGTGAAGAAGGCGCAGCAGCGCCTCTTCAACCTCAGGAGGCTGAAGAAATTTGGCTTGTCAACAAAAGCACTCACAAACTTCTACAGATGCACAATCGAGAGCATCCTGGCGGGCTGTATCACCGCCTGGTATGGCAACTGCTCCGCCCTCAACCGTAAGGCTCTCCAGAGGGTAGTGAGGTCTGCACAACGCATCACCGGGGGCAAACTACCTGCCCTCCAGGACACCTACACCACCCGATGTCACAGGAAGGCCATAAAGATCATCAAGGACATCAACCACCCGAGCCACTGCCTGTTCACCCCACTATCATCCAGAAGGCGAGGTCAGTACAGGTGCATCAAAGCTGGGACCGAGAGACTGAAAAACAGCTTCTATCTCAAGGCCATCAGCCTGTTAAACAGCCACCACTAACATTGAGTGGCTGCTGCCAACACACTGACACTGACTCAACTCCAGCCACTTTAATAATGGGAATTGATGGGAAATGATGTAAATATATCACTAGCCACTTTAAACAATGCTACCTTATATAATGTTACTTACCCTACATTATTCATCTCATATGCATACGTATATACTGTACTCTATATCATCGACTGTATCCTTATGTAATACATGTATCACTAGCCACTTTAACTATGCCACTTTGTTTACATACTCATCTCATATGTATATACTGTACTCGATACCATCTACTGTATCTTGCCTATGCTGCTCTGTACCATCACTCATTCATATATCCTTATGTACATATTCTTTATCCCCTTACACTGTGTACAAGACAGTAGTTTTGGAATTGTTAGTTAGATTACTTGTTGGTTATTACTGCATTGTCGGAACTAGAAGCACAAGCATTTCGCTACACTCGCATTAACATCTGCTAACCATGTGTATGTGACAAATAAAATTTGATTTGATTTGATTTGATTTTATACCGTAATACCCTGTATATAGCCTCCACATTGACTCTATACCGTAATACCCTGAATATAGCCTCCACATACCCTGAAAATTGTCTTGCTTATTATTTTACAGCTGCTCTTTAATTATTTGTTACAATTAATTTCTATTTTAAAAAAAATTACTAGTCCTTTTTTTTTTTACTTGACATCTTAAAACATTGTTGTTTCAGGGCTTGTAAGTAAGCATTTCACTGTAAGGTCTTTGTATTCGGCGCATGTGACAAATACAATTTGATTTGCAGATCATCTGTTGCTATACGATCAGGAAATGTACATATAGCTAAACGTGGTTTCCAGTAGAGGGGCAGAGTTCCATATCAACCTCTTGGCCACAACTATTTCCAGCCTAGTATAGATACGCTATGAAACTATTACTCAACTCATAATGTTCATGTTTATTTATCCATAAATCTACTGTTTTCTGGAGTACCTTCCCACGTATCATCCTGCACTACCGCTACAGTATATGTCAATCAGTGCTGATGTTTTAAATAATGTCCTTTTCTTCTTTGCTTCTGTGTCATGGTTGTCGTGAGAACGGGACCAAGGTACAGCGGATGTTGAGTTCCACATATTTATTTCAAAGTGAAAAATAAACAAAACAAAGTATATCACTAAACGAACAACTAAACGTGACTACGTGGTGCACAAACACAAAACAATATCCCACAAACATAGGTGGGGAAATTAGCTACTTAAATATGATCCCCAATTAGAGACAATGATACCAGCTGCCTCTAATTGGGAATCATACAAAACACCAACATAGAAAATATAAACTAGAACACAACATAGAAATTATAAACTAGAATACTCCCTAGTCATGCCCTGACCTACTACACCATAGAGAAACAGGGGCTCTCTATGCTCAGGACGTTCTGTTTACTTGTGAGACAGTGTCTGTGTGGACAATGGCCCCATATTCCTATATAGTGCACTATTATAGAGTGGGGCCGGCCCATAGGGAAAAGGGCTCCATTTGGGATGTATCCTCCTATATCTGATATTCCAGGCTTGGTGCCAGCACAATCTGATCCTCATCTGTAAACCTATTGTTATCCCAGCTCTCTACATCCCTCCCCAGTCAGAGATACATCGCTGATTCCTTATTACATTTTCAGAACGAGTATTTTCTAATTCAATCTCAGGCTCATCTGGATAATAATGGGAGACTGATTTGATTAGAGCAGAAAATGGCAAATGCCAAATAGAGGATAATTTGGAGCTGTTGATATGCATAAACTTCATTTAGATATGGAGTGGGGAAAACATTATCTTATCAGAGCAGCTGTCAGCGTCCAGGATCATCTAGGGATCGTGTTGCCTACAATGCCATACAATACCAGGCTATAGCCTGGAATGAACACTGACTATCAATACTACGGCTATTCAACTTTTACCCTACGAGGTCTGGACTATTGCTGGCTTTCTGTTCTACGTGGTCATGAATTGCTCCCACCAGGTGCCCCAGGTCTAAATCAATCCCAGGAAAAAAAAAGAGTGGTAGATCTGGCTTCGAGGTCTAGATGTTAATCTGAGGGCTATAACACAACTGAATAATATCACTTTCTTCCTTCAGTCTAAACCCGTCTTCATTGAAAACCCTATACATTATCAAATCCACGGTAAACGACGCTCTGCAGGTTGGCTCAAACTCAAATTACCTTTTAAAAGCCAAAAGCAATGCCCTCAGTCTTTAATGAACCTTACTTAATAACTCTAATGCTATCAGTTCAGTAGTCGTGCGTAGCCTTCGAGAGCAGATTAACCTCCTTTAACATTGCTAATTTACATTTTAACTTTGAATTGATTGAGGTTGATTAATCATTAAACCACCCTCAGCGGGAATGTTAATGACAATGTCTTTGATTATGGGTTGTGGTGTCTCCTACCCCTCCTCCTGCTCTACCTCTAAGACCAGCTAGCTGCTTCCTTGAATTGGTTTTCTAGTCATTTAGCCTCCATGCTGTATTAAGTAGACATGCTGTATTAAGTAGACATGCTGTGGTACTGTAGCCTCCATGCTGTATTAAGTAGACATGCTGTGGTACTGTAGCCTCCATGCTGTATTAAGTACACATGCTGTATTAAGTAGACATGCTGTGGTACTGTAGCCTCCATGCTGTATTAAGTAGACATGCTGTATTAAGTAGACATGCTGTGGTACTGTAGCTTCTATGCTATATTAAGTAGACATGCTGTATTAAGTAGACATGCTGTGGTACTGTAGCCTCCATGCTGTATTAAGTAGACATGCTGTGGTACTGTAGCCTCCATGCTGTATTAAGTAGACATGCTGTATTAAGTAGACATGCTGTGGTACTGTAGCCTCCATGCTATATTAAGTAGACATGCTGTATTAAGTAGACATGCTGTGGTACTGTAGCCTCCATGCTGTATTAAGTAGACATGCTGTATTAAGTAGACATGCTGTGGTACTGTAGCCTCTATGCTGTATTAAGTAGACATGCTGTATTAAGTAGACATGCTGTGGTACTGTAGCCTCCATGCTGTATTAAGTAGACATGCTGTATTAAGTAGACATGCTGTGGTACTGTAGCCTCCATGCTGTATTAAGTAGACATGCTGTATTAAGTAGACATGCTGTGGTACTGTAGCCTCCATGCTGTATTAAGTAGACATGCTGTATTAAGTAGACATGCTGTGGTACTGTAGCCTCTATGCTGTATTAAGTAGACATGCTGTATTAAGTAGACATGCTGTGGTACTGTAGCCTCCATGCTGTATTAAGTAGACATGCTGTATTAAGTAGACATGCTGTATTAAGTAGACATGCTGTGGTACTGTATCCTCCATGCTGTATTAAGTAGACATGCTGTATTAAGTAGACATGCTGTATTAAGTAGACATGCTGTGGTACTGTATCCTCCATGCTGTATTAAGTAGACATGCTGTATTAAGTAGACATGCTGTGGTACTGTAGCCTCCATGCTGTATTAAGTAGACATGCTGTATTAAGTAGACATGCTGTATTAAGTAGACATGCTGTGGTACTGTATCCCCCATGCTGTATTAAGTAGACATGCTGTGGCACTGTAGCCTCCATGCTGTATTAAGTAGACATGCTGTATTAAGTAGACATGCTGTGGTACTGTAGCCTCCATGCTGTATTATGTAGACATGCTGTGGTACTGTAGCCTCCATGCTGTATTAAGTAGACATGCTGTGGTACTGTAGCCTCCATGCTGTATTAAGTAGACGTGCTGTGGTACTGTAGCCTCCATGCTGTATTAAGTAGACATGCTGTGGTACTCTAGCCTCCATGCTGTATTAAGTAGACATGCTGTGGTACTGTAGCCTCCATGCTGTATTAAGTAGACATGCTGTATTAAGTAGACATGCTGTGGTACTGTAGCCTCCATGCTGTATAAAGTAGACATGCTGTGTTACTGTAGCCTCCATGCTGTATTAAGTAGACATGCTGTATTAAGTAGACATGCTGTGGTACTGTAGCCTCCATGCTGTATAAAGTAGACATGCTGTGTTACTGTAGCCTCCATGCTGTATTAAGTAGACTTGCTGTATTAAGTAGACATGCTGTGGTACTGTAGCCTCCATGCTGTATAAAGTAGACATGCTGTGTTACTGTAGCCTCCATGCTGTATTAAGTAGACATGCTGTATTAAGTAGACATGCTGTGGTACTGTAGCCTCCATGCTGTATAAAGTAGACATGCTGTGTTACTGTAGCCTCCATGCTGTATTAAGTAGACATGCTGTATTAAGTAGACATGCTGTGGTACTGTAGCCTCCATGCTGTATAAAGTAGACATGCTGTGGTACTGTATCCTCCATGCTGTATAAAGTAGACATGCTGTGTTACTGTAGCCTCCATGCTGTATTAAGTAGACATGCTGTATTAAGTAGACATGCTGTGGTACTGTAGCCTCCATGCTGTATTAAGTAGACCTGCTGTATTAAGTAGACATGCTGTATTAAGTAGACATGCTGTATTAAGTAGACATGCTGTGGTACTGTAGCCTCCATGCTGTATTAAGTAGACATGCTGTATTAAGTAGACATGGTGTGGTACTGTAGCCTCCATGCTGTATTAAGTAGACATGCTGTATTAAGTAGACATGCTGTGGTACTGTAGCCTCCATGCTGTATTAAGTAGACATGCTGTATTAAGTAGACATGCTGTGGTACTGTAGCCTCCATGCTGTATTAAGTAGACATGCTGTATTAAGTAGATATGCTGTGGTACTGTAGCCTCCATGCTGTATTAAGTAGACATGCTGTATTAAGTATACATGCTGTGGTTCTGTAGCCTCCATGCTGTATTAAGTAGACATGCTGTATTAAGTAGACATGCTGTATTAAGTAGACATGCTGTGGTACTGTAGCCTCCATGCTGTATTAAGTAGACATGCTGTGGTACTGTAGCCTCCATGCTGTATTAAGTAGACATGCTGTATTAAGTAGACATGCTGTGGTACTGTAGCCTCCATGCTGTATAAAGTAGACATGCTGTGTTACTGTAGCCTCCATGCTGTATTAAGTAGACATCCTGTATTAAGTAGACATGCTGTGGTACTGTAGCCTCCATGCTGTATAAAGTAGACATGCTGTGTTACTGTAGCCTCCATGCTGTATTAAGTAGACATGCTGTATTAAGTAGACATGCTGTGGTACTGTAGCCTCCATGCTGTATTAAGTAGACATGCTGTGGTACTGTATCCTCCATGCTGTATTAAGTAGACATGCTGTGGTACTGTAGCATCCATGCTGTATTAAGTAGACATGCTGTGTTACTGTAGCCTCCATGCTGTATTAAGTAGACCTGCTGTATTAAGTAGACATGCTGTGGTACTGTAGCCTCCATGCTGTATTAAGTAGACATGCTGTGGTACTGTAGCCTCCATGCTGTATTAAGTAGACCTGCTGTATTAAGTAGACATGCTGTATTAAGTAGACATGCTGTATTAAGTAGACATGCTGTGGTACTGTAGCCTCCATGCTGTATTAAGTAGACATGCTGTATTAAGTATACATGGTGTGGTACTGTAGCCTCCATGCTGTATTAAGTAGACATGCTGTATTAAGTAGACATGCTGTGGTACTGTAGCCTCCATGCTGTATTAAGTAGACATGCTGTATTAAGTAGATATGCTGTGGTACTGTAGCCTCCATGCTGTATTAAGTAGACATGCTGTATTAAGTATACATGCTGTGGTTCTGTAGCCTCCATGCTGTATTAAGTAGACATGCTGTATTAAGTAGACATGCTGTGGTACTGTAGCCTCCATGCTGTATTAAGTAGACATGCTGTGGTACTGTAGCCTCCATGCTGTATTAAGTAGACATGCTGTATTAAGTAGACATGCTGTGGTACTGTAGCCTCCATGCTGTATTAAGTAGACATGCTGTGGTACTGTATCCTCCATGCTGTATTAAGTAGACATGCTGTGGTACTGTAGCATCCATGCTGTATTAAGTAGACATGCTGTGTTACTGTAGCCTCCATGCTGTATTAAGTAGACCTGCTGTATTAAGTAGACATGCTGTGGTACTGTAGCCTCCATGCTGTATTAAGTAGACATGCTGTGGTACTGTAGCCTCCATGCTGTATTAAGTAGACCTGCTGTATTAAGTAGACATGCTGTATTAAGTAGACATGCTGTATTAAGTAGACATGCTGTGGTACTGTAGCCTCCATGCTGTATTAAGTAGACATGCTGTATTAAGTATACATGGTGTGGTACTGTAGCCTCCCTGCTGTATTAAGTAGACATGCTGTATTAAGTAGACATGCTGTGGTACTGTAGCCTCCATGCTGTATTAAGTAGACATGCTGTATTAAGTAGACATGCTGTGGTACTGTAGCCTCCATGCTGTATTAAGTAGACATGCTGTATTAAGTAGATATGCTGTGGTACTGTAGCCTCCATGCTGTATTAAGTAGACATGCTGTATTAAGTATACATGCTGTGGTTCTGTAGCCTCCATGCTGTATTAAGTAGACATGCTGTATTAAGTAGACATGCTGTGGTACTGTAGCCTCCATGCTGTATTAAGTAGACATGCTGTGGTACTGTAGCCTCCATGCTGTATTAAGTAGACATGCTGTATTAAGTAGACATGCTGTGGTACTGTAGCCTCCATGCTGTATAAAGTAGACATGCTGTGTTACTGTAGCCTCCATGCTGTATTAAGTAGACATCCTGTATTAAGTAGACATGCTGTGGTACTGTAGCCTCCATGCTGTATAAAGTAGACATGCTGTGTTACTGTAGCCTCCATGCTGTATTAAGTAGACATGCTGTATTAAGTAGACATGCTGTGGTACTGTAGCCTCCATGCTGTATAAAGTAGACATGATGTGTTACTGTAGCCTCCAAGCTGTATTAAGTAGACATGCTGTATTAAGTAGACATGCTGTGGTACTGTAGCCTCCATGCTGTATAAAGTAGACATGCTGTGTTACTGTAGCCTCCATGCTGTATTAAGTAGACATGCTGTATTAAGTAGACATGCTGTGGTACTGTAGCCTCCATGCTGTATTAAGTAGACATGCTGTGGTACTGTATCCTCCATGCTGTATTAAGTAGACATGCTGTGGTACTGTAGCCTCCATGCTGTATTAAGTAGACATGCTGTGTTACTGTAGCCTCCATGCTGTATTAAGTAGACCTGCTGTATTAAGTAGACATGCTGTGGTACTGTAGCCTCCATGCTGTATTAAGTAGACATGCTGTGGTACTGTAGCCTCCATGCTGTATTAAGTAGACCTGCTGTATTAAGTAGACATGCTGTGGTACTGTAGCCTCCATTCTGTATTAAGTAGACATGCTGTATTAAGTAGACATGCTGTGGTACTGTAGCCTCCATGCTGTATTAAGTAGACATGCTGTGGTACTGTAGCCTCCATGCTGTATTAAGTACACATGCTGTATTAAGTAGACATGCTGTGGTACTGTAGCCTCCATGCTGTATTAAGTAGACATGCTGTATTAAGTAGACATGCTGTGGTACTGTAGCTTCTATGCTATATTAAGTAGACATGCTGTATTAAGTAGACATGCTGTGGTACTGTAGCCTCCATGCTGTATTAAGTAGACATGCTGTGGTACTGTAGCCTCCATGCTGTATTAAGTAGACATGCTGTATTAAGTAGACATGCTGTGGTACTGTAGCCTTCATGCTATATTAAGTAGACATGCTGTATTAAGTAGACATGCTGTGGTACTGTAGCCTCCATGCTGTATTAAGTAGACATGCTGTATTAAGTAGACATGCTGTGGTACTGTAGCCTCTATGCTGTATTAAGTAGACATGCTGTATTAAGTAGACATGCTGTGGTACTGTAGCCTCCATGCTGTATTAAGTAGACATGCTGTATTAAGTAGACATGCTGTGGTACTGTAGCCTCCATGCTGTATTAAGTAGACATGCTGTATTAAGTAGACATGCTGTGGTACTGTAGCCTCCATGCTGTATTAAGTAGACATGCTGTATTAAGTAGACATGCTGTGGTACTGTAGCCTCTATGCTGTATTAAGTAGACATGCTGTATTAAGTAGACATGCTGTGGGACTGTAGCCTCCATGCTGTATTAAGTAGACATGCTGTATTAAGTAGACATGCTGTATTAAGTAGACATGCTGTGGTACTGTATCCTCCATGCTGTATTAAGTAGACATGCTGTATTAAGTAGACATGCTGTATTAAGTAGACATGCTGTGGTACTGTATCCTCCATGCTGTATTAAGTAGACATGCTGTATTAAGTAGACATGCTGTGGTACTGTAGCCTCCATGCTGTATTAAGTAGACATGCTGTATTAAGTAGACATGCTGTATTAAGTAGACATGCTGTGGTACTGTATCCTCCATGCTGTATTAAGTAGACATGCTGTATTAAGTAGACATGCTGTGGCACTGTAGCCTCCATGCTGTATTAAGTAGACATGCTGTATTAAGTAGACATGCTGTGGTACTGTAGCCTCCATGCTGTATTATGTAGACATGCTGTGGTACTGTAGCCTCCATGCTGTATTAAGTAGACATGCTGTGGTACTGTAGCCTCCATGCTGTATTAAGTAGACATGCTGTGGTACTGTAGCCTCCATGCTGTATTAAGTAGACATGCTGTGGTACTGTAGCCTCCATGCTGTATTAAGTAGACATGCTGTGGTACTGTAGCCTCCATGCTGTATTAAGTAGACATGCTGTATTAAGTAGACATGCTGTGGTACTGTAGCCTCCATGCTGTATAAAGTAGACATGCTGTGTTACTGTAGCCTCCATGCTGTATTAAGTAGACATGCTGTATTAAGTAGACATGCTGTGGTACTGTAGCCTCCATGCTGTATAAAGTAGACATGCTGTGTTACTGTAGCCTCCATGCTGTATTAAGTAGACATGCTGTATTAAGTAGACATGCTGTGGTACTGTAGCCTCCATGCTGTATAAAGTAGACATGCTGTGTTACTGTAGCCTCCATGCTGTATTAAGTAGACATGCTGTATTAAGTAGACATGCTGTGGTACTGTAGCCTCCATGCTGTATAAAGTAGACATGCTGTGTTACTGTAGCCTCCATGCTGTATTAAGTAGACATGCTGTATTAAGTAGACATGCTGTGGTACTGTAGCCTCCATGCTGTATAAAGTAGACATGCTGTGGTACTGTATCCTCCATGCTGTATTAAGTAGACATGCTGTGGTACTGTAGCCTCCATGCTGTATTAAGTAGACATGCTGTATTAAGTAGACATGCTGTGGTACTGTAGCCTCCATGCTGTATTAAGTAGACCTGCTGTATTAAGTAGACATGCTGTATTAAGTAGACATGCTGTATTAAGTAGACATGCTGTGGTACTGTAGCCTCCATGCTGTATTAAGTAGACATGCTGTATTAAGTAGACATGGTGTGGTACTGTAGCCTCCATGCTGTATTAAGTAGACATGCTGTATTAAGTAGACATGCTGTGGTACTGTAGCCTCCATGCTGTATTAAGTAGACATGCTGTATTAAGTAGACATGCTGTGGTACTGTAGCCTCCATGCTGTATTAAGTAGACATGCTGTATTAAGTAGATATGCTGTGGTACTGTAGCCTCCATGCTGTATTAAGTAGACATGCTGTATTAAGTATACATGCTGTGGTTCTGTAGCCTCCATGCTGTATTAAGTAGACATGCTGTATTAAGTAGACATGCTGTATTAAGTAGACATGCTGTGGTACTGTAGCCTCCATGCTGTATTAAGTAGACATGCTGTGGTACTGTAGCCTCCATGCTGTATTAAGTAGACATGCTGTATTAAGTAGACATGCTGTGGTACTGTAGCCTCCATGCTGTATAAAGTAGACATGCTGTGTTACTGTAGCCTCCATGCTGTATTAAGTAGACATGCTGTATTAAGTAGACATGCTGTGGTACTGTAGCCTCCATGCTGTATAAAGTAGACATGCTGTGTTACTGTAGCCTCCATGGTGTATTAAGTAGACATGCTGTATTAAGTAGACATGCTGTGGTACTGTAGCCTCCATGCTGTATAAAGTAGACATGATGTGTTACTGTAGCCTCCAAGCTGTATTAAGTAGACATGCTGTATTAAGTAGACATGCTGTGGTACTGTAGCCTCCATGCTGTATAAAGTAGACATGCTGTGTTACTGTAGCCTCCATGCTGTATTAAGTAGACATGCTGTATTAAGTAGACATGCTGTGGTACTGTAGCCTCCATGCTGTATTAAGTAGACATGCTGTGGTACTGTATCCTCCATGCTGTATTAAGTAGACATGCTGTATTAAGTAGACATGCTGTATTAAGTAGACATGCTGTGGTACTGTAGCCTCCATGCTGTATTAAGTAGACATGCTGTATTAAGTAGACATGCTGTGGTACTGTAGCCTCCATGCTGTATTAAGTAGACATGCTGTATTAAGTAGACATGCTGTGGTACTGTAGCCTCCATGCTGTATTAAGTAGACATGCTGTATTAAGTAGACATGCTGTGGTACTGTAGCCTCCATGCTGTATTAAGTAGACATGCTGTATTAAGTAGACATGCTGTGGTACTGTAGCCTCTATGCTGTATTAAGTAGACATGCTGTATTAAGTAGACATGCTGTGGTACTGTAGCCTCCATGCTGTATTAAGTAGACATGCTGTATTAAGTAGACATGCTGTGGTACTGTAGCCTCCATGCTGTATTAAGTAGACATGCTGTATTAAGTAGACATGCTGTGGTACTGTAGCCTCCATGCTGTATTAAGTAGACATGCTGTATTAAGTAGACATGCTGTGGTACTGTAGCCTCTATGCTGTATTAAGTAGACATGCTGTATTAAGTAGACATGCTGTGGTACTGTAGCCTCCATGCTGTATTAAGTAGACATGCTGTATTAAGTAGACATGCTGTATTAAGTAGACATGCTGTGGTACTGTATCCTCCATGCTGTATTAAGTAGACATGCTGTATTAAGTAGACATGCTGTATTAAGTAGACATGCTGTGGTACTGTATCCTCCATGCTGTATTAAGTAGACATGCTGTATTAAGTAGACATGCTGTGGTACTGTAGCCTCCATGCTGTATTAAGTAGACATGCTGTATTAAGTAGACATGCTGTGGTACTGTATCATCCATGCTGTATTAAGTAGACATGCTGTATTAAGTAGACATGCTGTGTTACTGTAGCCTCCATGCTGTATTAAGTAGACATGCAGTATTAAGTAGACATGCTGTGGTACTGTAGCCTCCATGCTGTATTATGTAGACATGCTGTGGTACTGTAGCCTCCATGCTGTATTAAGTAGACATGCTGTGGTACTGTAGCCTCCATGCTGTATTAAGTAGACATGCTGTGGTACTGTAGCCTCCATGCTGTATTAAGTAGACATGCTGTGGTACTGTAGCCTCCATGCTGTATTAAGTAGACATGATGTGGTACTGTAGCCTCCATTCTGTATTAAGTAGACATGCTGTATTAAGTAGACATGCTGTGGTACTGTAGCCTCCATGCTGTATAAAGTAGACATGCTGTGTTACTGTAGCCTCCATGCTGTATTAAGTAGACATGCTGTATTAAGTAGACATGCTGTGGTACTGTAGCCTCCATGCTGTATAAAGTAGACATGCTGTGTTACTGTAGCCTCCATGCTGTATTAAGTAGACATGCTGTATTAAGTAGACGTGCTGTGGTACTGTAGCCTCCATGCTGTATAAAGTAGACATGCTGTGTTACTGTAGCCTCCATGCTGTATTAAGTAGACATGCTGTATTAAGTAGACATGCTGTGGTACTGTAGCCTCCATGCTGTATAAAGTAGACATGCTGTGTTACTGTAGCCTCCATGCTGTATTAAGTAGACATGCTGTATTAAGTAGACATGCTGTGGTACTGTAGCCTCCATGCTGTATAAAGTAGACATGCTGTGGTACTGTATCCTCCATGCTGTATTAAGTAGACATGCTGTGGTACTGTAGCCTCCATGCTGTATTAAGTAGACATGCTGTATTAAGTAGACATGCTGTGGTACTGTAGCCTCCATGCTGTATTAAGTAGACCTGCTGTATTAAGTAGACATGCTGTATTAAGTAGACATGCTGTATTAAGTAGACATGCTGTGGTACTGTAGCCTCCATGCTGTATTAAGTAGACATGCTGTATTAAGTAGACATGGTGTGGTACTGTAGCCTCCATGCTGTATTAAGTAGACATGCTGTATTAAGTAGACATGCTGTGGTACTGTAGCCTCCATGCTGTATTAAGTAGACATGCTGTATTAAGTAGACATGCTGTGGTACTGTAGCCTCCATGCTGTATTAAGTAGACATGCTGTATTAAGTAGATATGCTGTGGTACTGTAGCCTCCATGCTGTATTAAGTAGACATGCTGTATTAAGTATACATGCTGTGGTTCTGTAGCCTCCATGCTGTATTAAGTAGACATGCTGTATTAAGTAGACATGCTGTATTAAGTAGACATGCTGTGGTACTGTAGCCTCCATGCTGTATTAAGTAGACATGCTGTGGTACTGTAGCCTCCATGCTGTATTAAGTAGACATGCTGTATTAAGTAGACATGCTGTGGTACTGTAGCCTCCATGCTGTATAAAGTAGACATGCTGTGTTACTGTAGCCTCCATGCTGTATTAAGTAGACATGCTGTATTAAGTAGACATGCTGTGGTACTGTAGCCTCCATGCTGTATAAAGTAGACATGCTGTGTTACTGTAGCCTCCATGCTGTATTAAGTAGACATGCTGTATTAAGTAGACATGCTGTGGTACTGTAGCCTCCATGCTGTATTAAGTAGACGTGCTGTGGTACTGTAACCTGCATGCTGTATTAAGTAGACATGCTGTATTAAGTAGACATGCTGTGGTACTGTAGCCTCCATGCTGTATAAAGTAGACATGCTGTGTTACTGTAGCCTCCATGCTGTATTAAGTAGACATGCTGTATTAAGTAGACATGCTGTGGTACTGTAGCCTCTATGCTGTATTAAGTAGACATGCTGTATTAAGTAGACATGCTGTGGTACTGTAGCCTCCATGCTGTATTAAGTAGACATGCTGTATTAAGTAGACATGCTGTGGTACTGTAGCCTCCATGCTGTATTAAGTAGACATGCTGTATTAAGTAGACATGCTGTGGTACTGTAGCCTCCATGCTGTATTAAGTAGACATGCTGTATTAAGTAGACATGCTGTGGTACTGTAGCCTCTATGCTGTATTAAGTAGACATGCTGTATTAAGTAGACATGCTGTGGTACTGTAGCCTCCATGCTGTATTAAGTAGACATGCTGTATTAAGTAGACATGCTGTATTAAGTAGACATGCTGTGGTACTGTATCCTCCATGCTGTATTAAGTAGACATGCTGTATTAAGTAGACATGCTGTATTAAGTAGACATGCTGTGGTACTGTATCCTCCATGCTGTATTAAGTAGACATGCTGTATTAAGTAGACATGCTGTGGTACTGTAGCCTCCATGCTGTATTAAGTAGACATGCTGTATTAAGTAGACATGCTGTATTAAGTAGACATGCTGTGGTACTGTATCCTCCATGCTGTATTAAGTAGACATGCTGTATTAAGTAGACATGCTGTGGCACTGTAGCCTCCATGCTGTATTAAGTAGACATGCTGTATTAAGTAGACATGCTGTGGTACTGTAGCCTCCATGCTGTATTATGTAGACATGCTGTGGTACTGTAGCCTCCATGCTGTATTAAGTAGACATGCTGTGGTACTGTAGCCTCCATGCTGTATTAAGTAGACATGCTGTGGTACTGTAGCCTCCATGCTGTATTAAGTAGACATGCTGTGGTACTGTAGCCTCCATGCTGTATTAAGTAGACATGCTGTGGTACTGTAGCCTCCATGCTGTATTAAGTAGACATGCTGTATTAAGTAGACATGCTGTGGTACTGTAGCCTCCATGCTGTATAAAGTAGACATGCTGTGTTACTGTAGCCTCCATGCTGTATTAAGTAGACATGCTGTATTAAGTAGACATGCTGTGGTACTGTAGCCTCCATGCTGTATAAAGTAGACATGCTGTGTTACTGTAGCCTCCATGCTGTATTAAGTAGACATGCTGTATTAAGTAGACATGCTGTGGTACTGTAGCCTCCATGCTGTATAAAGTAGACATGCTGTGTTACTGTAGCCTCCATGCTGTATTAAGTAGACATGCTGTATTAAGTAGACATGCTGTGGTACTGTAGCCTCCATGCTGTATAAAGTAGACATGCTGTGTTACTGTAGCCTCCATGCTGTATTAAGTAGACATGCTGTATTAAGTAGACATGCTGTGGTACTGTAGCCTCCATGCTGTATAAAGTAGACATGCTGTGGTACTGTATCCTCCATGCTGTATTAAGTAGACATGCTGTGGTACTGTAGCCTCCATGCTGTATTAAGTAGACATGCTGTATTAAGTAGACATGCTGTGGTAGTGTAGCCTCCATGCTGTATTAAGTAGACCTGCTGTATTAAGTAGACATGCTGTATTAAGTAGACATGCTGTATTAAGTAGACATGCTGTGGTACTGTAGCCTCCATGCTGTATTAAGTAGACATGCTGTATTAAGTAGACATGGTGTGGTACTGTAGCCTCCATGCTGTATTAAGTAGACATGCTGTATTAAGTAGACATGCTGTGGTACTGTAGCCTCCATGCTGTATTAAGTAGACATGCTGTGGTACTGTAGCCTCCATGCTGTATTAAGTAGACATGCTGTATTAAGTAGATATGCTGTGGTACTGTAGCCTCCATGCTGTATTAAGTAGACATGCTGTATTAAGTATACATGCTGTGGTTCTGTAGCCTCCATGCTGTATTAAGTAGACATGCTGTATTAAGTAGACATGCTGTATTAAGTAGACATGCTGTGGTACTGTAGCCTCCATGCTGTATTAAGTAGACATGCTGTGGTACTGTAGCCTCCATGCTGTATTAAGTAGACATGCTGTATTAAGTAGACATGCTGTGGTACTGTAGCCTCCATGCTGTATAAAGTAGACATGCTGTGTTACTGTAGCCTCCATGCTGTATTAAGTAGACATGCTGTATTAAGTAGACATGCTGTGGTACTGTAGCCTCCATGCTGTATAAAGTAGACATGCTGTGTTACTGTAGCCTCCATGCTGTATTAAGTAGACATGCTGTATTAAGTAGACATGCTGTGGTACTGTAGCCTCCATGCTGTATAAAGTAGACATGATGTGTTACTGTAGCCTCCAAGCTGTATTAAGTAGACATGCTGTATTAAGTAGACATGCTGTGGTACTGTAGCCTCCATGCTGTATAAAGTAGACATGCTGTGTTACTGTAGCCTCCATGCTGTATTAAGTAGACATGCTGTATTAAGTAGACATGCTGTGGTACTGTAGCCTCCATGCTGTATTAAGTAGACATGCTGTGGTACTGTATCCTCCATGCTGTATTAAGTAGACATGCTGTGGTACTGTAGCCTCCATGCTGTATTAAGTAGACATGCTGTATTAAGTAGACATGCTGTGGTACTGTAGCCTTCATGCTGTATTAAGTAGACCTGCTGTATTAAGTAGACATGCTATATTAAGTAGACATACTGTATTACGTAGACATGCTGTGGTACTTTTCTCCATGCTGTATTAAGTAGACATGCTGTATTAAGTAGACATGCTGTATTAAGTAGACATGCTGTGGTACTGTAGCCTCCATGCTGTATTAAGTAGACATGCTGTATTAAGTAGACATGCTGTGGTACTGTAGCCTCCATGCTGTATTAAGTAGACATGCTGTATTAAGTAGACATGCTGTGGTACTGTAGCCTCCATGCTGTATTAAGTAGACATGCTGTATTAAGTAGACATGCTGTGGTACTGTAGCCTCCATGCTGTATTAAGTAGACATGCTGTATTAAGTAGACATGCTGTGGTACTGTAGCCTCCATGCTGTATTAAGTAGACATGCTGTATTAAGTAGACATGCTGTGGTTCTGTAGCCTCCATGCTGTATTAAGTAGACATGCTGTATTAAGTAGACATGCTGTGGTACTGTAGCCTCCATGCTGTATTAAGTAGACATGCTGTGGTACTGTAGCCTCCATGCTGTATTAAGTAGACATGCTGTGGTACTGTAGCCTCCATGCTGTATTAAGTAGACATGATGTGGTACTGTAGCCTCCATTCTGTATTAAGTAGACATGCTGTATTAAGTAGACATGCTGTGGTACTGTAGCCTCCATGCTGTATAAAGTAGACATGCTGTGTTACTGTAGCCTCCATGCTGTATTAAGTAGACATGCTGTATTAAGTAGACATGCTGTGGTACTGTAGCCTCCATGCTGTATAAAGTAGACATGCTGTGTTACTGTAGCCTCCATGCTGTATTAAGTAGACATGCTGTATTAAGTAGACTTGCTGTGGTACTGTAGCCTCCATGCTGTATAAAGTAGACATGCTGTGTTACTGTAGCCTCCATGCTGTATTAAGTAGACATGCTGTATTAAGTAGACATGCTGTGGTACTGTAGCCTCCATGCTGTATAAAGTAGACATGCTGTGTTACTGTAGCCTCCATGCTGTATTAAGTAGACATGCTGTATTAAGTAGACATGCTGTGGTACTGTAGCCTCCATGCTGTATAAAGTAGACATGCTGTGGTACTGTATCCTCCATGCTGTATTAAGTAGACATGCTGTGGTACTGTAGCCTCCATGCTGTATTAAGTAGACATGCTGTATTAAGTAGACATGCTGTGGTACTGTAGCCTCCATGCTGTATTAAGTAGACCTGCTGTATTAAGTAGACATGCTGTATTAAGTAGACATGCTGTATTAAGTAGACATGCTGTGGTACTGTAGCCTCCATGCTGTATTAAGTAGACATGCTGTATTAAGTAGACATGGTGTGGTACTGTAGCCTCCATGCTGTATTAAGTAGACATGCTGTATTAAGTAGACATGCTGTGGTACTGTAGCCTCCATGCTGTATTAAGTAGACATGCTGTATTAAGTAGACATGCTGTGGTACTGTAGCCTCCATGCTGTATTAAGTAGACATGCTGTATTAAGTAGATATGCTGTGGTACTGTAGCCTCCATGCTGTATTAAGTAGACATGCTGTATTAAGTATACATGCTGTGGTTCTGTAGCCTCCATGCTGTATTAAGTAGACATGCTGTATTAAGTAGACATGCTGTATTAAGTAGACATGCTGTGGTACTGTAGCCTCCATGCTGTATTAAGTAGACATGCTGTGGTACTGTAGCCTCCATGCTGTATTAAGTAGACATGCTGTATTAAGTAGACATGCTGTGGTACTGTAGCCTCCATGCTGTATAAAGTAGACATGCTGTGTTACTGTAGCCTCCATGCTGTATTAAGTAGACATGCTGTATTAAGTAGACATGCTGTGGTACTGTAGCCTCCATGCTGTATAAAGTAGACATGCTGTGTTACTGTAGCCTCCATGCTGTATTAAGTAGACATGCTGTATTAAGTAGACATGCTGTGGTACTGTAGCCTCCATGCTGTATTAAGTAGACGTGCTGTGGTACTGTAACCTGCATGCTGTATTAAGTAGACATGCTGTATTAAGTAGACATGCTGTGGTACTGTAGCCTCCATGCTGTATAAAGTAGACATGCTGTGTTACTGTAGCCTCCATGCTGTATTAAGTAGACATGCTGTATTAAGTAGACATGCTGTGGTACTGTAGCCTCTATGCTGTATTAAGTAGACATGCTGTATTAAGTAGACATGCTGTGGTACTGTAGCCTCCATGCTGTATTAAGTAGACATGCTGTATTAAGTAGACATGCTGTGGTACTGTAGCCTCCATGCTGTATTAAGTAGACATGCTGTATTAAGTAGACATGCTGTGGTACTGTAGCCTCCATGCTGTATTAAGTAGACATGCTGTATTAAGTAGACATGCTGTGGTACTGTAGCCTCTATGCTGTATTAAGTAGACATGCTGTATTAAGTAGACATGCTGTGGTACTGTAGCCTCCATGCTGTATTAAGTAGACATGCTGTATTAAGTAGACATGCTGTATTAAGTAGACATGCTGTGGTACTGTATCCTCCATGCTGTATTAAGTAGACATGCTGTATTAAGTAGACATGCTGTATTAAGTAGACATGCTGTGGTACTGTATCCTCCATGCTGTATTAAGTAGACATGCTGTATTAAGTAGACATGCTGTGGTACTGTAGCCTCCATGCTGTATTAAGTAGACATGCTGTATTAAGTAGACATGCTGTATTAAGTAGACATGCTGTGGTACTGTATCCTCCATGCTGTATTAAGTAGACATGCTGTATTAAGTAGACATGCTGTGGCACTGTAGCCTCCATGCTGTATTAAGTAGACATGCTGTATTAAGTAGACATGCTGTGGTACTGTAGCCTCCATGCTGTATTATGTAGACATGCTGTGGTACTGTAGCCTCCATGCTGTATTAAGTAGACATGCTGTGGTACTGTAGCCTCCATGCTGTATTAAGTAGACATGCTGTGGTACTGTAGCCTCCATGCTGTATTAAGTAGACATGCTGTGGTACTGTAGCCTCCATGCTGTATTAAGTAGACATGCTGTGGTACTGTAGCCTCCATGCTGTATTAAGTAGACATGCTGTATTAAGTAGACATGCTGTGGTACTGTAGCCTCCATGCTGTATAAAGTAGACATGCTGTGTTACTGTAGCCTCCATGCTGTATTAAGTAGACATGCTGTATTAAGTAGACATGCTGTGGTACTGTAGCCTCCATGCTGTATAAAGTAGACATGCTGTGTTACTGTAGCCTCCATGCTGTATTAAGTAGACATGCTGTATTAAGTAGACATGCTGTGGTACTGTAGCCTCCATGCTGTATAAAGTAGACATGCTGTGTTACTGTAGCCTCCATGCTGTATTAAGTAGACATGCTGTATTAAGTAGACATGCTGTGGTACTGTAGCCTCCATGCTGTATAAAGTAGACATGCTGTGTTACTGTAGCCTCCATGCTGTATTAAGTAGACATGCTGTATTAAGTAGACATGCTGTGGTACTGTAGCCTCCATGCTGTATAAAGTAGACATGCTGTGGTACTGTATCCTCCATGCTGTATTAAGTAGACATGCTGTGGTACTGTAGCCTCCATGCTGTATTAAGTAGACATGCTGTATTAAGTAGACATGCTGTGGTAGTGTAGCCTCCATGCTGTATTAAGTAGACCTGCTGTATTAAGTAGACATGCTGTATTAAGTAGACATGCTGTATTAAGTAGACATGCTGTGGTACTGTAGCCTCCATGCTGTATTAAGTAGACATGCTGTATTAAGTAGACATGGTGTGGTACTGTAGCCTCCATGCTGTATTAAGTAGACATGCTGTATTAAGTAGACATGCTGTGGTACTGTAGCCTCCATGCTGTATTAAGTAGACATGCTGTGGTACTGTAGCCTCCATGCTGTATTAAGTAGACATGCTGTATTAAGTAGATATGCTGTGGTACTGTAGCCTCCATGCTGTATTAAGTAGACATGCTGTATTAAGTATACATGCTGTGGTTCTGTAGCCTCCATGCTGTATTAAGTAGACATGCTGTATTAAGTAGACATGCTGTATTAAGTAGACATGCTGTGGTACTGTAGCCTCCATGCTGTATTAAGTAGACATGCTGTGGTACTGTAGCCTCCATGCTGTATTAAGTAGACATGCTGTATTAAGTAGACATGCTGTGGTACTGTAGCCTCCATGCTGTATAAAGTAGACATGCTGTGTTACTGTAGCCTCCATGCTGTATTAAGTAGACATGCTGTATTAAGTAGACATGCTGTGGTACTGTAGCCTCCATGCTGTATAAAGTAGACATGCTGTGTTACTGTAGCCTCCATGCTGTATTAAGTAGACATGCTGTATTAAGTAGACATGCTGTGGTACTGTAGCCTCCATGCTGTATAAAGTAGACATGATGTGTTACTGTAGCCTCCAAGCTGTATTAAGTAGACATGCTGTATTAAGTAGACATGCTGTGGTACTGTAGCCTCCATGCTGTATAAAGTAGACATGCTGTGTTACTGTAGCCTCCATGCTGTATTAAGTAGACATGCTGTATTAAGTAGACATGCTGTGGTACTGTAGCCTCCATGCTGTATTAAGTAGACATGCTGTGGTACTGTATCCTCCATGCTGTATTAAGTAGACATGCTGTGGTACTGTAGCCTCCATGCTGTATTAAGTAGACATGCTGTATTAAGTAGACATGCTGTGGTACTGTAGCCTTCATGCTGTATTAAGTAGACCTGCTGTATTAAGTAGACATGCTATATTAAGTAGACATACTGTATTACGTAGACATGCTGTGGTACTTTTCTCCATGCTGTATTAAGTAGACATGCTGTATTAAGTAGACATGCTGTATTAAGTAGACATGCTGTGGTACTGTAGCCTCCATGCTGTATTAAGTAGACATGCTGTATTAAGTAGACATGCTGTGGTACTGTAGCCTCCATGCTGTATTAAGTAGACATGCTGTATTAAGTAGACATGCTGTGGTACTGTAGCCTCCATGCTGTATTAAGTAGACATGCTGTATTAAGTAGACATGCTGTGGTACTGTAGCCTCCATGCTGTATTAAGTAGACATGCTGTATTAAGTAGACATGCTGTGGTACTGTAGCCTCCATGCTGTATTAAGTAGACATGCTGTATTAAGTAGACATGCTGTGGTTCTGTAGCCTCCATGCTGTATTAAGTAGACATGCTGTATTAAGTAGACATGCTGTGGTACTGTAGCCTCCATGCTGTTTTAAGTAGACATGCTGTGGTACTGTAGCCTCCATGCTGTATTAAGTAGATATGCTGTGGTACTGTAGCCTCCATGCTGTATTAAGTAGACGTGCTGTGGTACTGTAACCTGCATGCTGTATTAACTAGACATGCTGTATTAAGTAGACATGCTGTGGTACTGTAGCCTCCATGCTGTATTATGTAGACATGCTGTGGTACTGTAGCCTCCATGCTGTATTAAGTAGACATGCTGTGTTACTGTAGCCTCCATGCTGTATTAAGTAGACATGTTGTATTAAGTAGACATGCTGTGGTACTGTAGCCTCCATGCTGTATTAAGTAGACATGCTGTATTAAGTAGACATGCTGTGGTACTGTAGCCTCCATGCTGTATTAAGTAGACATGCTGTATTAAGTAGAAATGCTGTGGTATTGTAGCCTCCATGCTGTATTAAGTAGACATGCTGTGGTACTGTAGTCTCCATGCTGTATTAAGTAGACATGCTGTATTAAGTAGACATACTGTGGTACTGTAGCCTCCATTCTGTATTAAGTAGACATGCTGTGGTACTGTAACCTCCATGCTGTATTAAGTAGACATGCTGTATTAAGTAGACATGCTGTGGTACTGTAGCCTCCATGCTGTATTATGTAGACATGCTGTGGTACTGTAGCCTCCATGCTGTATTAAGTAGACATGCTGTGTTACTGTAGCCTCCATGCTGTATTAAGTAGACATGCTGTATTAAGTAGACATGCTGTGGTATTGTAGCCTCCATGCTGTATTAAGTAGACATGCTGTATTAAGTAGACATGCTGTGGTACTGTAGCCTCCATGCTGTATTAAGTAGACATGCTGTATTAAGTAGACATGCTGTGGTACTGTAGCCTCCATGCTGTATTAAGTAGACATGCTGTATTAAGTAGACATGCTGTGGTATTGTAGCCTCAATGCTGTATTAAGTAGACATGCTGTGGTACTGTAGCCTCCATGCTGTATTAAGTAGACATGCTGTGGTACTGTAGCCTCCATGCTGTATTAAGTAGACATGCTGTATTAAGTAGACATGCTGTGGTACTGTAGCCTCCATGCTGTATTAAGTAGACATGCTGTATTAAGTAGACATGCTGTGGTACTGTAGCCTCCATGCTGTATTAAGTAGACATGTTGTATTAAGTAGACATGCTGTGGTACTGTAGCCTCCATTCTGTATTAAGTAGACATGCTTTATTAAGTAGACATGCTGTATTAAGTAGACATGCTGTATTAAGTAGACATGCTGTGGTATTGTAGCCTCCATGCTGTATTAAGTAGACATGCTGTGGTACTGTAGCCTCCATTCTGTATTAAGTAGACATGCTGTGGTACTGTAGCCTCCATGCTGTATTATGTAGACATGCTGTGGTACTGTAGCCTCCATGCTGTATTAAGTAGACATGCTGTATTAAGTAGACATGCTGTATTAAGTAGACATGCTGTATTAAGTAGACATGCTGTGGTACTGTAGCCTCCATGCTGTATTAAGTAGACATGCTGTGGTATTGTAGCCTCCATGCTGTATTAAGTAGACATGCTGTATTAAGTAGACATGCTGTGGTACTGTAGTCTCCATGCTGTATTAAGTAGACATGCTGTGGTACTGTATCCTCCATGCTGTATTAAGTAGACATGCTGTATTAAGTAGACATGCTGTATTAAGTAGACATGCTGTATTAAGTAGACATGCTGTATTAAGTAGACATGCTGTGGCACTGTAGCCTCCATGCTGTATTAAGTAGACATGCTGTATTAAGTAGACATGCTGTGGTACTGTAGCCTCCATGCTGTATTAAGTAGACATGCTGTATTAAGTAGACATGCTGTATTAAGTAGACATGCTGTATTAAGTAGACATGCTGTGGTACTGTAGCCTCCATGCTGTATTAAGTAGACATGCTGTGGTACTGTAGCCTCCATGCTGTATTAAGTAGACATGCTGTATTAAGTAGACATGCTGTGGTACTGTAGCCTCCATGCTGCATTAAGTAGACATGCTGTATTAAGTAGACATGCTGTGGTACTGTAGCCTCCATGCTGTATTAAGTAGACATGCTGTGGTACTGTAGCCTCCATGCTGTATTAAGTAGACATGCTGTATTAAGTAGACATGCTGTGGCACTGTAGCCTCCATGCTGTATTAAGTAGACATGCTGTATTAAGTAGACATGCTGTGGTACTGTAGCCTCCATGCTGTATTAAGTAGACATGCTGTATTAAGTAGACATGCTGTGGTACTGTAGCCTCCATGCTGTATTAAGTAGACATGCTGTATTAAGTAGACATGCTGTGGTACTGTAGCCTCCATGCTGTATTAAGTAGACATGCTGTATTAAGTAGACATGCTGTGGTACTGTAGCCTCCATGCTGTATTAAGTAGACATGCTGTGGTACTGTAGCCTCCATGCTGTATTAAGTAGACATGCTGTATTAAGTAGACATGCTGTATTAAGTAGACATGCTGTATTAAGTAGACATGCTGTGGTACTGTAGCCTCCATGCTGTATTAAGTAGACATGCTGTATTAAGTAGACATGCTGTGGTACTGTAGTCTCCATGCTGTATTAAGTAGACATGCTGTATTAAGTAGACATGCTGTGGTATTGTAGCCTCCATGCTGTATTAAGTAGACATGCTTTATTAAGTAGACATGCTGTGGTACTGTAGTCTCCATGCTGTATTAAGTAGACATGCTGTATTAAGTAGACATGCTTTATTAAGTAGACATGCTGTGGTACTGTAGCCTCCATGCTGTATTAAGTAGACATGCTGTATTAAGTAGACATGCTGTGGTACTGTAGCCTCCATGCTATATTAAGTAGACATGATGTGGTACTGTAGTCTCCATGCTGTATTAAGTAGACATGCTGTATTAAGTAGACATGCTGTGGTACTGTAGCCTCCATGCTGTATTAAGTAGACATGCTGTGGTACTGTAGCCTCCATGCTGTATTAAGTAGACATGCTGTATTAAGTAGACATGCTGTGGTACTGTAGCCTCCATGCTGTATTAAGTAGACATGCTGTATTAAGTAGACATGCTGTGGTACTGTAGCCTCCATGCTGTATTAAGTAGACATGCTGTGGTACTGTAGCCTCCATGCTGTATTAAGTAGATAACATGGTTCGTCAGTAATTGGAGGGGGAAGAGTGGTTCATTGAAGGCATTGTTGATATGATTTTAGGAAGCCTAAACAGTATCCCCCCTCCCCATAGTTTAGGTTTGAAATATTCTCCCAATCAAGAGAGGAATAAGAATCGTGTAACTATGGAGTTATAAATCAATGGCAACATAATAACATCCTTATTACAATTGCATTACACAGGTATGAAATACTGTAAATGAAACAGGCAGGGAGCAGGACTCGAACCCTCAACCTTCTAGATCGCGGCCCGGCACCCTATCGACTGTGCCGCAAAGCATGCTTGTGTGTCAGGGTCGATTTCCGTGCTTATAAACGCAGGGTTGTTACAATACACTTAGTGTGAAGGGACTTGATCCTTAGAAAGGAATGCATAGCAGAATAATGCACAGTAAGATCTGCTACATGTCCAGACAGGATCCACAGCAGCACAGTAAGATCTGCTACATGTCCAGACAGGATCCACAGCAGCACAGTAAGGTCTGCTACATATCCAGACAGGATCCACAGCAGCACAGTAAGGTTTGCTACATGTCCAGACAGGATCCACAGCAGCACAGTAAGGTCTGCTACATATCCAGACAGGATCCACAGCAGCACAGTAAGGTCTGCTACATGACCAGACAGGATCCACAGCAGCACAGTAAGGTCTGCCTCATGTCCAGACAGGATCCACAGCAGCACAGTAAGGTCTGCTGTATGTCCAGACAGGATCCACAGCAGCACAGTAAGGTCTGCTACATGACCAGACAGGATCCACAGCAGCACAGTAAGGTCTGCCTCATGTCCAGACAGGATCCACAGCAGCACAGTAAGATCTGCTATATGTCCAGACAGGATCCACAGCAGCACAGTAAGGTCTGCCTCATGTCCAGACAGGATCCACAGCAGCACAGTAAGATCTGCTACATATCCAGACAGGATCCACAGCAGCACAGTAAGGTCTGCTACATATCCAGACAGGATCCACAGCAGCACAGTAAGATCTGCTACATGACCAGACAGGATCCACAGCAGCACAGTAAGGTCTGCTACATATCCAGACAGGATCCACAGCAGCACAGTAAGATCTGCTACATGTCCAGACAGGATCCACAGCAGCACAGTAAGGTCTGCTACATGTCCAGACAGGATCCACAGCAGCACAGTAAGGTCTGCCTCATGTCCAGACAGGATCCACAGCAGCACAGTAAATGACAGTACCTCATACCCTACCAATCCACTCACTCTTTCATGGGGAAACAGGTTTCTCAGCCTCCTGGGGGCTTTACGCGTATCGTCTTTCTCTTTCCATATACTTACCATTTACTGTTCAACTCTTATCTTCAAACGGTCCTTTTTAAACGTTCTCATTTTCAGGTAGTCACGCAGACGTTTCTCATTTTGCCGCTTCATATGCTTTGAATAAAATGTTTTTGAGGCTCAGAAGTACTGTAGTTGCTATGCTGTATTAAGCAGATAACATGGAGCTGGATTACTCCCAACGTGTGGGAACATAGCGAGTGTGACCAATAACTCTGATACATGTACAGTGCCATCAGACAGTAGAGCCATCAGACAGTAGAGCCGTCAGACAGTAGAGCAATCAGACAGTAGAGCCATCAGACAGTAGTACCATCAGACAGTAGAGCCATCAGACAGTAGAGCCATCAGACAGTAGAGCCATCAGACAGTAGAGCCATCAGACAGTAGTACCATCAGACAGTAGAGCCATCAGACAGTAGTGCCATCCGACAGTAGAGCCATCAGACAGTAGTACCATCAGACAATAGAGCAATCAGACAGTAGAGCCATCAGACAGTAGTACCATCAGACAGTAGAGCCATCAGACAGTAGAGCCATCAGACAGTAGAGCCATCAGACAGTAGAGCCATCAGACAGTAGAGCCATCCGACAGTAGTGCCATCCGACAGTAGAGCCATCAGACAGTAGAGCCATCAGACAGTAGAGCCATCAGACAGTAGTACCATCAGACAATAGAGCCATCAGACAGTAGAGCCATCAGACAGTAGTACCATCAGACAGTAGTACCATCAGACAGTAGTACCATCAGACAGTAGAGCCATCAGACAGTAGTACCATCAGACAGTAGTACCATCAGACAGTAGTGCCATCAGACAGTAGAGCCGTCAGACAATAGTACCATCAGACAATAGTACCATCAGACAGTAGAGCCATCAGACAGTAGAGCCATCAGACAGTAGTACCATCAGACAGTAGTACCATCAGACAATAGTACCATCAGACAGTAGAGCCATCAGACAGTAGTACCATCAGACAGTAGAGCCATCAGACAGTAGAGCCGGAGCATGTCCTTAACTTCCTAAACCTCTAGGGTGTATAGACAGTGAAGACGTACAGTGGGGCAAAAAAGTATTTAGTCAGCCACCAATTGTGCAAGTTCTCCCACTTAAAAAGATGAGAGAGGCCTGTAATGTTCATCATAGGTACACTTCAACCATGACAGACATTTCAAACCCAAAGTGATGGAGAGCAGAGCCAAAACAAACAGCTTTGTTTATCAATACATGTTAGAATCACCTTTGGCAGCGATTACAGCTGTGAGTCTTTCTGGGTAAGTCTCTGAGAGTGATTACAGCTGTGAGTCTTTCTGGGTAAGTCTCTAAGAGTGATTACAGCTGTGAGTCTTTCTGGGTAAGTCTCTAAGAGTGATTACAGCTGTGAGTCTTTCTGGGTAAGTCTCTAAGAGAGATTACAGCTGTGATTCTTTCTGGGTAAGTCTCTGAGAGAGATTACAGCTGTGATTCTTTCTGGGTAAGTCTCTGAGAGTGATTACAGCTGTGAGTCTTTCTGGGTAAGTCTCTAAGAGCTTTGCACACCTTGTTATTGTGTGTAGATCAGTGACCCGAAATCTAAATGTAATCCATTTAAATTCAGGCTGTAACACAAAGTCAAAGAGAGCACATAGTTTCTGAAAGGCTCTGTAATAGTCAAAACTTTCAGACAATATTTGCTTTGTCGATGTTCAATGCAGGGTATTTGTCTGTTCACACGGGATGTTGTTGACAGGACAGAGGGCTGTGTGTGTTTAGATGGAGACATAATCCCCATAATCCTCCAAATGACATTTTATCATCACAAACAGACAGACTGAGAGATATACCT
>NC_048588.1:43651164-43836164 GCF_013265735.2 Oncorhynchus mykiss
TAGACTGGTAGACTGTTAGACTGGATGACTGGCTGACTTGTAGACTGGCTGACTGGCTGACTGGTAGACTGGCTGACTGGCTGACTGGTAGGCTGTTATAATGGTAGACTGGCTGACTGGTAGACTGGCTGACTGGTAGAATGACTGACTGGTAGACTGGCTGACTGGCTGGCTGGTAGACTGGCTGAACGATAGACTGGCTGACTGGCTGACCGGTAGACTGGCTGACTGGCAGACTGGTAGGCTGGCTGACTTTCTGACCATCTGACTGACTGGCTGACTATCTGACTGACTGGATGACTGGTTGGTTGGCTGACTGTCTGGATTACTATCTGACTGGCTGGCTGGCTGGCTGACTGGATGACTGCCTGACTGCCTGACTGGATGGCTGGCTGACTGGATGACTGCCTGACTGGATGGCTGGCTGACTGGATGACTGCCTGACTGGATGGCTGGCTGGCTGACTGGATGACTGCCTGACTGGCTGGCTGGCTGGCTGTCTGGATGACTGCCTGACTTGCTGGCTGGCTGGCTAACAATTCCAACCAATGCAACAATTGGACAACGGATGAAGATATTCCAAACGGCTTGATTTTTAAATCAGATATCGACTGAATAATACCTCATACAAGATTTACTGGCAAATGATGGATGGAGTTGAGGGGCTTTGGTGGGATTTCAGGTTTCACCCTTATTTTCCTCTACTCCTATATACATCTTCTAATGTATCGGGTATTTATTTGATATTTAGTATTAAAAACATTTGTGCCTCACTTGCATAAATACACTGGGTGCATTTGCATATATAAAGGGGTGGAACAGCTTCCTCTATCTTCCTCCACCTGCGCTGTCTCGACTACTTCGTTAATTACTGTTATTGTCACGTTCTGTTGCGTAATCCAATAAGCATGTCAGTACAGGACATTTACATCTTAGTCATTTAGCAGATGCTCTTATCCAGAGCGACTTACAGTTCGTGAGTGCATATATTTTCATTTATCCTGGTCCCCCTTGGGATTTGAACCCACAACCCTGGAGTTGCAAGTGCCATGCGCTACCAACTGAGCCACATGGGATCCTCAAACCATTGGATACCTTTGGATTAAAAATCAACAGGCTTGACTGGATAACTGGCTGGCTGATTGGCTGGCCGACTGCTCTTATGTTGTCGCTCAAAGCCGTCAAAACCATATCCTGCTACTTCCACCTGTACCTCCAGTGGTATATTCTACAAAATGGTTCTCCTTTGTCTGATTCACATCCATTTCCTGGAGCTGGAAAACTTCTCAGACTTCCTACCTACCATTCCGCTCTCGTACACATCCCATAATACCCAGCCTCATACTGTTCTCATCTCTGTCCAACAGATTTTAGCCTGAGGTTTCTCTCTCTTTTTCTCTTTTTTCTCTCTCTCTGTTTCTCTCTCTCTCTCTTTTCTCTTTTCTCTTTTCTCTCTCTGTCTCTCCCTATCTCTCTCTCTCTTCTCACTTTTCTCTTCTCACTAATAGAATCCTCTGAGACCTTATGTCCATCATAAGTTAACAATCCAGAAAAGTTTATTTGTGATGCTAAATGTCCGTGTGGGAGTCTGCTCAGCTGCTTTGCTGACGGCCAGTGTGAGAGTCTGCTCAGCTGTCAGTGTGAGTCTGCTCAGCTGCCAGTGTGAGAGTCTGCTCAGCTGTCAGTGTGAGAGTCTGCTCAGCTGTCAGTGTGAGAGTCTGCTCAGCTGTCAGTGTGAGAGTCTGCTCAGCTGTCAGTGTGAGAGTCTGCTCAGCTGCTTTGCTGACGGCCAGTGTGAGAGTCTGCTCAGCTGTCAGTGTGAGAGTCTGCTCAGCTGTCAGTGTGAGAGTCTGCTGACTGTCAGAGTGAGAGTCTGCTCAGCTGTCAGTGTGAGAGTCTGCTCAGCTGTCAGTGTGAGAGTCTGCTCAGCTGTCAGTGTGAGAGTCTGCTCAGCTGCTTTGCTGACGGTCAGTGTGAGAGTCTGCTCAGCTGTCAGTGTGAGAGTCTGCTCAGCTGTCAGTGTGAGAGTCTGCTCAGCTGCCAGTGTGAGAGTCTGCTCAGCTGTCAGTGTGAGAGTCTGCTCAGCTGTCAGTGTGAGAGTCTGCTCAGCTGTCAGTGTGAGAGTCTGCTCAGCTGTCAGTGTGAGAGTCTGCTCAGCTGTCAGTGTGAGAGTCTGCTCAGCTGCTTTGCTGACGGCCAGTGTGAGAGTCTGCTCAGCTGTCAGTGTGAGTCTGCTCAGCTGCCAGTGTGAGAGTCTGCTCAGCTGTCAGTGTGAGAGTCTGCTCAGCTGTCAGTGTGAGAGTCTGCTCAGCTGTCAGTGTGAGAGTCTGCTCAGCTGTCAGTGTGAGAGTCTGCTCAGCTGCTTTGCTGACGGCCAGTGTGAGAGTCTGCTCAGCTGTCAGTGTGAGAGTCTGCTCAGCTGTCAGTGTGAGAGTCTGCTGACTGTCAGAGTGAGAGTCTGCTCAGCTGTCAGTGTGAGAGTCTGCTCAGCTGTCAGTGTGAGAGTCTGCTCAGCTGTCAGTGTGAGAGTCTGCTCAGCTGCTTTGCTGACGGTCAGTGTGAGAGTCTGCTCAGCTGTCAGTGTGAGAGTCTGCTCAGCTGTCAGTGTGAGAGTCTGCTCAGCTGCCAGTGTGAGAGTCTGCTCAGCTGTCAGTGTGAGAGTCTGCTCAGCTGTCAGTGTGAGAGTCTGCTCAGCTGTCAGTGTGAGAGTCTGCTCAGCTGTCAGTGTGAGAGTCTGCTCAGCTGTCAGTGTGAGAGTCTGCTCAGCTGTCAGTGTGAGAGTCTGCTGACTGTCAGTGTGAGAGTCTGCTCAGCTGTCAGTGTGAGTCTGCTCAGCTGTCAGTGTGAGAGTTTGCTCAGCTGTCAGTGTGAGAGTCTGCTCAGCTGTCAGTGTGAGAGTCTGCTCAGCTGTCACTGTGAGAGTCTGCTCAGCTGTCAGTGTGAGAGTCTGCTCAGCTGTCAGTGTGAGAGTCTGCTCAGCTGTCAGTGTGAGAGTCTGCTCAGCTGTCAGTGTGAGAGTCTGCTGACTGTCAGTGTGAGAGTCTGCTCAGCTGTCAGTGTGAGAGTCTGCTCAGCTGTCAGTGTGAGAGTCTGCTCAGCTGTCAGTGTGAGAGTCTGCTCAGCTGCTTTGCTGACGGCCAGTGTGAGAGTCTGCTCAGCTGTCAGTGTGAGAGTCTGCTCAGCTGTCAGTGTGAGAGTCTGCTCAGCTGCCAGTGTGAGAGTCTGCTCAGCTGTCAGTGTGAGAGTCTGCTCAGCTGCTTTGCTGACGGTCAGTGTGAGAGTCTGCTCAGCTGTCAGTGTGAGAGTCTGCTCAGCTGTCAGTGTGAGAGTCTGCTCAGCTGTCAGTGTGAGAGTCTGCTCAGCTGTCAGTGTGAGAGTCTGCTCAGCTGTCAGTGTGAGAGTCTGCTCAGCTGTCAGTGTGAGAGTCTGCTCAGCTGTCAGTGTGAGAGTCTGCTCAGCTGTCAGTGTGAGAGTCTGCTCAGCTGTCAGTGTGAGAGTCTGCTCAGCTGTCACTGTGAGAGTCTGCTCAGCTGTCAGTGTGAGAGTCTGCTGACTGTCAGTGTGAGAGTCTGCTCAGCTGTCAGTGTGAGAGTCTGCTCAGCTGTCTCGGTCTGCTCAGTCAGTCGGCTCAGACAAACGTCTGATTCTGAAGTCAATTCGTGATATCTTGTTGGTAAACCACATGCTCCTATTCAGCTTTACATTTAACCTCCCTCCCTCCCTCCCTCCCTCCCTCCCTCCCTCCCTCCCTCCCTCCCTCCCTCCCTCCCTCCCTCCCTCCCTCCCTCCCTCCCCTCTCGAGAGAGACTCTTAACATCTATCAGTCCCTAGTGCATGCAGACACACTCTCTTAACATCAATCAGCCTCTATCCCTCTGGAGCTGAACCAATGTCATACTGGGTTCTCTGTGTGTGTCCGTACAGGAGAGAGTTTGTGTGTATGTGAGTGCGTGTCCTTCCGCCAATGCTCTCACCTCAGGCTAACGTTCTACAATCATTATCCCAGGGCCGGCTCTAGCCTTTTTCAGGGCCCTAAGCAGAATTGGATTTGATGGCTGTTTAACAGTCTGATGGCATTGAGATAGAAGCTGTTTTTCAGTCTCTCGGTCCAAGTTGTGATGCACCTGTACTGACCTCGCCTTCTGGATGATAGTGGGGTGAACAGGCAGTGGCTCGGGTGGTTGTTGTCCTTGATGATCTTTTTGGCCTTCCTGTGACATCGGTGGTGTAGGTGTCCTGGAGGGCAGGTAGTTTGCCCCCGGTGATGCATTGTGCAGACCTCACTACCCTCTGGAGAGCCTTACGATTGTGGGCGGAGCAGTTGCCGTACCAGGGGGTGATACAGCCCGACAGGATGCTCTCAATTGTGCACGGATGTCTCTCTGGAAAGCAACCCTAGCCTTAATTTAATCTACCATGTTATCTAGAGACTGGACATTAGTGAGTAAAGTACTCGAAATTGATGGTTGGTGTGCATGCCTCCGAAGTCTGACAAGAAGGCCACTCCGTCTACCTCTCCTACGTTAACGTTGTTGCGTCAGCCTTTGGAATCAGCTCAAACAAAGGATCTGCTTCGGGAAAGTCGTATTCCTGGTCGTATTCCTGGTATTCTTCGTTGGCCTGACTGAGGTGGTTGGTGATCTTGGTTGGCCTGACTGAGGTGGTTGGTGATCTTGGTTGGCCTGACTGAGGTGGTTGGTGATCTTGGTTTACCTGATTGGGTGGTTGGTGATCTTGGTTGGCCTGACTGAGGTGGTTGGTGATCTTGGTTTACCTGACTGGGTGGTTGGTGATCTTGGTTGGCCTGACTGAGGTGGTTGGTGATCTTGGTTGGCCTGACTGAGGTGGTTGGTGATCTTGGTTGGCCCGACTGAGGTGGTTGGTGATCTTGGTTGGCCTGACTGAGGTGGTTGGTGATCTTGGTTGGTCCGACTGAGGTGGTTGGTGATCTTGGTTGGCCTGACTGAGGTGGTTGGTGATCTTGGTTGGCCTGACTGAGGTGGTTGGTGATCTTGGTTGGCCTGACTGAGGTGGTTGGTGATCTTGGTTGGCCTGACTGAGGTGGTTGGTGATCTTGGTTGGTCTGACTGAGGTGGTTGGTGATCTTGGTTGGCCTGACTGAGGTGGTTGGTGATCTTGGTTGGCCTGACTGAGGTGGTTGGTGATCTTGGTTGGTCTGACTGAGGTGGTTGGTGATCTTGGTTGGCCTGACTGAGGTGGTTGGTGATCTTGGTTGGTCTGACTGAGGTGGTTGGTGATCTTGGTTGGCCTGACTGAGGTGGTTGGTGATCTTGGTTGGTCTGACTGAGGTGGTTATCTGTTTATTAAAACATGTTGTGAACTGGAAATGTTTCACACCCATATATTTGACATATATTTGACATATATTTGACATATATTTGACATATATTTGACTTGCATTTCAGATCTGTGTGTTGTTCTCACACTACAGTAATTAGCTACCTGATTAACACAACCTTCAATAAGATTGCAGGATATTCATACAATTAGACAAGAGCCCAGGTTCAGACAGATACGGATAAGGAAAATGCGAGACATGCAATGATATATCATTAGCCAAAGTTAATTATTGGTGAAATTATTAGAAGTTCTAGATTATTTGACCAAATCGAACACCTGCCTTTCCCCATCCCATGTGTTACCTACCGACGACGTCTAATGGATTACAAATGCTTGCCCCAGGCTAACCCAGAAGCATCTCGTCGTGTAGTCTGAAGTCTGACACTGTCAAATAACTGGTGTATCTACTACACTCCTATCTACAGCAGGTTTAGTGTACAACAACCGAACATAGAGATAGAATTGCCACTAGCTGAGATGATCTCACTCCCTTTTTAATTGATGCCGCAGAAGCTAGCCAAGCTAACTAGCCAAGCTAACTAGCCAAGCTAACTAGCCAAGCTAACTAGCCAAGCTAACTAGCCAAGCTAATTGGCCAAGCTAATTGGCCAAGCTAACTGGCCAAGCTAACTAGCCAAGCTAACTAGCCAAGCTAACTAGCCAAGCTAACTGGATAGGTGTTGTAGCTTGGTAAATAGCTAGCTAATGAAAGTGGCACAGCACTATAGCAATACAAATCAAGCGAAACAGAATAATATAGTAGCTAGCTTTCTCTTGTTGTTTTTCTTCCTCAACTTTTCTCTTTTTACGCTTCTTCGAGCCAGATTGGTGCATTCTGGATCTTTTATCAGACATAATGTGGTCGCAATCCTCAAGGAAACCAGTGGAGAGCGATGTTTTCCTCTCCTCACATCACAGACAAACGTTGAGCAGGTGTCAGGCATCCAATGTGTGATCCACCTGAGCATGATGAAATCTGCAGGCCCACACTAACAAACTAATTATTCTTTGAAAATATGTTTGCAATCATTTCTGCGATCTTTTATGAAAATAAAATGTAGTATATATGTTACATATGTTACATACATTATATATATATATATGTATAAAATAATTGCGAGGAGGCCCCTTTGTGGCCGGGGGCCCTAAGCAACCACTTATGACACTTATGCCTGAAGCCTCCCCTGCATATATCTAAACCTTCAGAGAAGTGAATTGATTGGCCTCTTAGCGTAATAAAAACCCTCTCAAAGTGCTCGCTACCACTCAAATACAACACATTTTACCTGCCCATGGTAGTAATTAGATTAACTACCTCAGCAGAGAGATGCAGAGCAGCTGGGTGAAGTGCCATGATGCAGGAAGGAGGAGAACAAATAACAGGCAGGCAGGCAGGCAGGCGGGCAGGCGGGCAGGCGGGCAGGCGGGCAGGCGGGCAGGCGGACAGACGGACAGACGGACAGACGGACAGACGGAGAACCAACTAAACAACATTGTCTCTCACCCTGGTGTGCTGAGGTCCAACTGTTAAACAGCATCAGCTTCTAACACTTTATGAGGTTTTGACACAGTACTCAAAGTTCCAGTGAGAAAGAAGAGATAGAGAGAGAGAGGCAGAGAGAGAGAGAGAGGCAGAGAGAGAGAGAGAGGCAGAGAGAGAGAGAGAGGCAGAGAGAGAGAGAGAGAGAGGCAGAGAGAGAGAGAGAGAGAGAGAGACAGAGGGAGACAGAGAGAGACAGAAACAGACAGAGGGCGACAGAGAGAGACAGAAACAGCGAGAGACAGAGAGAGAGACAGAGACAGACAGGGATAGAGAGAGAGAGAGAGAGACATATATATATATATATATATATAGAGAGAGAGAGAGAGAGAGAGACATAGAGAGAGAGAGACAGAGAGAGAGACAGAGAGAGACAGAGAGAGAGACACAGAGAGAGAGAGAGACATAGAGAGTGACATAGACAGAGAGACAGAGAGAGAGAGAGACATAGAGAGAGAAGCAGACAGAGAGACACAGAGAGAGAGACGGAGAAATATACAGAGAGAGAGAGATGGGAGTACACTACCCCTCTTTTAAGAGAAAGGCTATTGGCTGGGTGGAAAGGGTATAAAATCAGAATACTGGAAAATAAGGACCCTGAGACTGAAACGCTTTCTGTCAACCAGTACAGGAACGGAACAGACTCCCGACCCTTTCTGTCAACCAGTACAGGAATGGAACAGACTCCCGACCCTTTCTGTCAACCAGTACAGGAATGGAACAGACTCCCGACCCTTTCTGTCAACCTGTACAGGAACGGAACAGATTACCGACCCGTAGCACTCACATCTGTAGCCCTGAAGTGCCAAGAAACCCTGGACCTACTCCTATGTGCACACCTCCCCAACAGATCCACAGATGACGCAATCTCTATTGCACTCAACACTGCCCGTTCCCAGCTGGACAAAAGGAACACCTATGTGAGAATGCTATTCATTGACTACAGCTCAGCGTTCAACACCATAGTGCCCATAAAGCTAATTTCTAAACTAAGGACCCTGGGACTAAACACCCCCCTCTGCAACTGGATCCTGGACTTCCTGACGGGCCGCCCCCAGGTGGTAAGGATAGGGAACTGATGATCCTCAATGCTGATCCTCAACACAGGGGCCCCTCAGTGGTGCTCGCTCAGTCCCCTCCTGTACTCCCTGTTCACCCATGACAGCATGGCCAGGCACGACTCCAACACCATCATCAAGTTTGCCGATGACACAACAGTGGTAGGCCTGATCACCAACAACGATGAGACAGCCTATAGGGAGGAGGTCAGGGACCTGGTCGTGTGGTGCCAGGACAACAACAGTGGTAGGCCTGATCACCAACAACGATGAGACAGCCTACAGGGAGGAGGTCAGGGACCTGGTCGTGTGGTGCCAGGACAACAACAGTGGTAGGCCTGATCACCAACAACGATGAGACAGCCTACAGGGAGGAGGTCAGGGACCTGGTCGTGTGGTGCCAGGACAACAACAGTGGTAGGCCTGATCACCAACAACGATGAGACAGCCTACAGGGAGGAGGTCAGGGACCTGGTCGTGTGGTGCCAGGACAACAACAGTGGTAGGCCTGATCACCAACAACGATGAGACAGCCTACAGGGAGGAGGTCAGGGACCTGGTCGTGTGGTGCCAGGACAACAACAGTGGTAGGCCTGATCACCAACAACGATGAGACAGCCTACAGGGAGGAGGTCAGGGACCTGGTCGTGTGGTGCCAGGACAACAACAGTGGTAGGCCTGATCACCAACAACGATGAGACAGCCAACAGGGAGGAGGTCAGGGACCTGGTCGTGTGGTGCCAGGACAACAACAGTGGTAGGCCTGATCACCAACAACGATGAGACAGCCTACAGGGAGGAGGTCAGGGACCTGGTCGTGTGGTGCCAGGACAACAACAGTGGTAGCCCTGATCACCAACAACGATGAGACAGCCTACAGGGAGGAGGTCAGGGACCTGGTCGTGTGGTGCCAGGACAACAACAGTGGTAGGCCTGATCACCAACAACGATGAGACAGCCTACAGGGAGGAGATCAGAGACCTGGTCGTGTGGTGCCAGGACAACAACAGTGGTAGGCCTGATCACCAACAACGATGAGACAGCCTACAGGGAGGAGGTCAGGGACCTGGTCGTGTGGTGCCAGGACAACAACAGTGGTAGGCCTGATCACCAACAACGATGAGACAGCCTACAGGGAGGAGATCAGGGACTTGGTCGTGTGGTGCCAGGACAACAACAGTGGTAGGCCTGATCACCAACAGCGATGAGACAGCCTACAGGGAGGAGATCAGGGACCTGGTCGTGTGGTGCCAGGACAACAACAGTGGTAGGCCTGATCACCAACAACGATGAGACAGCCTACAGGGAGGAGATCAGGGACCTGGTCGTGTGGTGCCAGGACAACAACCTCTCTCTCAAAGTGATCAAGACAAAGAGATGATTGTGGACTACAGGAAAAGGAGGGCCGACCACGCCCCTATTCTCATCGATGGGGATGTAGCTGAGCAGGTTGAGAGCTTTAAGTTCCTCGGTGTCCACATCAACAACAAACTATCATGGTCCAAGCACACCAAGACAGTCGTGAAGAGGGCATGACAAAACCTATTGCCCCTCATGAGACTGAAAAGATTTGGCATGGGTCCATAGATCCTCAAAAGGTTCTACAGCTGCACCATCGAGAGCATCCTGACTGGTTGCATCACTGCCTGGTATGGCAACTGCTCTGCCTCCGATCACAAGGCACTACAGAGGATAGTGCGTACGGCTCAGTACATCACTGGGGCTAAGCTTCTTGCCATCCAAGACATATATACCAGGCGGTGTCAGAGGAAGGCCCTCGAAAGTGTCAAAGACTCCAGTCACCAAACTCACAGACTGTTCTCTCTGCTACTGCACGGCAAGCAGTACCGGAAATCCAAGACGAGGTCCAAGAGGCTTCTTAACAGCTTCTACCTCCAAGCCATAAAACTCCTGACATTCAAATCAAAGGGCTACCCAGAACCCCTCTTTTACACTGCTGCTACTCTGTTTATTATCTATGCATAGGCACTTTAACTCTACCTACATGTACATATTACCTCAATTACCTGGACTAACGGTACCCCTGCACATTGACTCTGTACCGTAACACCCTGTATATAGTCTCCACATTGACTCTGTACCGTAACACCCTGTATATAGTCTCCACATTGACTCTGTACCGTAACACCCTGTATATATTCTCCACATTGACTCTGTACCGTAATACCCTGTATATAGTCTCCACATTGACTTTGTACCGGTACACCCTGTATATAGTCTCCACATTGACTCTGTACCGATACCCCCCTGTATATAGCCTCCACATTGACTCTGTACCGTAACACCCTGTATATAGTCTCCACATTGACTCTGTACCGGTACCCCCTGTATATAGCCTCCACATTGACTCTCTACCGGTACACCCTGTATATAGTCTCCACATTGACTCTGTTCCGGTACCCCCTGTATATAGCCTCCACATTGACTCTGTACCGTAATACCCTGTATATAGCCTCCACATTGACTCTATACCGTAATACCCTGTATATAGTCTCCACATTGACTCTGTACCGTAATACCCTGTATATAGCCTCCACATTGACTCTATACCGTAATACCCTGTATATAGTCTCCACATTGACTCTGTACCGGTACCCCCTGTATATAGCCTCCACATTGACTCTGTACCGTAATACCCTGTATATAGCCTCCACATTGACTCTATACCGTAATACCCTGTATATAGTCTCCACATTGACTCTGTACCGTAACACCCTGTATATAGCCTCCACATTGACTCTCTACCGGTACACCCTGTATATAGTCTCCACATTGACTCTGTACCGATACCCCCTGTATATAGCCTCCACATTGACTCTCTACCGGTACACCCTGTATATAGTCTCCACATTGACTCTGTACCGGTACCCCCTGTATATAGCCTCCACATTGACTCTGTACCGTAATACCCTGTATATAGCCTCCACATTGACTCTATACCGTAATACCCTGTATATAGTCTCCACATTGACTCTGTACCGTAACACCCTGTATATAGCCTCCACATTGACTCTGTACCGTAATACCCTGTATATAGCCTCCACATTGACTCTGTACCGTAATACCCTGTATATAGTCTCGCTATTGTTATTTTTCTGCTGCTGTTGAATTATTTGTTGCTTGTTTTTAATTAAGACATATTTCTTATTAAATCTTCTTAAAGCATTGTTGGTTAAAGGACTTGTCACTAAGCATTTCACTGTAGTATCTGTGGTATTCAGCATTTCACTATATTATCTGTGGTATTCAGCATTTCACTGTATTATCTGTGGTATTCAGCATTTCACTATATTATCTGTGGTATTCAGCATTTCACTACATTATCTCTGGTATTCAGCATTTCACTACATTATCTGTGGTATTCAGCATTTAACTACATTATCTGCTGTATTCAGCATTTCACTACATTATCTGTTGTATTCAGCATTTCACTACATTATCTGTTGTATTCAGCATTTCACTACATTATCTGTGGTATTCAGCATTTCACTACAATATCTGTGGTATTCAGCATTTAACTACATTATCTGCTGTATTCAGCATTTCACTACATTATCTGTTGTATTCAGCATTTCACTACATTATCTGTTGTATTCAGCATTTCACTACATTATCTGTGGTATTCAGCATTTCACTACAATATCTGTGGTATTCAGCATTTCACTGTAGTATCTGTGGTATTCAGCATTTCACTGTATTATCTGTGGTATTCAGCATTTCACTACATTATCTGTGGTATTCAACATTTCACTACATTATCTGTGGTATTCGGCATTTCACTACATTATCTGTGGTATTCAGCATTTCACTACATTATCTGTGGTATTCAGCATTTCACTGTAGTATCTGTGGTATTCAGCATTTCACTACATTATCTGTGGTATTCAGCATTTCACTGTGGTATCTGTGGTATTCAGCATTTCACTACATTATCTGTGGTATTCGGCATTTCACTACATTATCTGTGGTATTCAGCATTTCACTACATTATCTGTGGTATTCAGCATTTCACTACATTATCTGTGGTATTCAGCATTTCACTGTAGTATCTGTGGTATTCAGCATTTCACTACATTATCTGTGGTATTCAGCATTTCACTGTAGTATCTGTGGTATTCAGCATTTCACTACATTATCTGTGGTATTCGGCATTTCACTACATTATCTGTGGTATTCAGCATTTCACTACATTATCTGTGGTATTCAGCATTTCACTGTAGTATCTGTGGTATTCAGCATTTCACTGTAGTATCTGTGGTATTCAGCATTTCACTACATTATCTGTGGTATTCAGCATTTCACTGTAGTATCTGTGGTATTCAGCATTTCACTACATTATCTGTGGTATTCAGCATTTCACTACATTATCTGTGGTATTCAGCATTTCACTGTAGTATCTGTGGTATTCAGCATTTCACTGTAGTTTCTGTGGTATTCAGCATTTCACTACATTATCTGTGGTATTCAGCACATGTGACAAATAAAATGTGATTTGATTTGAACAGTGGTGCTTGCTGGGCAATTTGTTGCGTTTCTAATAAGGACTTCCACAGAATCAAAGAGAGAGTGAGGCAGGAGAAGCTTTCTCTTGGTGACGACTACCCAACACCGAGGAGTCCCCCCCTCCAGCACTGAACACATCCAGGTCCCACAACTGCACTGCTCCGTCATCATCGAGAGGGATAAATTCACAGAGCTGGAGAGAGAGAGAGAGATAATGGATCTCAGAGAGCTAGACCACACACTCCAGAGACTACAGACACACAAAACCAGCACAACACCACTCCTTCTACAGTACCCAGAGGGCTGAAGGTGGAGATACACGGCTGTCTGAGAGAGCTAGATGCGCACTGGTCTGACGTGAGAGAACTTAAAGAGGAGAGAGAGGAACACATAGCTAACAGAGGAACACAGAGCTAACAGAGGAACACATAGCTAACAGAGGAACACAGAGCTAACAGAGGAACACATAGCTAACAGAGGAACACAGAGCTGACAGAGGAACACATAGCTAACAGAGGAACACATAGCGAACAGAGAAAAACATAGCTAACAGAGGAACACAGAGCTAACAGAAGAACACATAGCTAACAGAGGAACACATAGCTAACAGAGGAACATAGAGCTAACAGAGGAACACATAGTTAACAGAGGATCACATAGTTGACAGAGGACCACATAGTTAATAGAGGAACACATAGTTAACAGAGGAACACATAGCTAACAGAGGAACACATAGCTAACAGAGGAACACATAGCTAACAGAGGAACACACAGCCCAACTAACAGTGGAACACACAGCCCAGCTAACAGAGGAACACACAGCCCAGCTAACAGAGGAACACACAGCCCAGCTAACAGAGGAACACACAGCCCAGCAAACAGAGGAACACAGTCCAGCAAACAGAGCACCAGCCCAGCAAACAAAGGAACACACAGCCCAGCTAACAGAGGAACACACAGCCCAGCTAACAGAGGAACACACAGCCCAGCAAACAGAGGGACAGCCAGCAAACAGAGGGACAGCCCAGCAAACAGAGGGACAGCCCAGCAAACAGAGGAACAGCACAGCAAACAGAGGCACAGCCAGCAAACAGAGGGACAGCCCAGCTAACAGAGGAACACACAGCCCAGCTAACAGAGGAACACACAGCCCAGCTAATAGAGCAACACATAGCCCAGCTAACAGAGGAACACAGTCCAGCTAACAGAGGACCAGCCCAGCTAACAGATGTCCACACAGCCCAGCTAACAGAGGACCACACAGCCCAGCTAACAGAGGAACACACAGCCCAGCTAACAGAGGACAAGTCCAGCTAACAGAGGAACACACAGGCCAGCTAACAGAGGAACACACAGCCCAGCTAACAGAGGACCACACAGCCCAGCTAACAGAGGAACACACAGCCCAGCTAACAGAGGAACACACAGCCCAGCTAACAGAGGGATACACAGCCCAGCTAACAGAGGGATACACAGCCCAGCTAACAGAGGACCAGCCCAGCTAACAGCGGAACACACAGCCCAGCTAACAGAGGAACACACAGCCCAGCTAACAGAGGACCAGCCCAGCTAACAGAGGATCAGCCCAGCTAACAGAGGACCACACAGCCCAGCTAACAGAGGACCACACAGCCCAGCTAACAGAGGAACACACAGCCCAGCTAACAGAGGAACACACAGCCCAGCTAACAGAGGAAAACACACAGCTCAGCTAACAGAGGACCACACAGCCCAGCTAACAGAGGAACACAGCCTAGCTAACAGAGGAACACACAGCCCAGCTAACAGAGGACCACACAGCCCAGCTAACAGAGGAAAACACACAGCCCAGCTAACAGAGGACCACACAGCCCAGCTAACAGAGGAACACACAGCCCAGCTAACAGAGGACCACACAGCCCTGCTAACAGAGGACCAGCCAGGCTAACAGAGGATAACACACAGCCCAGCTAACAGAGGACCAGCCCAGCTAACAGAGGAACACACAGCCCAGCTAACAGAGGAACACAAAGCCCAGCTAACAGAGGACCAGCCAAGTTAACAGAGGACCACACAGCCCAGCTAACAGAGGAAAACACACAGCCCAGCTAACAGATGTCCACACAGCCCAGCTAACAGATGTCCACACAGCCCAGCTAACAGAGGAACACACAGCCCAGCTAACAGAGGACCACACAGCCCAGCTAACAGAGGAACACACAGCCCAGCTAGCAGTGGACCACACAGCCCAGCTAACAGAGGACCAGCCCAGCTAACAGAGGAACACACAGCCCAGCTAACAGAGGAACACACAGCCCAGCTAACAGAGGACCACACAGCCCTGCTAACAGAGGACCAGCCAGGCTAACAGAGGATAACACACAGCCCAGCTAACAGAGGACCAGCCCAGCTAACAGAGGAACACACAGCCCAGCTAACAGAGGAACACAAAGCCCAGCTAACAGAGGACCAGCCAAGTTAACAGAGGACCACACAGCCCAGCTAACAGAGGAAAACACACAGCCCAGCTAACAGATGTCCACACAGCCCAGCTAACAGATGTCCACACAGCCCAGCTAACAGATGTCCACACAGCCCAGCTAACAGAGGAACACACAGCCCAGCTAACAGAGGACCACACAGCCCAGCTAACAGAGGAACACACAGCCCAGCTAGCAGTGGACCACACAGCCCAGCTAACAGAGGACCAGCCCAGCTAACAGAGGAACACACAGGCCAGCTAACAGAGGAACACACAGCCCTGTTAACAGAGGACCACACAGCCCAGCTAACAGAGGAACACACAGCCCAGCTAACAGAGGGATACACAGCCCAGCTAACAGAGGACCACACAGCCCAGCTAACAGAGGAACACACAGCCCAGCTAACAGAGGACCACACAGCCCAGCTAACAGAGGTACACAGCCCAGCTAACAGAGGACCACACAGCCCAGCTGACAGAGGAACACACAGCCCAGCTAACAGAGGACCACACAGCCCAGCTAACAGAGGCACACACAGCCCAGCTAACAGAGGAACACACAGCCCAGCTAACAGAGGACCAGCCCAGCTAACAGAGGAACACACAGGCCAGCTAACAGAGGAACACACAGCCCAGCTAACAGAGGACCACACAGCCCAGCTAACAGAGGAACACACAGCCCAGCTAACAGAGGGATACACAGCCCAGCTAACAGAGGACCAGCCCAGCTAACAGAGGAACACACAGCCCAGCTAACAGAGGAACACACAGCCCAGCTAACAGAGGACCAGCCCAGCTAACAGAGGACCAGCCCAGCTAACAGAGGACCACACAGCCCAGCTAACAGAGGACCACACAGCCCAGCTAACAGAGGGACACACAGCCCAGCTAACAGAGGAACACACAGCCCAGCTAACAGAGGAAAACACACAGCCCAGCTAACAGAGGACCACACAGCCCAGCTAACAGAGGAACACAGCCTAGCTAACAGAGGAACACACAGCCCAGCTAACAGAGGACCACACAGCCCAGCTAACAGAGGAAAACACACAGCCCAGCTAACAGAGGACCACACAGCCCAGCTAACAGAGGAACACACAGCCCAGCTAACAGAGGACCACACAGCCCTGCTAACAGAGGAACACACAGCCCAGCTAACAGAGGATAACACACAGCCCAGCTAACAGAGGACCAGCCCAGCTAACAGAGGAACACACAGCCCAGCTAACAGAGGAACACAAAGCCCAGCTAACAGAGGACCAGCCAAGTTAACAGAGGACCACACAGCCCAGCTAACAGAGGAAAACACACAGCCCAGCTAACAGATGTCCACACAGCCCAGCTAACAGATGTCCACACAGCCCAGCTAACAGAGGAACACACAGCCCAGCTAACAGAGGACCACACAGCCCAGCTAACAGAGGAAAACACACAGCCCAGCTAGCAGTGGACCACACAGCCCAGCTAACAGAGGACCAGCCCAGCTAACAGAGGAACACACAGCCCAGCTAACAGAGGAACACACAGCCCAGCTAACAGAGGAACACACAGCCCAGCTAACAGAGGACCACACAGCCCTGCTAACAGAGGACCAGCCAGGCTAACAGAGGATAACACACAGCCCAGCTAACAGAGGACCAGCCCAGCTAACAGAGGAACACACAGCCCAGCTAACAGAGGACCAGCCAAGTTAACAGAGGACCACACAGCCCAGCTAACAGAGGAAAACACACAGCCCAGCTAACAGATGTCCACACAGCCCAGCTAACAGATGTCCACACAGCCCAGCTAACAGAGGACCACACAGCCCAGCTAACAGAGGAACACACAGCCCAGCTAGCAGTGGACCACACAGCCCAGCTAACAGAGGACCAGCCCAGCTAACAGAGGAACACACAGGCCAGCTAACAGAGGAACACACAGCCCAGCTAACAGAGGACCACACAGCCCAGCTAACAGAGGAACACACAGCCCAGCTAACAGAGGGATACACAGCCCAGCTAACAGAGGACCACACAGCCCAGCTAACAGAGGAACACACAGCCCAGCTAACAGAGGACCACACAGCCCAGCTAACAGAGGAACACACACCCCAGCTAACAGAGGACCACACAGCCCAGCTAACAGAGGGATACACAGCCCAGCTAACAGAGGACTACACAGCCCAGCTAACAGAGGGACAGCCCAGCTAACAGAGGGATACACAGCCCAGCTAACAGAGGAACACACAGCCCAGCTAACAGAGGAACACACAACCCAGCTAACAGAGGACCAGCCCAGCTAACAGAGGACCAGCCCAGCTAACAGAGGACCAGCCCAGCTAACAGAGGACCAGCCCAGCTAACAGAGGACCAGCCCTGCTAACAGAGGAAAACACACAGCCCAGCTAACAGAGGAAAACACACAGCCCAGCTAACAGAGGAAAACACACAGCCCAGCTAACAGAGGACCAGCCCAGCTAACAGAGGAACACACAGCCCAGCTAACAGAGGACCACACAGCCCAGCTAACAGAGGAACACACAGCCCAGCTAACAGAGGAACACACAGCCCAGCTAACAGAGGACCAGCCCAGCTAACAGAGGAACACACAGCCCAGCTAACAGAGGAACACACAGCCCAGCTAACAGAGGAACACACAGCCCAGCTAACAGAGGAACACACAGCCCAGCTAACAGAGGAACACACAGCCCAGCTAACAGAGGAACACACAGCCCAGCTAACAGAGGACCAGCCCAGCTAACAGAGGAACACACAGCCCAGCTAACAGAGGAACACACAGCTCAGCTAACAGAGGACCAGCCCAGCTAACAGAGGAACACACAGCCCAGCTAACAGAGGACCACACAGCCCAGCTAACAGAGGAACACACAGCCCAGCCAACAGCCCTGCAGGAGGAAAACACCCCCACACCTACTGAGGACACACCAAAGCCAGAGATTGTGCTCCTCATTGACTCAAATGAGAAATATATTGATGAGAGTGGCTAAATTCTGTTGTCCAAACACCCAGAGTGCCCTGGAGCTGCTGTCAGAGGACCAGCTAGTGTCCCCCTGCCACATAATAATACACAGGCACAAACAACCTGAGGGCCCAGCAGGAAAGGGTGGCCTTAGCACTTAAGGGATTGATTGAAAAAACCTCCTCCACATTCCCCAACGCACAAGTGGTTATATCCACCCTGCTATCATGAAAAGACCCTGCCACCATAAAAAGACTACCACCCTGCCACCATGAAAATACTTCCACCCTGCCACCATAAAAAGACTTCCACCCTGCCACCATAAAAACACTTCCACCCTGCCACCATGAAAAGACCACCACCCTGCCACCATGAAAAGACTTCCACCCTGCCACCATGAAAAGACCACCACCCTGCCACCATGAAAAGACCACCACCCTGCCACCATGAAAAGACTTCCACCCTGCCACCATGAAAAGACCACCACCCTGCCACCATGAAAAGACCACCACCCTGCCACCATGAAAAGACTTCCACCCTGCCACCATAAAAACACTTCCACCCTGCCACCATGAAAAGACTTCCATCCTGCCACCATGAAAAGACTTCCACCCTGCCACCATGAAAAGACCACCACCCTGCCACCATGAAAAGACCACCACCCTGCCACCATGAAAAGACTTCCACCCTGCCACCATGAAAAGACCACCACCCTGCCACCATGAAAAGACTTCCACCCTGCCACCATGAAAAGACTTCCACCCTGCCACCATGAAAAGACCACCACCCTGCCACCATGAAAAGACCACCACCCTGCCACCATGAAAAGACTTCCATCCTGCCACCATGAAAAGACTACTATCCTGCCACCATGAAAAGACTACCACCCTGCCACCATGAAAAGACTACCACCCTGCCACCATGAAAAGACTTCCACCCTGCCACCATGAAAATACTTCCACCCTGCCACCATGAAAAGACTTCCACCCTGCCACCATGAAAAGACCACCACCCTGCCACCATGAAAAGACCACCACCCTGCCACCATGAAAAGACTTCGACCCTGCCACCATGAAAAGACTACATTTCATTTCCATTACCACACACTTGTCTATAATTACTGATTACTTGCAGACTTGTTTTCGAGTTGCTGTGCGTTTTGTTGCCAACCTGTTTTGCTACCTGACAAATTTACGGTTTTTACTTTTTAATTACCGTTGATATTTGTGTTTTTTCCTACTCAACTTTTTCACTCCGGACGCTTTATCTGGACACGGTTCGTCAGGATCTCCAACAGCCGAAGCTAAGTAGTAACATTAACATGATGCCTTCTAATTGCAGTCGCTGTCCTCGCCTTACGGCGAGGATAGCTGTGCTGCGAGCCCAGCTTCAGACGCAATCGCTAGGCAAGGGTAATTTCAGTGTAGGAAAGGATGAAACCGCGTCTGTGCCACCAGTAAGTACAGATAGTAGTATAAATCCCCTGGCACAGTCCCCGCAGCCGGACAACTTTCTCACGGTTTCTGGAAGGAAATGCTGTAGGAACGCTCAACCGGTGTCGCTCATTCAGCCGACAGAAACTTTCAACCGGTTTTCCCCATTAAGCAGCGGGTCGGAGTCAGAGGCCGAGTCTTCTCTGGTCTCTACTCCTCCCGTTACGGGGTCTGAGACGCCGAAGCTTCCCACCATTAGCTCTGACAAATTGAAAACTCTAGTCATTGGCGACTCCATTACCCGCAGTATTAGACTTAAAACGAATCATCCAGCGATCATACACTCTTTACCGGGGGGCAGGGCTGCCGACGTTAAGGCTAATCTGAAGATGGTGCTGGCTAAAGCTAAAACTGGCGAGTATAGAGATATTGTTATCCACGTCGGCACCAACGATGTTAGGATGAAACAGTCAGAGATCACCAAGCGCAACATAGCTTCTGCGTGTAAATCAGCTAGAAAGATGTGTCGGCATCGAGTAATTGTCTCTGGCCCCCTCCCAGTTAGGGGGAGTGATGAGCTCTACAGCAGAGTCTCACAACTCAATCGCTGGTTGAAAACTGTTTTCTGCCCCTCCCAAAAGATAGAATTTGTAGATAATTGGCCCTCTTTCTGGGACTCACCGACAAACAGGACCAAGCCTGACCTGCTGAGGAGTGACGGACTCCATCCTAGCTGGAGGGGTGCTCTCATTTTATCTACCAACATAGACAGGGCTCTAACTCCTCTAGCTCCACAATGAAATAGGGTGCAGGCCAGGCAGCAGGCTGTTAGCCAGCCTGCCAGCATAGTGGAGTCTGCCACTAGCACAGTCAGTGTAGTCAGCTCAGCTATCACCATTGAGACCGTGTCTGTGCCTCGACCTAGGTTGGGCAAAACTAAACATGGCGGTGTTCGCCTTAGCACTAGGATAAAGACCACCTCCATTCCTGTCATTATTGAAAGAGATCATGATACCTCACATCTCAAAATAGGGCTACTTAATGTTAGATCCCTTACTTCAAAGGCAATTATAGTCAATGAACTAATCACTGATCATAATCTTGATGTGATTGGCCTGACTGAAACATGGCTTAAGCCTGATGAATTTACAGTGTTAAATGAGGCCTCACCTCCTGGCTACACTAGTGACCATATCCCCCGTGCATCCCGCAAAGGCGGAGGTGTTGCTAACATTTACGATAGCAAATTTCAATTTACAAAAAAAAAAATGACGTTTTCGTCTTTTGAGCTTCTAGTCATGAAATCTATGCAGCCTACTCAATCACTTTTTATAGCTACTGTTTACAGGCCTCCTGGGCCATATACAGCGTTCCTCACTGAGTTCCCTGAATTCCTATCGGACCTTGTAGTCATAGCGGATAATATTCTAATCTTTGGTGACTTTAATATTCACATGGAAAAGTCCACAGACCCACTCCAAAAGGCTTTCGGAGCCATCATCGACTCAGTGGGTTTTGTCCAACATGTCTCTGGACCCACTCACTGTCACAGTCATACGCTGGACCTTGTTTTGTCCCATGGAATAAATGTTGTGGATCTTAATGTTTTTCCTCATAATCCTGGACTATCGGACCACCATTTTATTACGTTTGCAATTGCAACAAATAATCTGCTCAGACCCCAACCAAGGATCATCAAAAGTCGTGCTATAAATTCACAGACAACACAAAGATTCCTTGATGTCCTTCCAGATTCCCTCTGTCTACCCAAGGACGCCAGAGGACAAAAATCAGTTAACCACCTAACTGAGGAACTCAACTTAACCTTGCGCAATATCCTAGATGCAGTTGCACCCCTAAAAACTAAAAACATTTCTCATAAAAAACTAGCTCCCTGGTACACAGAAAATACCCGAGCTCTGAAGCAAGCTTCCAGAAAATTGGAACGGAAATGGCGCCACACCAAACTGGAAGTCTTCCGACTAGCTTGGAAAGACAATACTGTGCAGTACCGAAGAGCCCTTACTGCTGCTCGATCATCCTATTTTTCTAACTTAATTGAGGAAAATAAGAACAATCCGAAATTCCTTTTTGATACTGTCGCAAAGCTAACTAAAAAGCAGCATTCCCCAAGAGAGGATGACTTTCACTTTAGCAGTGATCAATTCATGAACTTCTTTGAGGAAAAGATGATGATTATTAGAAAGCAGATTACGGACTCCTCCTTAAATCTGCGTATTCCTTCAAAGCTCAGTTGTCCTGAGTCTGCACAACTCTGCCAGGACCTAGGATCAAGAGAGACGCTCAAGTGTTTTAGTACTATATCTCTTGACACAATGATGAAAATAATCATGGCCTCTAAACCTTCAAGCTGCATACTGGACCCTATTCCAACTAAACTACTGAAAGAGCTGCTTCCTGTGCTTGGCCCTCCTATGTTGAACATAATAAACGGCTCTCTATCCACCGGATGTGTACCAAACTCACTAAAAGTGGCAGTAACAAAGCCTCTTGAAAAAGCCAAACCTTGACCCAGAAAATATAAAAAACTATCGGCCTATATCGAATCTTCCATTCCTCTCAAAAATTTTAGAAAAGGCTGTTGCGCAACAACTCACTGCCTTCCTGAAGACAAACAATGTATACGAAATGCTTCAGTCTGGTTTTAGACCCCATCATAGCACTGAGACTGCACTTGTGAAGGTGGTAAATTACATTTTAATGGCATCGGACCGAGGCTCTGCATCTGTCCTCGTGCTCCTAGACCTTAGTGCTGCTTTTGATACCATCGATCACCACATTCTTTTGGAGAGATTGGAAACCCAAATTGGTCTACACTAACAAGTTCTGGCCTGGTTTAGATCTTATCTGTCGGAAAGATATCAGTTTGTCTCTGTGAATGGTTTGTCCTCTGACAAATCAACTGTAAATTTCGGTGTTCCTCAAGGTTCCGTTTTAGGACCACTATTGTTTTCACTATATATTTTACCTCTTGGGGATGTTATTCGAAAACATAATGTCAACTTTCACTGCTATGCGGATGACACACAGCTGTACATCTCAATTAAACATGGTGAAGCCCCAAAATTGCCCTTGCTAGAAGAATGTGTTTCAGACATAAGGAAGTGGATGGCTGCAAACTTTCTACTTTTAAACTCGGACAAAACAGAGATGCTTGTTCTAGGTCCCAAGAAACAAAGAGATCTTCTGTTGAATCTGACAATTAATCTTAATGGTTGTACAGTCGTCTCAAATAAAACTGTGAAGGACCTCGGCGTTACTCTGGACCCTGATCTCTCTTTTGAAGAACACATCAAGACCATTTCAAGGACAGCTTTTTTCCATCTATGTAACATTGCAAAAATCAGAAACTTTCTGTCCAAAAATGATGCAGAAAAATTAATCCATGCTTTTGTCACTTCTAGGTTAGACTACTGCAATGCTCTACTTTCCGGCTACCCGGATAAAGCACTAAATAAACTTCAGTTAGTGCTAAATACGGCTGCTAGAATCCTGACTAGAACCAAAAAATATGATCATATTACTCCAGTGCTAGCCTCTCTACACTGGCTTCCTGTCAAAGCAAGGGCTGATTTCAAGGTTTTACTGCTAACCTACAAAGCATTACATGGGCTTGCTCCTACCTATCTCTCTGATTTGGTCCTGCCGTACATACCTACACGTACGCTACGGTCACAAGACCCAGGCCTCCTAATTGTCCCTAGAATTTTTAAGCAAACAGCTGGAGGCAGGGCTTTCTCCTATAGAGCTCCATTTTTATGGAACGGTCTGCCTACCCATGTCAGAGACGCAAACTCGGTCTCAACCTTTAAGTCTCTACTGAAGACTCATCTCTTCAGTGGGTCATATGATTGAGTGTAGTCTGGCCCAGGAGTGGGAGGGTGAACGGAAAGGCTCTGGAGCAACGATCCGCCCTTGCTGTCTTTGCCTGGCCGGTTCCCCTCTTTTCCACTGGGATTCTCTGCCTCTAACCCTATTACAGGGGCTGAGTCACTGGCTTTACTGGGGCTCTCTCATGCCGTCCCTGGAGGGGGTGCGTCACCTGAGTGGGTTGAGTCACGGATGTGGTCATCCTGTCTGGGTTGGCGCCCCCCCCCCCCCCCCCCTTGGGTTGTGCTGTGGCGGAGGTCTTTGTGGGCTATACTCAGCCTTGTCTCAGGATGGTAAGTTGGTGGTTGAATATATCCCTCTAGTGGTGTGGGGGCTGTGCTTTGGCAAAGTGGGTGGGGTTTGGCCCTGTCCGGGGGTGTCCTCGGAGTGGGCCACAGTGTCTCCTGACCCCTCCTGTCTCAGCCTCCAGTATTTATGCTGCAGTAGTTTATGTGTCGGGGGGCTAGGGTCAGTTTGTTATATCTGGAGTACTTCTCCTGTCCTATTTGGTGTCCTGTGTGAATCTAAGTGTGCGTTCTCTAATTCTCTCCTCTCTTTCTCTCTCTCGGAGGACCTGAGCCCTAGGACCATGCCCCAGGACTACCTGACATGATGACTCCTTCCTGTCCCCAGTCCACCTGGCTGTGCTGCTGCTCCAGTTTCAACTATTCTGCCTTATTATTATTCGACCATGCTGGTCATTTATGAACATTTGAACATGTTCTGTTATAATCTCGACCCGGCACAGCCAGAAGAGGACTGGCCATCCCACATATGCTCTCTCTAATTCTCTCTTTCTTTCTCTCTCTCGGAGGACCTGAGCCCTAGGACCATGCCCCAGGAATACCTGACATGATGACTCCTTGCTGTCCCCAGTCCACCTGACTGTGCTGCTGCTCCAGTTTCAACTATTCTGCCTTATTATTATTCGACCATGCTGGTCATTTATGAACATTTGAACATCTTGACCATGTTTTGTTATAATCTCCACCCGGCACAGCCAGAAGAGGACTGGCCACCCCACATAGCCTGGTTCCTCTCTAGGTTTCTTCCTAGGTTTTGGCCTTTCTAGGGAGTTTTTCCTAGCCACCGTGCTTCTACACCTGCATTGCTTGCTGTTTGGGGTTTTAGAGGAGGACCCCTCCCAGACCGGCGAGGACCCCTCCCAGACCAGCGAGACCCCCTCCCAGACCAGCGAGACCCCCTCCCAGACCAGCGAGAACCCCTCCCAGACCAGTGAGACCCCCTCCCAGACCAGCGAGACCCCCTCCCAGACCAGCGAGACCCCCTCCCAGACCAGCGAGACCCCCACCCAGATCAGCGACACCCCCCCCGAAGAACCTACACCGAGAGGACCCACGCAAAGAGGACCTACACCCAGACCACAGCATCACCAGCTACACCCCAACCAGCTGAGACCCCCCCACCAAACAAACACTAGCCACACCCTGTATGGTCCCCCCATATCAGACCTATGCCCCTTCTGCCCCGAGGCAAGGAACTCAACATGACAGCGGGACGTATGCCAATGCCGGGAGCAGATCAACAGGCCCAACCCCCACTAATGGGGTGGCAGGTAGCCTAGTGGTTAGAGCGTTGGACTAGTAACCGGAAGGTTGCAAGATCGAATCCCCGAGCTGACAAGGTACAAATCTGTCATTCTGCCCCTGAACAAGGCAGATAACCCGCTGTTCCCCGGTAGGCCATCATTGAAATAAGGATTTGTTCTTAACTGACTTGTCTGGTTAAAATAAAGGTTCAACTATTACACCCGCCCAAGCCCATCCTGCAACCTAAGAGGTATGTATCAGATATTCAACATGCTCTGCTCACAGCTATTGTGATGTTCTGGGCCTAAACCACACAAAAACAATACTAGACACTATGGAACACAAAGCTTTTACTATCTTCATCCTGGAATATACAAGGTCAGAGGTCATCTGCCTTTGGCCTAAAGAGCAGGAACCCAGACTTCATCAAAGAAATTAGAAATACAGACATTGTCATCCTCCAAGAAACCTGGTATAGAGGAGACAGACCCACTGGTTGTCCTCTAGGTTACAGAGAGCTGGTAGTCCCATCCACCACACTACCAGGTGGGTGGTATAGAGGAGATGGACCCACTGGTTGCCCTCTAGGTTACAGAGAGCTGGTAGTCCCATCCACCACACTACCAGGTGGGTGGTATAGAGGAGACAGACCCACTGGTTGCCCTCTAGGTTACAGAGAGCTGGTAGTCCCATCCACCACACTACCAGGTGGGTGGTATAGAGGAGACAGACCCACTGGTTGCCCTCTAGGTTACAGAGAGCTGGTAGTCCCATCCACCACACTACCAGGTGGGTGGTATAGAGGAGACAGACCCACTGGTTGCCCTCTAGGTTACAGAGAGCTGGTAGTCCCATCCACCACACTACCAGGTGGGTGGTATAAAGGAGACAGACCCACTGGTTGCCCTCTAGGTTACAGAGAGCTGGTAGTCCCATCCACCACACTACCAGTTGGGTGGTATAAAGGAGATGGACCCACTGGTTGCCCTCTAGGTTACAGAGAGCTGGTAGTCCCATCCACCAAACTACCAGGTGGGTGGTATAGAGGAGATGAACCCACTGGTTGCCCTCTAGGTTACAGAGAGCTGCTAGTCCCATCCACCACACTACCAGGTGGGTGGTATAGAGGAGACGGACCCACTGGTTGTCCTCTAGGTTACAGAGAGCTGGTAGTCCCATCCACCACACTACCAGGTGGGTGGTATAGAGGAGATGAACCCACTGGTTGTCCTCTAGGTTACAGAGAGCTGGTAATCCCATCCACCAAACTACCATGTGTGAAACAGGGAAGAGACTCAGGGGATATGCTAATTTAGTATAGCAGACCTAACCCACTCTATTAAATTAGTCAAAACAAGAACATTTTACATCTGGCTAGAAATGAATAAGAAATGAATTACCTATATCCCCCCACTAGAATCCTCATACTTTAATGAAGACAGCTTCTCCATCCTAGAGGGGAATATCAACCATTTCCAGGCCCAGGGACATGTCCTAGCCTGTGGTGACCTAAATGCCAGAACTGGACAAGAACCTGACACCCTCAGCACACAGGGGGACAAACACCTACCTGGAGGTGACAGCATTCTCTCCCCCATATGCCCCCCTAGACACAACTATGACAAAACAACCAACAAAAATGGGTCACAACTCCTGCAGCTCTGTCGCACGCTGGGTCTGTACATAGTCAATGGTAGGCTTCGAGGGGACTCCTACGGTAGGTACACCTATAGCTCTGTTACATCCTGGGTATGTACATAGTCAATGGTAGGCTTCGAGGGGACTCCTACGGTAGGTACACCTATAGCTCTGTTACATCCTGGGTATGTACATAGTCAATGGTAGGCTTCGAGGGGACTCCTACAGTAGGTACAGCTATAGCTCATCTCTTGGCAGTAGTACTGTAGACTACTTTATCACTGACCTCAACCCAGAGTCTCTCAGAGCGTTCACAGTCAGCCCACTGACCCCTCTATCAGATCACAGCAAAATCACAGTCTACTTGAACAGAACAATACTCAATCATGAGGCATCAAGCCAAATAAACTGTATATAGACTTTCTTTATTTCTGCTGTGTCATTGACTTGTTTGTGTTATTCGCTGGTTATTACCTGGTTAAATAAAGGTGATCTGGTCTACCTGGTTAAATAAAGGTGATCTGGTCTACCTGGTTAAATAAAGGTGATCTGGCCTAGCTGGTTAAATAAAGGTGATCTGGCATACCTGGTTAAATAAAGGTGATCTGGTCTACCTGGTTAAATAGAGGTGATCTGGCCTACCTGGTTAAATAGAGGTGATCTGGCCTAGCTGCTTAAATAAAGGTGATCTGGCCTAGCTGGTTAAATAAAGGTGATCTGGCCTACCTGGTTAGATAAAGGTGATCTGGTCTACCTGGTTAAATAAAGGTGATCTGGTCTACCTGGTTAAATAAAGGTGATCTGGCCTACCTGGTTAAATAAAGGTGATCTGGTCTACCTGGTTAAATAAAGGTGATCTGGCCTAGCTGGTTAAATAAAGGTGATCTGGTCTACCTGGTTAAATAAAGGTGATCTGGTCTACCTGGTTAAATAAAGGTTATCTGTTCTACCTGGTAAATAAAGAGGATCTGGTCTACCTGGTTAAATAAAGGTGATCTGGTCTACCTGGTTAAATAAAGGTGAAATAAATACAATAGAAAATAGTGAAGGTGTAAAATTGATAGTAGAAAATCTAAACAGTATATTTGACATCTTAGCTTTCCTATCAAATCCAAAAATTCCAGCATACAACCTAATAAAATTAACAACAATGACAATTGGCTGTACTTAATGGTAATCCCATGTTGTTGTAGTTGTTGTTAATGGGAATCCCATGTTGTTGTAGTTGTTGTTAATGGTAATCCCATGTTGTTGTAGTTGTTGTTAATGGTAATCCCATGTTGTTGTAGTTGTTGTTAATGGTAATCCCATGTTGATGTTGTTAATGGTAATCCCATGTTGTTGTAGTTGTTGTTAATGGTAATCCCATGTTGATGTTGTTGTTGTTAATGGTAATCCCATGTTGTTGTAGTTGTTGTTAATGGTAATCCCATGTTGTTGTAGTTGTTGTTAATGGTAATCCCATGTTGATGTTGTTAATGGTAATCCCATGTTGTTGTAGTTGTTGTTAATGGTAATCCCATGTTGATGTTGTTGTTGTTAATGGTAATCCCATGTTGTTGTAGTTGTTGTTAATGGTAATCCCATGTTGATGTTGTTAATGGTAATCCCATGTTGTTGTAGTTGTTGTTAATGGTAATCCCATGTTGATGTTGTTAATGGTAATCCCATGTTGTTGTAGTTGTTGTTAATGGTAATCCCATGTTGATGTTGTTGTTGTTAATGGTAATCCCATGTTGATGTTGTTGTTGTTAATGGTAATCCCATGTTGTTGTAGTTGTTGTTAATGGTAATCCCATGTTGTTGTAGTTGTTGTTAATGGTAATCCCATGTTGTTGTAGTTGTTGTTAATGGTAATCCCATGTTGTTGTAGTTGTTGTTAATGGTAATCCCATGTTGATGTTGTTGTTGTTAATGGTAATCCCATGTTGTTGTAGTTGTTGTTAATGGTAATCCCATGTTGATGTTGTTGTTGTTAATGGTAATCCCATGTTGATGTTGTTAATGGTAATCCCATGTTGATGTAGTTGTTGTTAATGGTAATCCCATGTTGTTGTAGTTGTTGTTAATGGTAATCCCATGTTGATGTTGTTGTTGTTAATGGTAATCCCATGTTGATGTTGTTGTTGTTAATGGTAATCCCATGTTGTTGTTGTTAATGGTAATCCCATGTTGATGTTGTTAATGGGAATCCCATGTTGATGTTGTTGTTGTTAATGGTAATCCCATGTTGTTGTAGTTGTTGTTAATGGTAATCCCATGTTGATGTAGTTGTTGTTAATGGTAATCCCATGTTGATGTTGTTGTTGTTAATGGTAATCCCATGTTGTTGTTGTTGTTGTTAATGGTAATCCCATGTTGTTGTAGTTGTTGTTAATGGTAATCCCATGTTGTTGTAGTTGTTGTTAATGGGAATCCCATGTTGTTGTAGTTGTTGTTAATGGTAATCCCATGTAGTTGTTGTTAATGGTAATCCCATGTAGTTGTTGTTAATGGTAATCCCATGTAGTTGTTGTTAATGGTAATCCCATGTAGTTGTTGTTAATGGTAATCCCATGTAGTTGTTGTTAATGGTAATCCCATTTTGATGTTGTTGTTGTTAATGGTAATCCCATGTTGATGTTGTTGTTGTTAATGGTAATCCCATGTTGTTGTTGTTGTTGTTAATGGTAATCCCATGTTGTTGTTGTTGTTGTTAATGGTAATCCCATGTTGTTGTAGTTGTTGTTAATGGTAATCCCATGTTGATGTTGTTGTTGTTAATGGTAATCCCATGTTGTTGTTGTTGTTGTTAATGGTAATCCCATGTTGTTGTAGTTGTTGTTAATGGTAATCCCATGTTGTTGTAGTTGTTGTTAATGGGAATCCCATGTTGTTGTAGTTGTTGTTAATGGTAATCCCATGTAGTTGTTGTTAATGGTAATCCCATGTAGTTGTTGTTAATGGTAATCCCATGTAGTTGTTGTTAATGGTAATCCCATGTAGTTGTTGTTAATGGTAATCCCATGTAGTTGTTGTTAATGGTAATCCCATTTTGATGTTGTTGTTGTTAATGGTAATCCCATGTTGATGTTGTTGTTGTTAATGGTAATCCCATGTTGATGTTGTTGTTGTTAATGGTAATCCCATGTTGATGTTGTTGTTGTTAATGGTAATCCCATGTCCACTACGACTATTATCATTGCTGTTGGTCCCACCATTTTTTTATATATAAATATATATATATTTTTTCAATATGTATACTTTGACAATGTAAGTATTAATGTCAATAAAGTCAATTGAATAGACAGACAGACAGACAGAATGAATACAGGATACAAATGAGAAGAGTAGCTCACAGGGTGACAACCAACAGGACTGGGGCACAGACCTACAGACAGACCTACAGACAGACAGACCTACAGGCAGGCAGACCTACAGGCAGGCAGACAGGCAGGCAGACGGACGGACGGACGGGCGGGCGGGCGGACGGGCGGGCGGACGGGCGGACGGACGGACGGACGTCCATGTCCCGAGTGGCTCAGATGGAAAGAGCCTGTTGCTAGTAGCAACACCAAGGCTGTGGGGTCAAATCATCTACACACAAAAAAAATTAATGCACTTGTTCTAATGTAAGTTGCTTGTAAGGAAAGTGCCTGTTAAGTGGCATGAAAATACAATAATTGCAAAGATATCTTAAAGTTAATGACTGACCTAGACACTGATCTTACCCCCTGACAGTACCATCAACATGTGAGTTAACAGCTGACCCGACATGTCAGAGCTTTAGTAAGTGCTGATGTTACATCTCCAGATTGGAGTTATAACTGCTTTGGCCATGTAGATCCCTGAACCATCTGTCTGAACACATTCTGTAGATGATTCAAATACATCTGGGAAGGAGCAGACTAGGTCAACTAATTGCTGTAAATTTCCTATCTGCATTTTCAATGCGCTTATCAGACCTGGGTTCAAACACTATTGGAAAATATTTTCAAATGGTTTGAGTGTCTGTTCTTGCCTGCCTGGAAAGACAGATGGGTTTGTAGTTGTGGGATTATAATATACTGTAGGTCTATTAAAGCAAACTCAAACGGATAAAGTGTTTGAAATGACTTAGAATACAATTTGAACCCGGTTCTAATGCCACCATGCTGGTCTCATACCTGTCTAGTAGGATATGTGAGACCTCAGCAAACCAAATACAGCTCATTTCATCCAATCGTGTCCAATCATGTTAATCCAACGCACTAGACATGGACTGTTAATGAAAATGCCTTCCACATTCCTGCTCTGTAAAAAAGTGTTCTGAATATTTTAGTTAATTAAAATGTATACATGACACCATCAATACTGAAATCAGACACTAGAAAATGGGGACCCTAATAAAAATTAACTAAACTAGTAGTAGCATATCCACATCTGTTTGGCCCAATAGTGATCCCTCTACAACCCTGGTCTGTCCCTAGCTATGTCCTTGTCTCTCTCTCGCTCTCTCTCTCTCTCTCTCTGTCAATTCAATTCAATTCAATTCAATTCAAGGGCTTTATTGGCATGGGAAACATGTGTTAACATTGCCAAAGCAAGTGAGGTAGACAACATACAAAGTGAAAATATAAAGTGAAAAACAACAAAAATTAACAGTAAACATTACACATACAGAGGTTTTCAAAACAGTAAAGACATTACAAATGTCATATTATATATATATATATATATACAGTGTTTTAACAATGTACAAATGGTTAAAGGACACAAGATAAAATAAATAAGCATAAATATGGGTTGTATTTACAATGGTGTGTGTTCTTCACTGGTTGCCCTTTTCTCGTGGCAACAGGTCACAAATCTTGCTGCTGTGATGGCACACTGTGGAATTTCACCCAGTAGATATGGGAGTTTTTCAAATTTGGATTTGTTTTCGAATTCTTTGTGGATCTGTGTAATCTGAGGGAAATATGTCTCTCTAATATGGTCATACATTGGGCAGGAGGTTAGGAAGTGCAGCTCAGTTTCCACCTCATTTTGTGGGCAGTGAGCACATAGCCTGTCTTCTCTTGAGAGCCATGTCTGCCTACGGCGGCCTTTCTCAATAGCAAGGCTATGCTCACTGAGTCTGTACATAGTCAAAGCTTTCCTTAATTTTGGGTCAGTCACAGTGGTCAGGTATTCTGCCGCTGTGTACTCTCTGTTTAGGGCCAAATAGCATTCTAGTTTGCTCTGTTTTTTTGTTAATTCTTTCCAATGTGTCAAGTAATTATCTTTTTGTTTTCTCATGATTTGGTTGGGTCTAATTGTGCTGTTGTTCTGGGGCTCTGTAGGGTGTGTTTGTGTTTGTGAACAGAGCCCCAGGACCAGCTTGCTTAGGGGACTCTTCTCCAGGTTCATCTCTCTGTAGGTGATGGCTTTGTTATGGAAGGTTTGTGAATCACTTCCTTTTAGGTGGTTGTAGATTTTAACGGCTCTTTTCTGGATTTTGATAATTAGTGGGTATCGGCCTAATTCTGCTCTGCATGCATTATTTGGTGTTCTACGTTGTACACGGAGGATATTTTTGCAGAATTCTGCGTGCAGAGTCTCAATTTGGTGTTTGTCCCATTTTGTGAAGTCTTGGTTGGTGAGCGGACCCCAGACCTCACAACCATAAAGGGCAATGGGCTCTATGACTGATTCAAGTATTTTTAGCCAAATCCTAATTGGTATGTTGAAATGTATGTTTCTTTTGATGGCATAGAATGCCCTTCTTGCCTTGTCTCTCAGATCGTTCACAGCTTTGTGGAAGTTACCTGTGGCGCTGATGTTTAGGCCAAGGTATGTATAGTTTTTTGTGTGCTCTAGGGCAACAGTGTCTAGATGGAATTTGTATTTGTGGTCCTGGTGACTGGACCTTCTTTGGAACACCATTATTTTGGTCTTACTGAGATTTACTGTCAGGGCCCAGGTCTGACAGAATCTGTGCATAAGATCTAGATGCTGCTGTAGACCCTCCTTGGTTGGTGACAGAAGCACCAGATCATCGGCAAACAGCAGACATTTGACTTCGGATTCTAGCAGGGGGAGGCCGGGTGTTTCAGACTTTTCTAGTGCCCGCGCCAATTCGTTGATATATATGTTGAAGAGGGTGGGGCTTAAGCTGCATCCCTGTCTCACCCCACGACCTTGTGTGAAGAAATGTGTGTGTTTTTTGACAATTTTAACCGCACACTTGTTGTTTGTGTACATGGATTTTATAATGTCGTATGTTTTACCCCCAACACCACTTTCCATCAGTTTGTATAGCAGACCCTCATGCCAGATTGAGTCGAAGGCTTTTTTGAAATCAACAAAGCATGAGAAGGCTTTGCATTTGTTTTGGTTTCTTTGGTTGTCAATTAGGGTGTGCAGGGTGAATACATGGTCTGTTGTACGGTAATTTGTCTCTCTCTGTCTCCCTGTCTCTCTCTCGCTCTCTCTCTCTCTCTGTCTCTCTGTCTCTCTCTCTGTCTCTCTCTCTCTCTCTCTCTGTCTCTCTCTCTCTCTCTCTCTGTGTCTCTCTCTCTCTCTCTCTCTGTCTCTCTCTCTGTCTCTCTGTCTCTCTCTCTCTCTCTGTCTCTCTCTCTCTCTCTCTGTCTCTCTGTCTCTCTGTCTCTCTCTCTCTCTCTCTCTCTCTCTCTGTGTCTCTCTGTCTCTCTGTCTCTCTCTCTCTCTCTCTCTCTGTCTCCCTGTCTCTCTTTCTCTCTCTCTCTCTCTCTCTCTCTCTCTGTCTCTCTGTCTCTCTCTCTCTCTCTCCCTGTCTCTCTCTCTCTCTGTCTCTCTGTCTCTCTGTCTCTCTCTCTCTCTCTCTCTCTCTCTCTGTCTCCCTGTCTCTCTGTCTCTCTCTCTCTCTCTCTCTCTCTGTCTCCCTGTCTCTCTCTCTCTCTCTCTCCGTGTCTCCCTCTCTCTCTCTCTCTCTCTCTCTGTCTCTCTGTCTCTCTGTCTCTCTGTCTCTCTCTCTCTCTCTCTCTGTCTCTCTCTCTGTCTCTCTGTCTCTCTCTCTGTCTCTCTCTCTCTGTCTCTCTGTCTCTCTGTCTGTCTCTCTCTCTCTCTCTCTCTCTCTGTCTCTCTGTCTCTCTCTCTCTCTCTCTCTGTCTCTCTCTCTCTCTCTCTCTCTCTCTCTCTCTCTCTCTGTCTCCCTGTCTCTCTCTCGCTCTCTCTCTCTCTCTGTCTCTCTCTCTGTCTCTCTGTCTCTCTCTCTGTCTCTCTCTCTCTGTCTCTCTGTCTGTCTCTCTCTCTCTCTCTCTCTCTGTCTCTCTGTCTCTCTCTCTCTCTCTCTCTCTCTCTCTCTCTGTCTCTCTCTCTCTCTCTCTCTCTCTCTCTGTCTCCCTGTCTCTCTCTCGCTCTCTCTCTCTCTCTGTCTCTCTCTCTCTGTCTCTCTCTCTCTCTCTCTCTCTGTCTCTCTCTCTCTCTCTCTGTCTTGCTCTCTCTCTCTCTCTCTGTCTCTCTGTCTCTCTGTCTCTCTCTCTCTCTCTCTCTCTCTCTCTCTCTCTCTCTCTCTCTCTGTCTCTCTGTCTCTCTGTCTCTCTCTCTCTCTCTGTCTCCCTGTCTCTCTCTCGCTCTCTCGCTCTGAATAATTTTGCACACCCAATTTTTCAGTTTTTGATTTGTTAAAAAAGTTTGAAATATCCAATAAATGTCGTTCCACTTCATGATTGTGTCCCACTTGTTGTTGATTCTTCACAAGAAAATACAGTTTTAGGTCGCAAAGTTCAAGGGGGCCGAATACTTTCGCAAGGCAGTGTATGTAAAATATATCACTAGCCACTTTAAACAATGCTACCTAATATAATGTTTACATACCTTACATTATTCATCTCATATGTATACGTATATACTGTACTCTATATCATCTACTGCATCTTTATGTAAAGATGCTTTCTATTAGTTTATAAAAAAGACCTTCGTGCCAAATTGAATCAAATGCTTTCTTGACATCTACAAAACACAAGTAGATTTTGCCTTTGTTTTGGTTTACTTGTTTATCAATTAGAGTGTGGAGGGTGTAAATGTGGTCTGTTGTACGATGTTTTTTAGAAATCCAATCTGGCTTCTGCTCAGGACGTTGTGTTCATCAAGGAAAGGATGTAGTCTGCTATTTATAATACTGCAGAGAATTTTCCCCAAGTTGCTGTTAACGCAAATTCCTCTGTAATTATTTGGGTCAAATTTGTCTCCATTTTTATAGATTGGTGTGAAAAATTCCTGGTTCCAAATATCGGGGAAAATACCTGCAGTGAGGATAATGTTGAAGAGTTTGAGTTTTGCCAATTTGAATTTGTGGTCTGTATATCTGATCATTTCATTTAAAATACCATCAACACCACAAGCCTTTTTGGGTTGGAGAGTGCATCGTTTTTTCAATAATTCTTCTTCTGTAATTGGGGTATCCACAGGCCTTTTTGGGTTGGAGAGTGCGTAGTTTTTCCAATAATTCTTCCTCTGTAATTGGGGTATCCACAGGCCTTTTTGGGTTGGAGAGTGCGTAGTTTTTCCAATAATTCTTCTTCTGTAATTGGGGTATGCACAGGATTCTGATAGTCCTTGACTGCTGATTCAAGGATTTGTCATTTTTCTTGTATATCTTTTTGTTCTGGGCTCTTTGTTATATTGCTGTAGAGGTTTGCAAAGTGATTTCTCCACATATCCCCATTTTGGATAGCCAATTCCTCATGATGAGGTTTGTTTAATTCATTTATTCCAATTCTCCCAGAAGTGTTTTGATTCTATGGATTCCTCAATTCCATCCATCTGATTTCTAATGTGCTGTTCCTTTGTTCTTAGGGTGTGTTTGTATTGCTTCAGTGTTTCCCCATATTGAAGGCCTATATTTTTGTTGTCTGGTTCTCTGTGTTTTTGATTAGATATATTTCTCAATGACTTTCTTAGATTTTTGCAATCATTATCAAACCATTTTTCATTATCTCTTATTTCTGGTTTGCTCTTATGCTTCTTTAAATTAGCCAAGGAGGCTAATTTGTCGAATATAAAGTTTATGTTCCAAACAGCCACATTTACACCTTCAGTCTACAGTGCTGCTGCCAAGGGATGAGCTGTAGGTGTACCTACCAAAAGAGTTCCCTCTCAGCCTACCATTGACTATGTACAGACCCAGTGTTCCACAGAGTTGTAGGTGTACCGACCAAAAGAGTCCCCTCTCAGCCTACCATTGACTATGTACAGACCCAGTGTTCCACAGAGCTTCACGAGCTGTACTCCGTTTTTGTTTTTCACTTTGTCATAGTTGTTTCTGGGGGGGCATGTGGGGAGGGAAAGGTTGTTGCTTCCTGTCTGTATGTGGGGAGGGAAAGGTTGTTGCTTCCTGTCTGTATGTGGGGAGGGAAAGGTTGTTGCTTCCTGGTAGGCGTTTATCCCCATGACTATTAATAGTGTCTTGTTCTTCTGCTGTTCTAGCATTCAGGTCTCCACAGACCAGTATGTTGCCTTGGGCCTGAAAGTGACTAATTTCCCCCTCTAGAATGGAGAAACTCTCTTCATTGAAGTAGGGTGACTCTGAGGGGGGAATGTATGTGGCACAGAGGAAGACGTTTTAATCTGTTAAGAGCCTCCTTGTTGATTTTTAACCAGATAAATAATTCTCCTGTTTTGATCAATTCGATTGAATGAATTAGTTCAGATTAATACCATTTTACCATTCCCCCTGAGTCTCTACCTTGTCCTGAGTCTCTGCCCTGTCCTGAGTCTCTGCCCTGTCCTGAGTCTCTACCCTGTCCTGAGTCTCTGCCCTGTCCTGAGTCTCTACCCTGTCCTGAGTCTCTGCCCTGTCCTGAGTCTCCTTCCTGTCCTGAGTTTCTGCCCTGTCCTGAGTCTCTGCCCTGTCCTGAGTCTCTCCCCTGTCCTGAGTCTCCTTCCTGTCCTGAGTCTCCTTCCTGTCCCGAGTCTCTGCCCTGTCCTGAGTCTCCTTCCTGTCCTGAGTCTCTGCCCTGTCCTGAGTCTCTGCCCTGTCCTGAGTCTCTGCCCTGTCCTGAGTCTCTGCCCTGTCCTGAGTCTCTGCCCTGTCCTGAGTCTCTACCCTGTCCTGAGTTTCTGCCCTGTTTTATTCCTCTTAATTTAGTGGATGGTATGATTATCTCCCTATAACCTAGTGGACAGCCAGTGGAAACATCACCTCTGCACCATGTTTCCTGTAGTACCTCAATATCAACATCATCAATTTCTGTCAGGAAGTCTGGGTTTCTGCTCTTTAGTCCAAAAGCAGAGGACTTCAATCCTTGTAAATTCCAACATGCAACAAAGATTCCATAACTTTTTTACTTTCTTTACCTTCAAAATGAGACAAACACTCACAATCCAACAACTATTAAAATAGGATTTTTAAATTAAAGTAAACTCTTATTATGCAAATGTGATTTGTTTATCATTTAAGATATAATTTGTGTGGGGTGGGTGTAATGTGAGGATGGTGGAGTTCTTGTGCTCATCTTACTTACTTTCTCTCTCTCTCTCTCTCTCTCTCTTTCTCTCTCTCTCTCTCTCTCTCTCTCTCTCTCTCTCTCTCTCTCTCTCTTTCTTTCTCTCTCTCTCTGTCTCTCTCAATTCAATTCAATTCAATTTCAATTTCAATTCAATTTAAGGGCTTTATTGGCATGGGAAACATATGTTACTAACTTCTTCGGGCTAGGGGGTAGTATTCGGAAGTTTGGATGAATTAGGTGCCAAAAGTAAACTGCCTGTTACTCAGGCCCAGAAGCTAGGATATGCATATAATTGGAAGTATTGGATGGAAAACACTCTAAAGTTTCTAAAACTGTTAGAATAATGTCTGTGAGTATAACAGAACTGATTTAGCAGGTGAAAACCTGAGAAAAATCCATCCAGGAAGTAGGTAATGACAATACTATTCTCCGTCTTAAATTTGATCATTTACATATTAGGGTACCTGAGGATTGATTAGAAACGTTGTTTGATATGTTTGGAAGAAGTATACTGGTAATTTACGGGATTCATTTGTATGCATTTTGACTGAGGGAAACCGGTGGATTATTGAGTCTAGCTCGCCAATGAAACTGACTATTTTTGGGATATAAAGAAGGACTTTATCGAACAAAAGGACCATTTGTTATGTAGCTGGGACCCTTGTGATTGCAACCAGATGAAGATCTTCAAAGGTAAGTGATTTATTTTATTGCTATTTCTGACTTTCTCTGCTTGGTTGGAAAATGTATGTAAGGCTTTTGTGTGCGGGGCGCTGTCCTCAGATAATCACATGGTGTGCTTTCGCCGTAAAGCCTGTTTGAAATCTGACAACGCGGCTGGATTAACAAGAAGTTAAGCTTTTAAACAATGTTTGACACTTGTATTTCCATGAATGTTTAAAACGACGATTTCTGTAATTCTAATTTCGCGCTTTGTAATTTCATCTGATGTTGGCCAGGTGGGACGATAGCGTCCCAATGATCCGTAAGAATTAACATAGCCAAGTTAAGTGAAGTACATAATAAACAAAAGTGAAATAAACAATAAGAATTAACAGTAAACATTACACCTTACCAAAGTTCCGAAAAAATAAAGACATTTCAAATGTCATTATGTGCAAATAATTAAAATACAAAAGGGAAAATAAATAAAACGTAAATATGGGTTGTATTTACAAAGGTGTTTGTTCTTCACTTCACTTTTCTCATGGCAATGGGTCACCAATCTTGCTGTTGTGATGTCACACTGTGGTGTTTCACCCAGTAGATATGGGTAGATATGGAGGACTTCAGGAAACAGCAGAGGGAGAACTTCCACATCGAAGGTACAGCAGTGAAGAAAGTTTTAAGTTCCTGGGCCTACGCATCACAGACAAACTGAAATGGTCCATCCACACATACAGTGTGGTGAAGAAGGCACAACAGCGCCTCTTCAACTTCAGGAGGCTGAAGAAATTTGGCCAAAAAACTGTGACAAACTTTTACAGGTGCGCAATTGAGAGCATCCTGTGAGGCTGTATCACCGCCTGGTACGGCAACTGCACCGCCCGCAACCGCAAGGCTCTCCAGAGGGTAGTGCGGTCTGCACAACGCATCATCGGGGGCAAACTACATACCCTCCAGGACACCCTGAGGAAAGAAATCTGTGTGTTTGGTGCCAATTTTAACTGCACACTTGTCGTTTGTGTTCATTGATATGATAATATGATACGTTTTCCCTACAACAGCTTACCAACAGCTTACCATCAATTTGTATAGCAGACCCCATGTCAAATTTAGTCAAAAGCTTTTTTGAAATCAACAAAGCTTGAGAAGATGGGGTGTATACGTGGTCTGTCATACAATATTTTGTTAAGAACAGGACATTATTTTCACTGAGGAGATTTTGGAGTCCGCTGCTGATGAAACCGAAGAGGATTTTTCCGAGGTTACTGTTGATGATACTGCTGAGGATTTTCCTGAAGTTCCTGAAGTTACTGTTGATGATACTGCAGAGGATTTTTGCAGAGGTTACTGTTGATGCAGATTCTACTCTAGTTATTGGGGTATATTGGGGTATATTTTCTATCCACTTCCTTGGATTGGGGTGGTCACACTTCGTTTCCAAATATTGGGAAAGATGCCAAAGCTTAGGATAATGTTAAAGAGTTTAAGTAGCCAATTGGAATGTGTGATCTGTATATGTATCGTTTAATTTAGGATACCATCAACCCCACCGGCCTATTTGGGTTGGAGGGTTTGTATTTTGTCTTCTAGTTCATCCAATATAATTGGAGATTCCAGTGGGTTCTGGTAGTCTTTAATAGTTGATTCTAAGATTTGTATGTTTTTGCTGTTTGTTCTTTGTTATAAAAAGGTTGGAGAAGTGTTTTATCCATTTGTTCATTTTTTGAGTTTTCCAACTTTCCCAGAAGATTAGATTCTATGGATTCTTCATTTACATTGAGCTGATTTCTGACATGCTGTTCCTTCTCTTTCCTTACTGTTTTTCTGTGTTGTTTTAGTGATTCACCACAGTGAAGGCGTAGGCTCAGGTTTTTTCGTTTTATTTTAGGCTCAGTCTCTACGTTTTTGGTTGGATCGATTTCTCAATTTCCTTCTTAAGGTTGTGCATTCTTCAACAAACCATTTCTCATGTAAGTCTCTTGGGGTATGTCTCTATAAGCTTGGGAAATCTAGCCACTGGAATTTTTGCCCATTAATCAAGGCAAAACTGCTCCAACTCCTTCAAGTTGGATGGGTTCTGCTTGTGTACAGCAATCTTTCAGTCATACAACAGATTCTCAATTGCATTGAGGTCTGGGCTTTGACTAGGCCATTCCAAGATGTTTAAATGTTTCCCGCTTAAACCACTCGAGTGTTGCTTTAGCAATATGTTTAGGGTCATTGTCCTGCTGGAAGGTGAACCTCCGTCCCAGTCTCAAATTTCTGGAAGACTGAAACAGGTTTTCCTAAAAATCTTCCCTATTTAGCGCCATCTATCATTTCTTCAATTCTGACCAATGTCCCAGTCCCTGCCGATGAAAAACATCCCCACAGCATGATGCTGCCACCACCTTGCTTCACTGTGATGGTGTTCTCGGGGTGATGAGAGGTGTTGGGTTTGCGCCAGACATAGAGTTTTCCAAAGATGGCCAAAAAACTACATTTTGTGTGAGTATAACAGAACTCATATGGCAGGCGAAAACCTGAGAAAAATCCAACCAGGAAGTGGAAAATCTGATGTTTGTAGTTTTTCAACTCTTGGCCTATTGAATATACAGTGTCTATGGGGTCATATTTCACTTCCTAAGGCTTCCACTAGATGTCAACAGTCTTTAGAACCTTGTTTGATGCTTCTACTGTGAATGAGGGCTCTTTGAGTCAGTGGTCTGTCAGAGTGCCAGGAGCTGGTCACGCGCATTCACGTGAGAGTTAGCTTGAGTTCCATTGCATTTCTGAAGACAAAATGAACATTATTGAAGACTGATGTTGAAAACATCATAAAGATTGATTCTATACTTCCTTTGACATGTTTCTACGGACTGTAACGGAACTTTTTGACTTTTTGTCTGAACTAATCGATCGCGCATTGAGCATTTGGATTACTGGGATAAACGCGCAAACAAAAAGGAGGTATAAAAGGAGGTACAAATCAAACATTTAATGCGGAACTGGGATTCCTGGAAGTGCATTCTGATGAAGATCATCAAAGGTAAGTGAATATTTGTAATGCTATTTCTGACTTCTGTTGACTCCAACATGGTGGATATCTGTATTGCTGGTTTTGTTGTCTGAGCGCCGTACTCAGATTGTTGCATGGTTTGCTTTTTGCGTAAGGATTCTTTGAAATCTGACACAGCGGTTGCATTAAGGAGAAGTATATCCCTAATTCTGTGAATAACACTTGTATCTTTTATCAGTGTTTATTACGAGTATTTCTGTAAATTGATGTGGCTCTCTGCAAAATCACCAGATGTTTTGGAAGCAAAACATTACTGAACGTAACGCGCCAATGTAAACTGAGATTTTTGGATATAAATATGAACTTTCTCGAATAAAACATACTTGTATTGTGTAACATGATGTCCTATGAGTGTCATCTGTTAAAGATCATTAAAGGTTAGTGATTAATTTGATCTCTATTTCTGCTTTTTGTGACTCCTCTCGTTGGCTGGAAAATGGCTGTGTGTGATTTTTGTGACTAGGCTCTGACCTAACATAATCATATGTTGTGCTTGCCGCTAGCGGAACCCCTAGCCATAAGAAGTTTTAAACTCCAGCTCTGTGGAGTGTACGGATTAAAGTAGTACTATGACAGATACTCCTATCTCCGCTGTAGAGCATTGCTGCTGTTGTGTTTTACATTAAATGCAAGTAAAAATCCATTTAAATTAAGGTTGTAATGCAACAAAATAGGAAAAACACCAAGGGGGAAGAATACTTATGTTAGGTGATAGGTCAAATATACTGTGCAGGCTTCCTGCTGCAAAGTTAACACCTTCACTAATGCAGGGAAACATTTTATCAAGGATGTTGTCTGTGAGGGATTGGATTTGTTGTTGGCCAATCGTTCAAGGGGAGAATTTAGCTTGCAGCAGGTCTTGGGTATGAGGGGTAGAGAGCAGGGGGAATAACGCCAGCATCTGTTCCTGGCTGTAAGGGTCTCCCTGGCCTCTGGAACCCATGAACAACACCCCCACCTCCTAATGTCCTGCTCTCTCCCCCCTCCTAATGTCCTGCTGTCTCCCCCCTCCTAATGTCCTGCTGTCTCCCCTCTACTAATGTCTACTCTCCCTACTCTCCCTCCCTCTCCCTCCCTCCATCTCACTGACCTCTCCCTCCTTCCCTCTCCCTCCCTTTCACTGACCTCTCCTTCCCTCTCCCTCCCTCTCAATGACCTCTCCCTCCCTCTCTCTCTCTCAATGACCTCTCCCTCCCTCTCTCTGACCTCTCCCTCCCTCTCCCTCCCTCTCTCTGACCTCTCCCTCTCCCTTATTCTCACTGACCTCGCTCTCCCTATCCCTCCCTCTCTCTGACCTCTCCCTCCCTCTCCCTCCCTCTCCCTTATTCTCACTGACCTCGCTCTCCCTATCCCTCCCTCTCTCTGACCTCTCCCTCTCCCTTATTCTCACTGAACTCGCTCTCCCTCTCCCTCCCTCTCTCTGACCTCGCTCTCCCTCTCTGTCCCTCTCACTAACCTCTCCCTCCCTCTCTCTGACCTCTCCCTTCCTCTCCCTCCCTCTCACTGACCTCTCCATCCCTCTCTCTGACCTCTCCATCCCTCTCTCTGACCTCTCCCTCCCTCTCTCTGACCTCTCCCTCCAACCTCTCACTGACCTCTCCCTCCCTCTCACTGACCTCTCCCTCCCTCTCTCTGACCTCGCTCTCCCTCTCCCTCCCTCTCACTAACCTCTCCCTCCCTCTCTCTGACCTCTCCCTTCCTCTCCCTCCCTCTCACTGACCTCTCCATCCCTCTCTCTGACCTCTCCATCCCTCTCTCTGACCTCTCCCTCCGACCTCTCACTGACCTCTCCCTCCGACCTCTCACTGACCTCTCCCTCCCTCTCACTGACCTCTCCCTCTCTCTCCCTTCCTCTCACTGACCTCTCCCTCCCTCCCTCCCTCTCACTCACCTCTCCCTCCCTCCCTCCCTCCCTCTCACTCACCTCTCACCTCTCAGGTTTTTGCCTGCCATATGAGTTTTGCTATACTCACAGACATCATTCAAACAGTTTTAGAAACTTCAGATTTTCTATCCAAATATACTAATAATATTCTAATAATATTTTTGTCCTCGTCCTGTCGTGTCCCGTATATATATATATTTACAACTTTTTTTTCACATGCATTTTTAATTTTCCAGAAACTCATCTTCAGAACACTCTCCTGCAATCCGTTTCACCAATTTATATTTATATAAAAAAGTATTATTTACCTCAGATCTGTGATCCTCCGAGAGGCTAGCCAGAAATTAGCCAGAAGCTAGCCGGGAGCTAGCCAGAAGCTGGTCCAGAAGCTACTCTGAAGCTGGTCATGGGGCTAGTTCAGAAGCTAGTTAGCTTATTTACTGGCTAATCGTTGGTACTCAGCTGACCACAGTTTGTGGTCATCGGCTGTCCTTTGGCTCGAGAATCTATCGCCAGTTTTGTACGGCGCGGTGCAGCGCAGCGCGGCTCGGAGCGGAACATATCGGACCAATTTTTCTCTCCATGTCCCTGGATTTCGGCCGCTGGCTCTGGACGTCCATGCCTGGATCTCGCAGCTAGCTATCTGCTATCCTTGTGACTATCGGCTTTCGTCGATTCCGGAGCTAACATCAATTGTTCCGGAGCTAGCCAGCTGAAGAGTTCCATCAATCACTCCTGGGCTGCAGTCATCTATCCGGACCCGTTTTGCTGCCTACGCGGAGCCCCACCGGGCCTGCCGACGTTGTCTACCCGAGGGAACTGTCCGGCTGGCTCCTCCGGCGCAACGTTGCCTGGGCGCCCATCTGCAGCCTGCTAGCCGTTGGCTATCTTATCGGCTGCTATCTGAATAGACAATCGGACAATTTTTATTTTATTTTTATTTATTTATTTATTTTTCTTCTTGGGCCTCTATAACTATATCTATTGTTTTTATTTTTGTTGTTGTTGTGTGATTTGGATTCATCCCCTCTACCACACGGAAACCCACTAATCTACTAATCAAGAGTTGGCTAATAACAGACCTCCATCTTATGCTAGCTTGCTCCTATGCTAGCTTGCTACCGATTTAGCTGTCTAAATCGCCGTGACCCCCAACCAACCTCTCCACTCACTGGACCCTTTTGATCACTCGACTGAGCATGCCTCTCCTTCATGTCAATATGCCTTGTCCATTGCTGTTCTGGTTATTGTTTATTGGCTTATTTCATTGTAGAGCCTCTAGTCCTGCTCATTATACCTTATCCAACCTATTAGTTCCACCACCCACACATGCAATGACATCTCCTGGTTTCAATGATGTTTCTAGAGACAATATCTCTCTCTTCATCACACAATACCTAGGTTTACCTCCACTGTATTCACATCCTACCTTACCTTTGTCTGTACATTATACCTTGATGCTATTTTATCGCCCCCAGAAACCTCCTTTTACTCTCTGTTCCAGATGTTCTAAACGACCAATTCTTATTGCTTTTAGCCGCACCCTTATTCTACTCCTACTCTGTTCATCTGGCGATGTAGAGGTGAATCCAGGCCCTGCAGTGCCTAGCTCCACTCCTATTCCCCAGGCGCTCTCTTTTGACGACTTCTGTAACCGTAATAGCCTTGGTTTCATGCATGTTAACATTAGAAGCCTCCTCCCTAAGTTTGTTCTATTCACTGCTTTAGCACACTCTGCCAGCCCGGATGTTCTAGCTGTGTCTGAATCCTGGCTTAGGAAGACCACCAAAAATTCAGACATTTTAATTCCAAACTGCAACATTTTCAGACAAGATAGAACTGCCAAAGGGGGCGGTGTTGCAATCTGCTGCAAAGATAGCCTGCAGAGTTCTGTCCTACTATCCAGGTCTGTACCCAAACAATTTGAACTTCTACTTTTAAAAATCCACCTCTCTAAAAACAAGTCTCTCACCGTTGCCGCCTGCTATAGACCACCCTCTGCCCCCAGCTGTGCTCTGGACACCATATGTGAACTGATTGCCCCCCATCAATCTTCAGAGCTTGTGCTGCTAGGCGACCTAAACTGGAACATGCTTAACACCCCAGCCATCCTACAATCTAAACTTGATGCCCTCAACCTCACACAAATTATCTATGAACCTACCAGGTACCTCCCCAAAGCCTTAAACACGGGCACCCTCATAGATATCATCCTAACCAACTTGCCCTCTAAATACACCTCTGCTGTTTTCAACCAAGATCTCAGCGATCACTGCCTCATTGCCTGCATCCGTAATGGGTCAGCGGTCAAACGACCTCCACTCATCACTGTAAAACGCTCCCTGAAACACTTCAGCGAGCAGGCCTTTCTAATCGACCTGGCCGGGGTATCCTGGAAGGATATTGATCTCATCCCGTCAGTAGAGGATGCCTGGATATTTAAAAAAAATGCCTTCCTAACCATCTTAAATAAACATGCCCCATTCAAGAAATTTAGAACCAGGAATAGATAAAGCCCTTGGTTCTCCCCAGACCTGACTGCCCTTAACCAACAAAAAAACATCCTATGGCATTCTGCATTAGCATTGAACAGCCCCCGTGATATGCAGCTGTTCAGGGAAGCTAGAAACCATTATACACAGGCAGTTAGAAAAGCCAAGGCTAGCTTTTTCAAGCAGAAATTTGCTTCCTGCAACACTAACTCAAAAAAGTTCTGGGACACTGTAAAGTCCATGGAGAATAAGAACCCCTCCTCCCAGCTGCCCACTGCACGGAAGATAGGAAACACTGTCACCACTGATAAATCCACCATAATTGAGAATTTCAATAAGCATTTTTCTACGGCTGGCCATGCTTTCCACCTGGCTACTCCTACCCCCACAACAACTCGCCCAAGCCTTCCCCATTTCTCCTTCTCCCAAATCTGCTCAGCTGATGTTCTGAATGAGCTGCAAAATCTGGACCCCTACAAATCAGCCGGGCTAGACAATCTGGACCCTTTCTTTCTAAAATTATCTGCCAAAATTGTTGCCACCCCTATTACTAGCCTGTTCAACCTCTCTTTCGTGTCGTCTGAGATTCCCAAAGATTGGAAAGCAGCTGCGGTCATCCCCCTCTTGAAAGGGGGTGACACTCTTGACCCAAACTGCTACAGACCTACATCTATCCTACCATGCCTTTCTAAGGTCTTCGAAAGCCAAGTCAACAAACAGATTACCGACCATTTAGAATCTCACCATACCTTCTCTGCTAAGCAATCTGGTTTCAGAGCTGGTCATGGGTGCACCTCAGCCACGCTCAAGGTCCTAAATGATATCTTAACCGCCATCGCTAAGAAACATTACTGTGCAGCCGTATTCATTGATCTGGCCAAGGCTTTCGACTCTGCCAATCACCACATCCTCATCAGCAGACTCGACAGCCTTGGTTTCTCAAATGATTGCCTCGCCTGGTTCACCAACTACTTCTCTGATAGAGTTCAGTGTGTCAAATCGGAGGGTCTGCTGTCCGGACCTCTGGCAGTCTCTATGGGGGTGCCACAGGGTTCAATTCTTGGACCGACTCTCTTCTCTGTATACATCAATGAGGTCGCTCTTGCTGCTGGTGAGTCTCTGATCCACCTCTACGCAGACGACACCATTCTGTATACTTCTGGCCCTTCTTTGGACACTGTGTTAACAACCCTCCAGGCAAGCTTCAATGCCATACAACTCTCCTTCCGTGGCCTCCAATTGCTCTTAAATACAAGTAAAACTAAATGCATGCTCTTCAACCGATCGCTACCTGTACCTACCCGCCTGTCCAACATTACTACTCTGGACGGCTCTGACTTAGAATACGTGGACAACTACAAATACTTAGGTGTCTGGTTAGACTGTAAACTCTCCTTCCAGACCCATATCAAACATCTCCAATCCAAAGTGTTACGAATCCCTTTTGGCCCGACAGTCTAGGGGGGATGGTAGTGAGACCCGTAACATAACTCATGTAAATTATAGCCGTGACAAAGTAAGTGTGAACGAAATAACCACGACAACTGAAATAATACTGTCAATCTCAGGGTTTATTTATAAACACACGGTAATGGGGGGAGCAGGAAAAAGGGGCTGAGCTGGACCCAAGGAAAGAAACAATAAATATACAAAAACACCCCTAAATTAGACTAGCCTACTTTAATAACAGCTAACTAACTAACCAAAAATACAGTGGGTGGTCCGCCCAGTTCTAACTAGTGTGTTTAACAAAGTTTACCTACGGGTAGTGTATGCCCATGGGCGACTTGTCTTGGTTTCCCCCTTTTCCCACCAGCAACAAACACCATAACCAAAACAATACTCACAGGAGATGACAAAGTGATTTGGAGGTGCTCCAACAAAAGGAAAGGTTAATTAATACACAGAGAGCGAGTCAAACACAGAGCTCTACCAACATGGCATTAACAAAGAGATTGAGCTACTGAAATCTATGAAGAACAGAGATCTATCAACATGGCATTACAAAGATTGAGCTACTGAAATCTATGAAGAACAGAGATCTATCAACATGGCATTACAAAGAGATTGAACTACTGAAATCTATGAAGAACAGAGATCTACCCACATGGCATTACAAAGATTGAGCTCCTGAGCAAACAAATGATGGGGTTTTTAAACCATGGGGAAGGAACTGTGATAGGGTAGGAAACAGGAGGAGGTGTGTCTTCTGATTGATGGGTTGATTGTTGACTGATTGGGGAGTGATGATGTTCACCTGTGAGGGGAGACAGAGAGAAAAGAAACACACACAGGATACACACACACACAGGATAATGGTATCCGTAACACAAAGTTAAATCTAGAATTGGCTTCCTATTTCGCAACAAAGCATCCTTCACTCATGCTGCCAAACATACCCTTGTAAAACTGACCATCCTACCAATCCTCGACTTTGGCGATGTCATTTACAAAATAGCCTCCAATACCCTACTCAACAAATTGGATGCAGTCTATCACAGTGCAATCCGTTTTGTCACCAAAGCCCCATATACTACCCACCATTGCGACCTGTACGCTCTCGTTGGCTGGCCCTCGCTTCATACTCGTCGCCAAACCCACTGGCTCCATGTCATCTACAAGACCCTGCTAGGTAAAGTCCCCCCTTATCTCAGCTCGCTGGTCACCATTGCATCTCCCACCTGTAGCACACGCTCCAGCAGGTATATCTCTCTAGTCACCCCCAAAACCAATTCTTTCTTTGGCCGCCTCTCCTTCCAGTTCTCTGCTGCCAATGACTGGAACGAACTACACAAATCTCTGAAACTGGAAACACTTATCTCCCTCACTAGCTTTAAGAACCAACTGTCAGAGCAGCTCACAGATTACTGCACCTGTACATAGCCCACCTATAATTTAGCCCAAACAACTACCTCTTTCCCTACTGTATTTTATTTATTTATTTATTTTGCTCCTTTGCACCCCATTATTTTTATTTCTACTTTGCACATTCTCCCATTGCAAATCTACCATTCCAGTGTTTTACTTGCTATATTGTATTTACTTTGCCACTATGGCCTTTTTGCCTTTGCCTCCCTTATCTCACCTCATTTGCTCACATCGTATATAGACTTGTTTATACTGTATTATTGACTGTATGTTTGTTTTACTCCATGTGTAACTCTGTGTCGTTGTATGTGTCGAACTGCTTTGCTTTATCTTGGCCAGGTCGCAATTGTAAATGAGAACTTGTTCTCAACTTGCCTACCTGGTTAAATAAAGGTGAAATAAAAAAAAAAAAAAATAAATAAATAAATAAATATGCATATCTTAGCTTCTGGGCCTGAGTAGCAGGCAGTTTACTCTGGGCACCTTATTCATCCAAGCTACTCAATACTGCTCCCCAGACATAAGAAGTTAACAATAATGTAATATTTTAAATGATATAAGATACTTGTATGTTCATGAATGTTTAATATTACGCCCCTCCAACTTCCCCGGATGCTGTCGACTGGTGTCCCGCTGATGGGACTCCTATCCCTACACTGTTTCCCATGAGTGTTCAATGAACCATAAACAATTAATGAACATGCACCTGTGGAACTGTCGTTAAGACACTAACAGCTTACAGACGGTAGGCAATTAAGGTCACAGTTATGAAAACTTAGGACACTAAAGAGGCCTTTCTACTGACTCTGAAAAACACCAAAAGAAAGATGCTAATCTGCGTGAACATGCCTTAGGCATGCTGCAAGGAGGCATGAGGACTGCAGATGTGGCCAGGGCAGTAAATTGTAATGTCAGTACTGTGATATGCCTAAGACAGCGCTACAGGGAGACAGGACGGACAGCTGATTGTCCTCACAGTGGCAGACCATGTGTAACAACACCTGCACAGGATCGGTACATCGAACATCACACCTGTGGGACAGATACAGGATGGCAACAACAACTGCCTGAGTTACACCAGGAACGCACAATCCCTCCATCGGTGTTCAGACTGTCCGCAATAGTCTGAGAGAGGCTGGACTGAGGGATTGTAGGCAGGTCCTCACCAGACATCACCGGCAACAACATCGCATATGGGCACAAACCCACCATTGCTGGATCAGACAGGACTGGGAAAAAGTGATCTTCACTGATGGGTCACGGTTTTGTCTCACCAGGGGTGATGGTCAGATTCACGTTTATCGTGGAAGGAATGAGTGTTACACCGAGGCCTGTACTCTGGAGCGGGATCGATTTGGAGGTGGAAGGTCCGTCATGGTCTGAGGCGGTGTGTCACAGCATCATCGGACTGAGTTTGTTGTCATTGCAGACAATCTCAATGCTGTGCGTTACAGGGAAGATATCCTCCTCCCTCATGTGGTAGCCTTCCTGCAGGCTCATCCTGACATGACCCTCCAGCATGACAATGCCACCAGCCATACTGCTCGTTCTGTGCGTGATTTACTACAAGACAGGAATGTCAGTGTTCTGCCATGGCAATCGAAGAGCACAGATCTCAATCCCTTTGAGCACTTCTGGGACCTGTTGGATCGGACGGTGAGGGTTAGGGCCATACCCCCCAGAAATGTCTGGGAACTTGCAAATGCCTTGGTGGAAGAGTGGGGTAACATCTCAAAGCATGAACTGGCAAATCTGGTGCAGTCCATGAGGAGGAGATGCACTGCAGTACTTAATGCAGCTGGTGGCCACCCCAGATATTGACTGTTACTTTTGATTTTGACCCCCCCTTTGTTCAGGGAAACATTATTAAATTTCGGTTAGTCACATGTCTGTGGAACTTGTTCAGTTTATCTCTGTTGTTGAATCTTGTTATGGTCATACACATATTTACACTTGTTAAGTTTGCTGAAAATAAACGCAGTTGACAGAGAGAGGACGTTTCTTTTTTTGCTGAGTTTATCATTAAGTTTGAAAATATCTCTGCAGTAGGGCTGTTTAGTTACTACACAGAGCACACATCACTGAGAATCATATCAATATTAACAGGTTGATCTTGTTTGAGACAAAAAATAAACTGCTTTCTCCTTAACACCCTAGTATCTCATTTTCAGCTTCAGGAATAATCCATTTGTTTTATTTTGTACCAACTTATATCGACTCTCCCCTCCTAAGAAGAATAAAATGAAAACATAGTATGGCTATTAATTTGAGTTATTTCTATTGAAGTTGGATATTTCAAAGAAAGTGGATGAATAAGAAGAAGCATTAATCAGGGCTGACTCTTTTTGACAAATGGATGTGCCTGAAGGCTCTTCTGGACTGAGGGAGGAATTAATGTGTGTCATCAGAGCAGAAAGAGAAACATTGATCCAGCTGTGTGACAAAACAATGGAGGACTAATGAGTTGAGCAGCTTGTGATTCATTTAATGAACAGAGACCAACTCATCATCTCTGCCAGCCTGACTTTAAGGAAGGAAGATCACTAGTGTTTGTATGTTTGGGGTCATTCAGAAACACTTATCTAGAGCTACTTACATTAGTGAGTGCATACATTTCATACTTTTGTCCTTCACTGTTCTGGTCCCCCTTGGGAATACGAACCAACAATCCTGGCATTGCAAGCGCCATGCTTTACGAACTGAGCCACATGTTTCTACTTGATTCATTTGGAACCGTCAGCAGAACGGAACTCTAGGAACCTTTAGGAGACTAGAACACTCAGGAGACTCTAAAGACTTAGCAACCTGTTGTCTCTCTCTTCTCTCTAGCAACCTGTTGTCTCTCTCTTCTCTCTATCAACCTGTTGTCTCTCTCTCTTCTCTCTAGCAACCTGTTGTCTCTCTCTTCTCTCTACCAACCTGTTGTCTCTCTCTTCTCTCTAGCAACCTGTTGTCTCTCTCTCTTCTCTCTAGAAACTTGTTGTTTCTCTCTCTTCTCTCTTTCCCCCTCTCTTCTCTCTACCAACTTGTTGTCTCTCTCTTCTCTCTACCAACTTGTTGTCTCTCTCTCTTCTCTCTACCAACTTGTTGTCTCTCTCTTCTCTCTACCAACTTGTTGTCTGTCTCTCTCTTCTCTCTACCAACTTGTTGTCTCTCTCTTCTCTCTACCAACTTGTTGTCTGTCTCTCTCTTCTCTCTACCAACTTGTTGTCTCTCTCTTCTCTCTACCAACTTGTTGTCTCTCTCTTCTCTCTACCAACTTGTTTCTCTCTCTTCTCTCTAGCAACTTGTTGTTTCTCTCTCTTCTCTCTACCAACTTGTTGTCTCTCTCTATTCTCTCTACCAACGTGTTGTTTCTCTCTCTTCTCTCTACCAACTTGTTGTTTCTCTCTCTTCCCTCTAGCAACTTGTTGTTTCTCTCTTCTCTCTACCAACTTGTTGTCTCTCTCTCTTCTCTCTACCAACGTGTTGTTTCTCTCTCTTCTCTCTACCAACATGTTGTTTCTCTCTCTCTTCTCTCTACCAACTTGTTGTTTTTCTCTCTTCTCTCTCTTTCCTTCTGTCTTCTCTCTAGAAACCTGTTGTTTTTTATTGGTCACCTGACTATTAAGCCAGTTCATCCCTCCTCCTAGGTAACCGTCACCACTAGTCCTTATTTTGCATTCTTTATGGTTTAGCCAGACTCAATCATCTCTTTTATTATAGAAATCCTAAAGAGTCTAGATAAACAACCATTTCCGTGTGTGTTCCTTTTGTCCAGGTCAGAAACGGCAGTGTGGAGTGCAGTAGAGATTGGGGCTGTATGTGAATAGGAGTGGGTCCAGGGAGTCTGGGATGATGGTGTTGATGTGAGCCATGACCAGCCTTTTAAAGTATTTCATGGCTACAGATGTGAGTGCAACGGGGCGGTTGTCATTTAGTTAGGTTACCTTGGCGTTCTTGGGCACAGGGACTATGGTGGGCTGCTTGAAACATGTTGGTATTACAGACTGGGTCAGGGAGTTGTTTAAAATCTCAGTGAAGACACTTGCCAGCTGGTCAGTGCATGTCCTGAGTACGCATCTTGGTAATCCATCTGGCCCTGCAGCCTTGTGAATGTTAACTTGTTTAAAGGTCTTACTCACACCGGCTACAGAGAGTGTGATCACACAGTCATCCAGAACAGCTGGTGCGCCTCGAAGCGAGCAAAGAAGGCATTTAGCGCGTCTTGTAGGCTCACGTCACTGGTCAGCTCGACTGGGTTTCCCTTTGTAATCCATTATAGTTTGCAAGCCCGGCCACATTTGATGAGCATTGGAGCCGGTATAGCAGGATTCGATCTGAGTCCTGTATTGATGCTTTGCCTGTTTGATGGTTCGTTGGAGGGCATAGTGGGATTTCTTATAAGTGTCCGGGTTAGAGTCACGTTCCTTGAAAGCAGCAGCTCTAGCCTTTAGCTCAGTGCTGATGTTACCTGTAATCCATGGCTTCTGGTTGGGATATGTACGCACGGTCACTGTGGGGATGATATCGTCAATGCACTTATTAATTAAGCCGGTGACTGAGGTGTTATACTCCTCAATGTTATCGGATGAATCCCGGAACACAGTCCAGTCTCTGCTAGCGAAACAGTCCGGTAGCTTAGCAACCGCTTCATCAGACCACTTCCCTACTGAGCGTGTCACTGGTACTTCCTGTTTGAGTTTAGCTTGTAAGCAGGAATCAAAAGGATAGAGTTATGGTCAGATTTTGCCAAATGGAGGGTAAGGAAAAGCTTTGGATGCGTCTCTGTGGAGTAAAGGTGGTCCAGAGTTTTTGTTCCTCTAGTTGCACATGCTGGTAGAAATTAGGTAAACATGATTTCAGTTTCCCTGCATTAAAGTCCCCGGCCAATAGGAGCGCCACCTCTGGATGAGCATGTTCTTGTTTGCGTCTTATACAGCTTGTTGAGTGTGGTCTTAATGCCAGCATCAGTTTGTGGTGGTAAATAAACAGCTACGAAAAATGAAGATGAAAACTCTCTTGGTAAATAGTGTGGTCTACAGATTATCATGAGGTACTCTACCTTAAGCAAGCAAAGCCTCAAGACGTATTTTATATTAGACTTCGTGCACCAGCTGTTATAGGCATATAGACAGAGACCCATCATCAGTTTCATCAGGACATGCTTGCTGTACAGCTGACTAGATACGTCTGTATATTGTGGTTGTAATAACCACAGTCATTTTCATTCCTATTGGCATCTGTGATGATGGTCTGTGGGCTTGCAGAGTCTGAGAGAAGAGAATGTTTAATTACTCATCTGAAACAATCTGCTGCTGTCAACATGAAAACAATGGAGAGAAAATTGCTTTTCAATAATATTAGTTCTGTACTGGGGCAGTAAATGTGCTACAGGCAAGGCAGGGGATCGGCAAAATTATTTGAGTCTAAAATCTCTCATGAATGCTAAAATCTCTCATGAATGCTAAAATCTCTCATGAATGCTAAAATCTCTCATGAATGCTAAAATCTCTCTGAAGTGTGTGAAAGCTAAATCACTCTACAAATTATTTTTAAGTTTACTGATCCATGTGTATAGATTATTTCAGTACAGTCGGCCATGGCTGCTTAAAAGTGACAAATAAATTATATGGAACATTTTAATTTACATAAATCTATAGGATACATCAACAACGCCTGTGCTGTGTTCTTTGTTCTTTGCTATATTAACAAAAGGGGGCATAGAAATCAAGCTATATTGTTATAAAGTGACTGTGACTGAGTTCGGAGGAACATGTATGGTGATTTAAATGAGTGGCATGACTTCTCAGTTTCTACTGTAAAACCCAGTGGATAGAGCGTCCTAAAAGCTATGGCACATCCCGTAAACACAGCTGGCATCCTGCCATTTTACCCTGAAATGAGGGGCCTGTTCAGGGCTGTTGTTCCATTCTGATCATGCCCCCATATTGATCACACAGAGCTTCTACTATGTTATTTGTGAAGTTCTCTATATGTCTAACTATATATGGCCTCACTGAACATTTAGCCTTAGAGGCACCCTAGCAGAACATGTACCCTTAGAGGCAGCCTAGCAGAACATGTACCCTTAGAGGCAGCCTAGCAGAACATGTACCCTTAGAGGCACCCTAGCAGAACATGTACCCTTAGAGGCACCCTAGCAGAACATGTACCCTTAGAGGCACCCTAGCAGAACATGTAACCTAAGAGGCAGCCTAGCAGAACATGTAACCTAAGAGGCACCCTATCAGAACATGTAGCCTCATTTGCAAAGCACACCCGTGCGGCAGTGTGTTTTGGGTCATTGTCTGCATGTAGAGGGAAAAAAATGCATTTAGCCTAACAGCCAACATTAGGTACAATACTAGAAATATACATGTAAATAGATCTAAACATAACAAAATGTTGCTATAGAAACGATGTGGTCCCAGAAACACCTCTCTGACATAGGGTCCAGCAAAGCTCTTGTTGATTTCTTCCTCAAAGAAATCTTGAGCCATGATACCTGAAAAAGGAGGCAACAGTGAATTATTGTGGAACACAGTCCATGAGGTGTAAGGTACAATATTTATGTATCGTTTGCTTTGTAAATAGCCAAACTTACCCTCTAAAATCTAATATGGGCTTGGTCCCTGTGGAGAAATTGCCGCCCACACATGGAGCGGATGACTCAGCTTGCTCAGTATTCTTCCTCTGTAGCAAAATGTATGTATATGTACAGTTGAAGTCGAAAGTTTACATACACCCTAGCCAAATATATTTAAGCTCAGATTTTCAAAATTCATGACATGTAATCCTAGTAAAAAATTCCCTGTCTTAGGTCATTTAGGATCACCACTTTATTTTAAGAATGTGAAATGTCAGAATAATAGTAGATAGAATTATTTATTTCAGCTTTAATTTCTTTCATCACATTCCCAGTGGGTCAGAAGTTTACATACACTCAATTAGTATTTTGTAGCATTGCCTTTTAAATTGTTTAACTTCGGTCAAATGATTCGGGTAGCCTTCCACAAGCTTCCCACAATAAGTTGGGTGAATTTTGGCTCATTCCTCCTGACATAGCTGGGGTAACTGAATCAGGTTTGTAGGCCTCCATGCTCGCACATGCTATTTCAGGTTTGCCAACTAATTTTATATGGGTTTGTGATGGCCACTCCAATACCTTGACTTTGTTGTCCATAAGCCATTTTGCCACAACTTTGGAAGTATGCTTGGGGTCATTGTCCATTTGGAAGACTAATTTGCGACCAAGCTTTAACTGGCTGCAATCCCGATATCGGGATAAGTGTCATCAACAACCGCTGAATAGCATAGCGCTACATTCAATAAATATTACGACAAATATTTATATTCATGAAATCACAAGTGCAATATAGGAAAATACAGTTTAGCCTTTTGTTAATCCACCTGTCGTGTCAGATTTAGAAATTATTCTTTACAGCGAAAGCAATCCAAGCGTTTATGTAAGTTTAGCATCAGGTAACTTGGTCACGAAAATGAGAAAAGCAATCAAATTAATTGTTTACCTTTGATGATCTTCAGATGTTTTCACTCACGAGACTCCCAGTTACAAATGTTCCTTTTATATTCATATATTTTTTTATATCCAAATACCTCCTTTTGTTTGTCGCGTTATGCCCAGGAATCCACCGGAAAGGGCGGTCACGACAACGCAGACAAAAATTCCAAATCATATCCATAATGTCCACAGAAAAATGTCAGACGTTTTTTATAATCAATCAATCCTTTTTCAAATATCTATTGGATAATATATCAACCGGGACAGTTGGCTTTTCCCTAGGACCGGGAGTAACAATGGCCTCCTTTCTCTTTTGCGCACAACTCACTCTGAGATTCCCCACCTATCCACTTACGCAATGTGGTCCTTCACGCTCATTCTTCAAAGTAAAAGCCTGAAACTATGTCTGAAGACTATTGACACCTTGAGGAAGCGATAGGAAAAGGATATCCCTTGAAATGGAGCAATGGGAGGCTATGGAACATGGAGTTTTCAAAATAGAAGCCACTTCCTGGTTTGATTTTTCTCAGAGTTTCGCCTGCAATATCAGTTCTGTTATACTCACAGACAATATTTTGACAGTTTTGGAAACTTTAGAGTGTTTTCTATCCTAATCTGTCAATATATATGCATATTCTAGTATCTGGTCCTGAGAAATAGGCCATTTACTTTGGGAACGTTATTTTTCCAAACATAAAAAGAATGCCCCCTAGTATCAAGAGGTTAATGAATATGATGTCAGTTCGGTTGTCATCTGAGACATTCTTATTAATGATAGGATGACCTAAACAGTACCTTGGAAAGTCTACACATTCTAGTTATCAGATTCACATGGAAATGTTCTGCAATTTAAATGTTTAAATATGAAGCTATTTGTGAAAAGATTCAATGTAATTTTAGCTTCCAAATGAGAGAATTGGGTTGCTAACTCAACGGCCGCTGCGGCCGCTGCTAAACGTGGGCTAGGAAAGGACGGACAAAGGATCTCTTCTAACAAACAACACTGCAAACAACAGTATTCAGTTTACCACCAGAGACATTCTTCTGAGGACAGGAAGATCTCCGTTGGGCAACATGGCCTTCCATCTACAACCAACTTATTGAGGCGCAGCTCAGAGTAAATATTTATTGCATTTCCGTTTTCCAAATGGGCGGTTATTTAGAATGCATAAGATTCTGTATTTATGATAGCATAGCTTCTCCCTTTGTTCTTCAGTCCTCCCGTGCTTTCATTCAAGCCCAATCCCCTCTCTTTGTGTAACCAGCTGTCATACAGGTTCAGTCCCCAGGGACGTTTTCTTGTAGGACATAATTAGTAATCAATGTGTGATCCATTCTGTGTATATGTAATTCTATGTGATTAGTTAGTTATTTAGTAAATAAATAATTAAACCAAAGTTTGTATTGCTGATTCAACTTGTTTGCCAGGGTTTGTGAAGATAACCTATCTGGAACCCCGTTCAGCTAGTGGAACCCCTCTCCAACAGCCAATGAAATTGTAGGGCGCCAAATACAAATCAACAGAAATCTCATAAATCAAATTTCTAGGTTCAAGTTTTAGGCACCATTTTAAAGATAAGCCACAGTGTCTGATTTCAAAAATGCTTTACAGCGAAAGCTCCACAAACGATTATGTTAGGTCACCACCAAGTCACGGAAAAACCCAGCCATTTTTCCAGCCAAAGAGAGGAGTCACAAAAAGCATAAATAGAGATACAATTAATCACTAACCTTTGATGATCTTCATCAGATGACACTCATAGGACTTCATGTTACACAATAAATGTGTGTTTTTACATTGGCGTGTTATGTTCAGTAGTTCCTAAACATGCAGTGATTTTGCAGAGAGCCACGTTAATTTACAGAAATAGTCATTAAAAATGTTGATGAAAATACATGTATTATACATGGAAATATAGATAAACTTCTCCTTAACTTATTATGGCTAGGGGGCAGTATTGAGTAGCTTGGATGAATAAGTTGCCCAAAGTAAATGGCCTGCTCCTCAGTCTCAGTTGCTAATATATGCATATTATTATTAGTATTGGATAGAAAACACTCTAAAGTTTCAAAAACTGTTTGAATGATGTTTATGAGTATAACAGAACTCATATGGCAGGCAAAATCCTGAGGAGAAATCAAAACAGAAAGTGAGAAATCTGAGCTTTGTATGTATTCACCGCAGTCCCCAATGAAATCCCCTTGAGATATTAATGATGTTGCACTGCCTCATTCCACTAGATGTCAACCATCTATAGAATTTTGAATGAGACCCCTGCTGTGTTGTGGGAGTGAATGAGAGCAGAATCAATCAGGTATCTGGCAGTCAGCCAATTTCTGATCACGCGCATTCCTCATTGTATCCACTTGTGTTCTCATGAAGACACAAAGCAATACTCCGGTTGAAACTTTATTGAAGCTATATGTTAAAAACATCCTAATGGTTGATTCTGTACTTAGTTTGAAATGTTTCTACGACCTGTAATATAACTTTTTGAAGATTTTGTCCGACGTAACGCTGACCAGAATGAGCAAAACAAACATTTATTGTGGACCTGGGATTCCTGGAGTGCTTTTTGATGTAGATCATCAACGTTTAAGGGAAAAGTTATCATATCTTGTTTATGTTGACGTCAACATGGCGGCTATTGTGACTAATTCTTCGTCTCAGATTACTGCATTATATCTATAATTCCAAGTGCATAACTTGTATTAGCATCTACATTTCTGATGAGTATATCTGTTGAATGATGTGGCTTTGCAAAATCACTGGATGTTTTTGGAACTAGTGAATGTAACGCGCCAATGTAAAATCAGATTTTGATAAATATGAACTTTATCAAACAATACACACATGAATTGTGTAACATGAAGTCCTATGAGTGTCATCTGATGAAGATCATCAAAGGTTTGTGGTTCATTTGATCTCTATATGTGCTTTTTTTGAAACTCCTCTCTTTGGCTGGGGAAATAAATGTCTGTGTGTTTCTGTGGCTTGGTGGTGACCTAACATAATAGTTTGTGGTGCTTTTGCTGTAAAGCATATTTTTGTGGTGGAATTAACAACGAGATTTGCTTTAAAATGGTCTGAGATACATGTATGTTTGAGGAATTTTAATTATGAGATTTTGGATGTTAGAAACTTGTCAAACTAAGTATAGAATCAATCTTTAGGATGTTTTTATCATAAATGTTCAGTTATGTTCCAACTGGAGAATTCCATTGTCTGTAGAAAAGCAATGGAACGAGAGGTACCTCTCATGTGAATGCGCGTGACTGAGATCGAGGCTGCTGCCAGACCTCTGACTCAATCCCCTCTCATTCGCCCCCACTTCACTGTAGAAGCCTGAAACAACGTTCTAAAAATGGTTGACATCTAGTGGAAGCCTTGGGAAGTGCAAAATGACCCATATCCCACTGTGTATTTGATAGGGGCTGAGTTCAAAAACTACAAACCTCAGATGGTTTGGATTGTTTCTCAGGTTTTTGCCTGCCATATAGGTTCTGTTATACTCACAGACATCATTCAAACTGTTTTAGAAACTTCAGAGTGTTTTCTATCCAATACTAATAATAATATGCATATATTAGCATCTGGGACTGAGTAGGAGGCAGTTTACTCTGGGCATGCTTTTCATCCAAAAGTGAAAATGCTGCCCCCTATCCCAAAGAAGATAACCAAGAATTCTACGATGTTCAGATGAGACTGAAATAAGGTGACGATTAATATTGACTGATATTGATGTAAAATATTACTAGGTCTTTAAGAGTTCATTCAGAAGATAACTGCTCTATAAACACTCTTTCGTGGTGCCCCGACTTTCTAGTTAATTACATTTACATAATTAGCTTAATCAGGTAATATTAATTACAGCGAAAGGATTTTATAGAGTAGCATGTCATATCACTTAATCCGTCAGCGCCAAGGACACGACACCTGCCACCCCTACGCTCTAAGCACTAGACTACCTGCCTCCCCTACGCTCTAACCACTAGGCTACCTGCCACCCCTACGCTCTAACCACTAGACTACCTGCCTCCCCTACACTCTAACCACTAGGATACCTGCCACGCCTACGCTCTAACCACTAGGCTACTTGCCACCCCTACGCTCTAACCACTAGACTACCTGCCTCCCCTACACTCTAACCACTAGGATACCTGCCACCCCTAAGCTCTAACCCCTAGGCTACCTGCCACCCAAAAGTTGATAACTGATGCTGTGTAAAGTTTGCTGGCTTGGACTCAGGTCTTATGGTAGAAGCGGTGAAGGACAAGGTCGGAGTGAACGCATTTGTCAACATTTCTTCAATCGTTTGGGGGGGTTGACAATGCACTGTTCTCGTCGATTTATTCCATCCATGCATCAAGATACCCTCAGTAATCACTATCACCATAACTTCAAGAGAGGACAGACCGAAACAACAATTTAAAACATTTCTAAATATGAAAAATCAGAACTATTCATATTATGACAAATTAGTACATTCTCAATTTTCTTAACAACAACAATTATAAGACAAATGTCAAAGAGCATAACAACACACTTGTTGAAAACATTTAGCAAATTTGCTTATACTCCCTTATAATACTGGCGACCTCACCGCAGGGGTTACCAGGTCAGGGAATTAGAGAGCTTACCCTAGCATGCTGACCAGACCGCTCACACTAGTGCGTCTGTGTGCACCATCGCACAAATGTTGATTTTGTCCACCCACACCAGACGCGATCAGGACACGCAGGTTGAAATATCAAAACGAATTCTGATTCAACTATTTTATTTGGGGATTTGTTGGAAAGCATTAAACATTTCTGGCAATTTAGTTAGCTTGCTATTGCTAGCTAATTTGTCCTGGGATATAAACATTGGGTTGTTATTTCACATAAAATGCACAAGGTCCTCTACTCCGACAATTAATCCACAGATAAAAGGGTAAACCGAGTTAATTTCTAGTAATCTTGCATCATCTTTGGAGTTTATATGATGGTTGGCAACCAACTTTAAGGAACATTACCACAACAAACTGGACTGGCGTGTGGACCTATGGAAACCTACCAAAGTATGGAAACCTACAAAAAAAACTATTAGGCAACAACAAATTCAATCCCTTTTAGACAACTTCCTGTACAAAGCAAACCTTAACAGTATATTTGTGACTCCCCACCTGGATTCGGTCTCATGTAGCAATATTTGAATTTCTGTTTATTTTACATTGGATAAAAGTAGAGACTCAAAGCTACAAAATGGTATATCATACACTGCATTTGAGGACACAATGGAGAAGCCAACCCTCCCCACCTGGATTTGGTCTTATGGTATATCATACACTGTGAATTAATGAATACTGTGTGTGACTCCCCACCTGGATTTGGTCTTATGGTATATCATACACTGTGAATTAATGAATACTGTGTGTGACTCCCCACCTGGATTTGGTCTTATGGTATATCATACACTATGAATTAATGAATACTGTGTGTGACTCCCCACCTGGATTTGGTCTTATGGTATATCATACACTGTGAATTAATGAATACTGTGTGTGACTCCCCACCTGGATTTGGTCTTATGGTATATCATACACTATGAATTAATGAATACTGTGTGTGACTCCCCACCTGGATTTGGTCTTATGGTATATCATACACTGCATTTGAGGACACAATAGAGAAGTAATTCTGCTTTGGAAGTTGATCAACTTGTAAATTCACTTTTGAGAAAAAACGTCTTTCAATGTTTAGGTACTACTATTGGAGAGCCCTTCTTTGTCTCCGCCCATTCTGCATCGTTCACGCCCTCTTCAGCCTTATCCCACGCATTCAGCATCGTTCACGCCCTCTTCAGCCTTATCCCACGCATTCAGCATCGTTCACGCCCTCTTCAGCCTTATCCCACGCATTCAGCATCGTTCACGCCCTCTTCAGCCGTATCCCACGCATTCAGCATCGTTCACGCCCTCTTCAGCCTTATCCCACGCATTCTGCATCGTTCACTCCCTCTTCAGCCGTATCCCACGCATTCAGCATCGTTCACGCCCTCTTCAGCCTTATCCCACGCATTCGGCATCGTTCACGCCCTCTTCAGCCTTATCCCACGCATTCAGCATCGTTCACGCCCTCTTCAGCCTTATCCCACGCATCTCTTTAAGGGTTGATTTGTGCGTTCTGTACTAACTTGCCAGCTACTCCCAGACATCTTAGAGAGAGAGAGAGAGAACAGCTCACCGAACATTACTTGCCCTATCGCTCTATCTATTGTTTCGCGTTCAGAGTGCACACTGGACGCTCTGGCCAATAAGTAGGGTTGTTCCGAAAGCTCTGACCTCACATCTACAATCAAGCACCCAAGCTAACTGGCTAATATTGGCTAGCTACTTCCAGACACAAAATGAGAGAACACCCCACTCTGACCATTTTACTGACCCTAGCAGAGCTGGTTAGGCAGTTTTCATGTTATCCAGAGCATTGGTGGCTGTAAATGTGCTGCTGGCAACAATTGAATTATGCTTTCATTTACTGACACAGGACATATTCAACAGGTGTTGAGTGTTCAAAAATTAATCAGTTGTTCTGTGCTCTGGCACACTAAGACAAGAGTATTTTGTTAAGAAATGTAGCTAGATAGCTAGCTGGGTAAACAATGAATCCCAATGCATGACATAACGTTAGTTAGTGAGCCAGCTAGCTAAGATTAGCTAGCTAGCTAACAGTACACTTGAACTTGAAATGAAAATACTTTGTCAAAATTAGAGTGGAGTCTTTTGCTAAGACATGTAGCTAGCTAAACAATGGACCATAATCACAAATCATGACGTTACTACCCTGCATGAATCTGCAGGTAGCTAACCAACCAAGTGTTATGGCTATAACTAGTTAAGCAAATGTGTCTGCGATACGAACAATAAAATCATATACATATTGTTAGCTAGCGACCCAGCCAGCTAACGTTAGCTAGCTAACAGTACACTTGAAATGAAACCACATTCTGTCAAAATTAGAAACATGTAATATCTGAAAGTCTTACCTGTATACATCATGGCTGAACGCGTCTCCTGTCTGATGCCATGCATGGTTGCCTTAGTTTGACGATGTAAATCAGACTGGTGGTGTTTTCTCCATCTCCTTAGCTATCATAGTTCAAATTCCACTGATGTCAAAACTCTGTCCTCCAGAAAGTTGAGAGCATACACATAACGTTAGCTAGCGAGCCAGCCAGCTAATGTTAACTAGCTAACAGTACACTTTAACTTGACATTAGGTTTATGCAGTTTTACTACGCGATATATATAAATTTTAAAAAGCTGCGTTCGATAAAATTACCTAGACATACTGACCAGCTCCAATAGACAGATACGGGCTACATGGTAGACCAATCCAAACTCATGTCTCGGCATGTCCAGCCCACTCATTATCTCAGCCAATCATGGCTAGCAGGAAGGTTGGTTACTTTTTCTGTGGTTAAACCAACTAGGCTCGTAATTATACAATTGTGTTCGTATTTACAGATAGTATACAAGTTTGTTATTAAGGCACATAAAAGTTCACATGTTCGAGAAGGCATTTCTGCCAAAAAACACATTTTGATTAAAACAATTTTTTTACAGCTCTCCTGACATACTGGAAGGCCCGTACCCCTCCCAGTCCAGAGAGGTGAGCCTGGAGAAGAGCCCCTAAGCAGACTCAGTGAGCATAGCCTTGCTATTGAGAAAGGCCACCAAACGTGGAAACTGAGCTGCACTTCCTAAACTCCTGCCAAATGTATGACTATATTAGAGACACATATTTCCCTCAGATATTTCCCAACGAATTCAAAAAACAAATCCAATTTTGATAAACTCCCATATCTATTGGGTGAAATACCACTGTGTGCCATCACAGCAGCAAGATTTGTGACCTGTTTCCACAAGAAAAGGTCAACCAGTGAAGAGTAAACACCATTGCAAAGACAACTCATATTTATTTGTATTTATTTTATCTTTTGTACATTAACTATATGCACATCGTTACAACACATGGACATAATATGACATGTTAATGTCTTTATTGTTTTGGAGTGTAATGTTTACTGTTGATATTGTTATTATCTGCTTCACTTGCTTTGGCACTGTAAACATGTTTCCCATGCCAATAAAGCCCTTTTGATAAATTGAGAGAGAGAGAGAGATAGATGGAGAGAGAGATAGTAATGTGTCCAGTGCGTTCAGAGCCAGCATACCTCATTTCTGTGCTGGCAGGTCCTCTCCTGCAAGCACACCGGCCTGCCATATAAAATGTTAATTTCTGAAGTGTAACATGGTTGTTTGGATGAGGGCTGAGCTTCTGCCAACATCATGCAGCTGGCCAGAGATCCAGAAATGTGTTCCAAATGAAGCCCTATTCCCTATATATACGGTATATTTTTATTTTATTTGATTTAACCTTTATTTAACTAGGCAATTCATAGTGGACTACTTTTGAACAAGCCCCCTAGAGGTCTGGTCAAAAGTATTGCACTATATAGGGAATAGAGTGCCATTTGGGACACATTTCTGAAGAGGAGATGGGATAGGTTGGCGCCAGTGAACCGGAGAGGAGAAACAGGAGCACCACGGCATGAGTCCCAAATGGCACCCTTTTCCCTATAGTGCACTACGTTTGACAAGGGCCCATTGGGACTGCATAGGGAATAGAGTGCAATTTGGGACAGATGGATTGCTTCTTAGCTAGGGCCAGCTACCCAATGCCTCTCCAATGGCTGTATTTTACCCAGCTTCAATACAGGGACTCTGCACCTAAACATCTAACAATAGTTAGTATATAACGCTGGTTGGGGGTTGGATATCAAACATTAATCACAGAACTGAATTAAAAGCACATATGAGTAGATTTGTTGTTGTTGAATCAAATCAAATCACGTGTGCCGAATACAACCTTACAGTGAAATGCTTCTGTCCATAGGACCACTTTAAGCCGTAAACTCCACAGAGCTGGGCTTCAGGGAACTGTGTCCAGAAAAAAAGCCATTGCTTAATGACAAAAATAAGCAAACACGTTCAGTGTTCGCCAAAAAGCATGTGGGAGACTCCCCAAACATATGGAAGAAGGTAATCTGGTCAGATGAGACTAAACTTGAGCTTCTTGGCCATCAAGGAAAAATGTCTGGCGCAAACCCAACACCTCTCATCACCCCGAGAACAACACGCCCACTGTAAAGCATGGTGGTGGCAGCATCATGCTGTGGGGATGTTTTTCATCGGCAGGGACTTGGAAACTGGTCAGAATTGAAGGAATGATGAATGGCGCTAAATAAATTCTTGAGGGAAACCTGTTTAAGTTTTGAGAGATTTGGGACGGAGGTTTACCTTCAAATCAAATCAAAGTGTATTTGTCACTTGCGCAGATTACAACAGCTGAACCTTATAAGTTTAAGTTTAAGTTTATTTTTTATTTTTACAGGGACAGTGCACATTAATCAACGTTTCAGTAAAAGTGCCGGTTTTAGCCAGCCGGCTAATTTTCAACCGCAGTCCCTGGGCAGGTTATTAAAAACAATTACAATATAGACAATAGCAGCATAGAACAAGCAAGACATAGCAACATAGGACAAGCAAGACATAGCATACAGACAGAGCAACATAGGACAAGCAATACATAGCATACAGACAGAGCAACATAAAACAAAAAGCAGCAAGACAAAATTCATAAAAGCAACAAAGTGTTTCCACACCTCACAAGCTACAGACAACAGACAACATGGAAAGCGGCAACACACAGCTAGGGACCATGTTCACAAATCTGATTGACCTTTAGCCATGTCTTCAAGCATTTTGTGAAAGTGTGATATGTGGTGCAGTTATGTGTGTCTGATGGCAGTGTATTCCAGACATGGGAAGCTCTCACAGAGAATGCAGATTTACTAAAGGTGCTTTTCCTTAGGGGAACTATACAGTCACCTCTCATGGCAGACCTTGTGGATCTGCTGCCATATGTCTGGGTTTTCTGTTTAACAAAAATATTGAGTGGAGGGGGAGCCAGGCCATTAAGGATCTTGAATACAAGACAATAGTGAAATGCTTAATTACAGGCTCTAACCAATAGTGCAAAAAAGGTATGTAGGTGAAGAATAGGTAGGTAAAGAAATAAAACAACAGTAAAAAGACAGGCTATATACAGTAGAGGCTAGATACAGTAGAGAGGCTATATACAGTAGAGAGGCTTTAAAAGTAGCGAGGCTACTTTAGCGAGGCTAGAGACACCAGTTAGTCAGGCTAATTGAGGTAGTATGTACATGTAGATATGGTTAAAGTGACTATGCATATATGATGAACAGAGAGTAGCAGCAGCTGAAAAAGAGGGGTTGGGAGAGGGCACACAATGCAGATAGTCTGGGTAGCCATTTGACTACCTGTTTAGGAGTCTTATGGCTTGGGGGTAAAAACTGTTGAGAAGCCTTTTTGTCCTAGACTTGGCACTCCGGTACAGCTTGCCATGCGGTAGTAGAGAGAACAATCTCTGACTAGGGTGGCTGGGGTCTTTGACAATTTTTAGGGCCTTCCTCTGACACCACCTGGTGTAGAGGTCCTGGATGGCAGGCAGCTTAGCCCCAGTGATAGAATCAAATCAAATCAAATGTATTTATATAGCCCTTCGTACATCAGCTGATATCTCAAAGTGCTGTGCAGAAACCCAGCCTAAAACCCCAAACAGCAAGCAATGCAGGTGTAGAAGCACGGTGGCTAGGAAAAACTCCCTAGAAAGGCCAAAACCTAGGAAGAAACCTAGAGAGGAACCAGGCTATGTGGGGTGGCCAGTCCTCTTCTGGCTGTGCCGGGTGGAGATTATAACAGAACATGGCCAAGATGTTCAAATGTTCATAAATGACCAGCATGGTCGAATAATAATAAGGCAGAACAGTTGAAACTGGAGCAGCAGCACGGTCAGGTGGACTGGGGACAGCAAGGAGTCATCATGTCAGGTAGTCCTGGGGCATGGTCCTAGGGCTCAGGTCCTCCGAGAGAGAGAAAGAAAGAGAGAAGGAGAGAATTAGAGAACGCACACTTAGATTCACACAGGACACCGAATAGGACAGGAGAAGTACTCCAGATATTACAAACTGACTCTAGCCCCCCGACACATAAACTACTTTAGTATAAATACTGGAGGTTGAGACAGGAGGAGTCAGGTGACACTGTGGCCCCATCCGAGGTCACCCCCGGACAGGGCCAAACAGGAAGGATATAACCCCACCCACTTTGCCAAAGCACAGCCCCCACACCACTAGAGGGATATCTTCAACCACCAACTTACCATCCTGAGACAAGGCTGAGTATAGCCCACAAAGATCTCCGCCATGGCACAACCCAAGGGGGGGCACCAACCCAGACAGGACGACCACATCAGTGAATCAACCCACTCAGGTGATGCACCCCTTCCAGGGACGGCATGAGAGAGCCCCAGTAAGCCAGTGACTTAGCCCCTGTAATAGGGCTAGAGGCAGAGAATCCCAGTGGAAAGAGGGGAACCGAGCCTTTCCGTTCACCTTCCCACTCCTGGGCCAGACTACACTCAATCATATGACCCACTGAAGAGATGAGTCTTCAGTAAAGACTTAAAGGTTGAGACCGAGTTTGCGTCTCTGACATGGGTAGGCAGACCGTTCCATAAAAATGGAGCTCTATAGGAGAAAGCCCTGCCTCCAGCTGTTTGTTTAGAAATTCTAGGGACAATTAGGAGGCCTGCGTCTTGTGACCGTAGCGTACGTGTAGGTATGTACGGCAGGACCAAATCAGAGAGATAGGTAGGAGCAAGCCCATGTAATGCTTTGTAGGTTAGCAGTAAAACCTTGAAATCAGCCCTTGCTTTGACAGGAAGCCAGTGTAGAGAGGCTAGCACTGGAGTAATATGATCCAATTTTTTTGGTTCTAGTCAGGATTCTAGCAGCCGTATTTAGCACTAACTGAAGTTAATTTAGTGCTTTATCCGGGTAGCCGGAAAGTAGAGCATTGCAGTAGTCTAACCTAGAAGTGACAAAAGCATGGATAAATTTTTCTGCATCATTTTTGGACAGAAAGTTTCTGGTTTTTGCAATGTTACGTAGATGGAAAAAAGCTGTCCTTGAAATGGTCTTGATATGTTCTTCAAAAGAGAGATCAGGGTCCAGAGTAACGCCGAGGTCTTTCACAGTTTTATTTGAGACGACCGTACAACCATTAAGATTAATTGTCAGATTCAACAGAAGATCTCTTTGTTTCTTGGGACCTAGAACAAGCATCTCTGTTTTGTCCGAGTTTAAAAGTAGAAAGTTTGCAGCCATCCACTTCCTTATGTCTGAAACACATGCTTCTAGCAGGGGCAATTTTGGGGCTTCACCATGTTTCATTGAAATGTACAGCTGTGTGTCATCCGCATAGCAGTGAAAGTTAACATTATGTTTTCGATATGACATCCCCAAGAGGTAAAATCTATAGTGAAAACAATAGTGGTCCCAAAACGGAACCTTGAGGAACACCAATATTTACAGTTGATTTGTCAGAGGACAAACCATTCACAGAGACAAATTGATATCTTTCCGACAGATAAGATCTAAACCAGGCCAGAACTTGTCCGTGTAGACCAATTTGGGTTTCCAATCTCTCCAAAAGAATGTGGTGATCGATGGTATCAAAAGCAGCACTAAGGTCTAGGAGCACGAGGACAGATGCAGAGCCTCGGCCCGATGCCATTAAAATGTAATTTACCACCTTCACAAGTGCCGTCTCAGTGCTATGATGGGGTCTAAAACCAGACTGAAGCATTTCGTATACATTGTTTGTCTTCAGGAAGGCAGTAAGTGGCTGCGCAACAGCCTTTTCTAAAATTTTTGAGAGGAATGGAAGATTCGATATAGGCCGATAGTGATGTACTGGGCCGTACGCACTACCCTCTGTAGTGCCTTGCAGTCGGAGGCCGAGCAGTTGCCGTACCAGGCAATGATGCAACCAGTCAGGATGCTCTCGATGTTGCAGCTGTAGAACCTTTTGAGGATCTCAGGACCCATGCCAAATCTTTATAGTTTCCTGAGGGGGAATAGGCTTTTCTTTTTTTTTTTACCTTTATTTTACTAGGCAAGTCAGTTAATAACAAATTCTTATTTTCAATGATGGCCTAGGAACAGTGGGTTAACTGCCTGTTCAGGGACAGAACGACAGATTTGTACCTTGTCAGCTCGAGGGTTTGAACTTGCAACCTTCCCGATCACTAGTCTTCACAACTGTCGAGGTGTGTTTGGACCGTTCTAGTTTGTTGTTGATGTGGACACCAAGGAACTTGAAGCTCTCAACCTGCTCCACTACAGCCCCATTTATGAAAATGGGGGCACACTCGGTCCTCCTTTTCCTGTGGTCCACAATCATCTCCTTTGTCTTGATTACGTTGAGGGATAGGTTGTTATTCTGGCACCACCCAGCCAGGTCTCTGAAACTCCTCCCTATAGGCTGGCTCATCGTTGTCGGTGATCAGGCCTACCATTGTTGTGTTGTGTTGTCTGCAAACTTAATGGTGCCATGCAGTCGTGGGTGAACAGGGAGTACAGGAGGGGACTGATCACGCACCCCTGGGGAGCTCCAGTGTTGAGGATCAGCGTGGCAGATGTGTTGCTACCTACCCTCACCACCTGGAGCGGAAGTCCAGAATCCAGTTGCAGAGGGAGGTGTTTAGTCCCAGGATCCTTAGCTTAGTGATGAGCTTTGAGGGTACTATGATGTTGAACGCTGACCTGTAGTCAATGAATAGCATTCTCACATAAGTGTTCCTTTTGTCCAGGTGGGAAAGGGCAGTGTGGAGTGCAACAGAGATTGCATATCTGTGGATCTGTTTGGGTGGTTTGCAATTGGAGTGGGTCTAGGGTTTCTGGGATAATGGTGTTGATGTGAGCCATTAGACACTAGACACAATGCTATCAATAAACTTACACAGACACTTTTCTTGCTTTGGCTGTAAAGCATAATTTCAATATCTGAGATGACAGGGTGATTGACAAAAGGCTAAGCTGTGTTTCACTATATTTCACTTGTGATTTCATGAATATGAATATTTTCTAGTAATATTTTTTGACCATTGCGCTATGCTAATTAGTGTAGTTGATGACAATTCTCCCGGATCCGGGATGGGTAGTTCTAAGAGTTAATAATGTTAGATCCCTCACCTTCAAGGCAGTTATAGTCAATTAACTAATCACTGATCATAATCTTGATGTGACTGGCCTGACTGAAACATGGCTTAAGCCTGATGAATTTACTTTAATGAGGCCTCTCATCCTGGTTACACTAGTGACCATATCCCCCACGCATCCCGCAAAGGCAGTGTTGTTGCTAACATTTATGATAGCAAATTTCAATTTACAAAACAAATGACTTTTGAGCTTCTAGTCATGAAATCTATGCAGTGTACTCAATCACTTTTTATAGCTACTGTTTACAGGCCTCCTGGGCCATATACAGCATTCCTCACTGGGTTCCATGAATTGCTATCGGACCTTGTGGTCATGGCAGATAATATTCACATTTTTGGTGACTTCAATATTCACATGGAAAAGTCCAAAGACTCACTCCAAAAGGATTCGGAGTCATCATCGACTCAGTGGGTTTTGTCCAACATGTCTCTGGACCTACTCACTGCCACAGTCATACTCTGGACCTAAAATGTTGTCCCGTGGAATAAATATTGTGGATCTTAATGTTTTTCCTCATAATCCTGGACTATCAGACCAACATTTTATTACGTTCGCAATCCCAACAAATAATCTGCTCAGACCCCACACAACCAAGGATAATCGAAAGCCGTGACATAAATCTTCAGACAACCTAAAGATTCCTAGATGCCCTTCCAAACTCCCTCCACCTACGCAAGGATGTCAGAGAACAAAAATTGGTTAACCCCCTAACTAAGGAACTCAATTTAACCTTGCGTAATACACTAGATGCAGTTGCACTCCTAAAAACTAAAAACATTTGCCATAAGAAACTAGCTCCCTGGTATACAGAAAATACCCGACCCCTGAAGCAAGCTTCCAGAAAATTGGAAACGGAAATGGCGCTACACGAAACTGGAAGTCTTCCGACTAGCTTGGAAAGACAGTGCCGTGCAGAGGTTTGAGTGTTGACGAGGACAAGGCTGTAGATCATTCTGTCATGCTGATTGAGTTCGAAAAACAGACTGGAAACTTCAAAAGGAGGGTGGTGCTTGGAATCATTGTTCTTCCTCTGTCTACCATGGTTACCTGCAAGGAAACAGGTGCCGTCATCATTGCTTTGCACAAAAAGGGCTTCACAGTCAAGGATATTGCTGCCAGTAAGATTGCACCTAAATCAACCATCATCAAGAACTTCAAGGAGAGCGGTTCAATTGTTGTGAAGAAGGCTTCAGGGCACCCAAGAAAGTCCAGCAAGCACCAGGACCGTCTCCTAAAGTTGATTCAGCTGCGGGATCGGGGCACCAACAGTACAGATCTTGCTCAGGAATGGCAGCAGGCAGGTGTAAGTGCATCTGCACGCACAGTGAGGTGACGACTTTTGGAGGATAGCCTGGTTTCAAGAAGGGCAGCAAAGCAGCCACTTCTCTCCAGGAAAAACATCAGGGACAAACTGATATTCTGCAAAAGGTACAGGGATTGGACTGCTGAGGACTGGGGTAAAGTCATTTTCTCTGATGAATCCCCTTTCCGATTGTTTGGGGCATCCGGATAAAAGCTTGTCTGGAGATGACAAGGTGAGAGCTACCATCAGTCCTGTGTCATGCCAACAGTAAAGCATCCTGAGACCATTCATGTTTGGGGTTGCTTCTCAGTCAAGGGAGTGGGCTCACTCACAATTTTGCCTAAGAACACAACCACGAATAAAGAATGGTACCAACACATCCTCTGAGAGCAACTTCTCCAAACCATCTAGGAACAGTTTGGTGATGAACAATGCCTTTTCCAGCATGATGGAGCACCTTGCCATAAGGCAAAATTGATAACTAAGTGGCTCGGGGAACAAAACATAGATATTTTGGGTCCCTGGCCAGGAAAAACCCCAGATCTTAATCCCATTGAGAACTCTTGATCAATCCTCAAGAGGTGGGTGGACAAACAAAAACCAACACATTCTGACAAACTCCAAGCATTGATTATGCAAGAATGGGCTGCCATCAGTCAGGATGTGGGCCAGAAGTTAATTGACAGCATGCCAGGGCGGATTGCAGAGGTCTTGAAAAAGAAGGGTCAACACTGCAAATATTGACTCTTTGCATCAACTTCATGTAATTGTCAATAAAAGCCTTTGACACTTATGAAGTGCTTGTAATTATACTACAGTATTCCATAGTAACATCTGACACAAATATCTGAAGACACTGAAGAAGCACACTTTGTGAAAATGTATATTTGTGTCATTCTCAAAACTGCCACGACTGTACATTTCGATGAAACATGTTGAAGCCCCAAAATTGCCCTCCCTGGAAACCTGTGTTTCAGACTTAAGGATTTCTTAAACTTTTACACGAATGTTTTAACATTTACACTTGGACAAAACAGAGATGCTAGTTCTATGTCCCAAGAAACAAAGAGATCTTCTGTTGGATTTGAAAATTAATCTTGATAGTTGTACAGTCGTCTCAAATAAAACTTTGAAAGACCTCAGCATAACTCTGGACACTGATCATGTTCAAGAACAGCTTTTTTTCCATCTTTGTAACATTGCAATAATCAGAAACTTTCTGTACAAAAATGATGCAAAAAAATGAATTCATGCTTTTGTTACTTCTAGGGTAGATTACTGCAATGCTCTACTTTCCAGCTACCCGGATAAATCACTAAATAAACTTTGGTTAGTGCTAAACATGGCTGCTAGAATCCTGACTAGAACCAAAACATTTGATCATATTACTCCAGTACTATCCTCTCTACACTGGTATCCTGTTAAGGCAAGGTCTGATTTCAAGGTTTTACTGTTAATCTACAAAGCATTACATGGGCTTGCTCCTACCGATTTCTCTGATTTGATCCTGCCGTACATACCTACACGTACGCTACGGTCACAAGACGCAGGCCTCCTAATTGTCCCTAGAATTTCTAAGCAAACAGCTGGAGGCAGGGCTTTCTCCTATAGAGCTCCATTTTTATGGAATGGTCTGCCTACCCATGTAAGAGACGCAAACTCTGTCTCAACCTTTAAGTCTTTACTGAAGACTCATCTCTTCAGTGGGTCATATGATTGAGTGTAGTCTGGCCCAGGAGTGTGAAGGTGAATTGAAAGGCTCTGGAGCAACGAACCACCCTTGCTGTCTCTGCCTGGACGGTTCCCCTCTTTCCACTGGAATTCTCTGCCTCTAACCCTATTACAGGAGCTGAGTCACTGGCTTACTGGTGCTCTTTCATGCCGTCCCTAGGAGGGGTGCGTCACTTGAGTGGGTTGAGTCACTGATGTTAACTTCCTGTCCGGGTTGCCCCCCCCCCCCCCCGGGTTTGTGCCATGGGGGAGATCTTTGTGGGCTATACTCAGCCTTGTCTCAGGGTTGTAGGATGGTGGTTGAAGATATCCCTCTAGTGGTGTTGGGGGCTGTGCTTAGGCAAAATGGTGGGGTTATATCCTGCCTGTTTGGCCCTATCCGGGGGTATCATCGGACAGGGCCACAGTGTCTCCTGACCCTTCCTGTCTCAGCCTCCAGTATTTATGCTGCAATAGTTTGTGTCGGAGGGCTAGGGTCAGTCTATTATATCTGGAGTATTCTTCTTGTCTTATCCGGTGACCTGTGTAAATGTAAGTATGCTCCCTCTAATTCTTTCTCTCAGTCTTTCTTTCTCTCTCTTGTCTCAGAGGACCTGAGCCCTAGGACCATGCCTCAAGACTACCTGGCCTGATGACTCCTGCTGCTCCAGTTTCAACTGTTCTGCATGCAGCTATGGAACCCTGACCTGTTCACTGGACGTGCTACCTGTCCCAGACCTGCTGTTTTGGACTCTCTCTCTCTCTACCGGACCTGCTGTCTCTAACTCAGAATGATCGGCTATGAAAAGCCAACTGACATTTACTCCTGAGGTGCTGACCTGTTGCACCCTCGACAACCACTGTGATTATTATTATTTGACCCTGCTGGTCATCTATGAACGTTTGAACATCTTGGCCATGTTCTGTTATAATCTCCACCCGGCACAGCCAGAAGAGGACTGGCCACCCCTCATAGCCTGGTTCCTCTCTAGGTTTTTTCCTAGGTTCCGGCCTTTCTAGGGAGTTTTTCCTAGTCACTGTGCTTCTACATCTGCATTGCTTGCTCATTGGGGTTTTAGGCTGGGTTTCTGTACAGCACTTTGTGACACCGGCTTATGTAAAAAGGGCTTTGTTAATACATTTCATTGAAATACATGACATAACTCTGGGGATACTAATGGAATTACATGATTTAACTCTGGGGATACTCATGGAATTACATGATTTAACTCTGGGGATACTCATGGAAATAGAATGACTATTCTGCTGTGGGGCTACTATTGCAGACAGATCATATTTTCCTCCTTGCACAGAGTGAGTTTGATTTGCAATGTATGTTGAACACTGTCCATCTCTGGTGTACAAAGTGGAGATGGGTGATGAAACCCAGATGATGAACTTCAGACTAAAGGGTACACTAAGAAGTGTTCAGTACTTCTCTTTTGGATCAACGCCCTTAAACAACACCAGCTCATATAAATACCTTTGTTTCCTGTCTGATGCTTTGTGAGGAGGGTATAAAGACTTTATCAGATTCTGCATGTAGAGTGTTGGGGTCTGTTGGTAGTAAACTGAAGATCCTACTGTATAAAGACCATAACTTTTGTACATATTCACAGCTCTATAATTAATGTGCTATACTGAACTATGCTCCTGGAAACTGGGCTTTTAAAGAATCTAACAAAATAGAGCCATAACACGTTTTCTGGGAAAGCCTCAAGCCTTTCTATTGATGGAGGCATGAGTTGGAGCCCTGTGAAATGACGGAGCCCTGTGAAATAATGGAGTCCTGTGAAATAATGGAGCCCTGTGAAATAATGGAGCCCTGTGAAATAATGGAGCCCTGTGAAATAACGGAGCCCTGTGAAATAATGGAGTCCTGTGAAATAACGGAGCCCTGTGAAATAATGGAGTCCTGTGAAATAATGGAGCCCTGTGAAATAACGGAGCCCTGTGAAATAATGGAGCCCTGTGAAATGACGGAGCCCTGTGAAATAACGGAGCCCTGTGAAATAATGGAGCCCTGTGAAATAATGGAGCCCTGTGAAATAATGGAGCCCTGTGAAATAATGGAGCCCTGTGAAATAAAGGAGTCCTGTGAAATAATGGAGCCCTGTGAAATAACGGAGCCCTGTGAAATAATGGAGTCCTGTGAAATAATGGAGCCCTGTGAAATAACGGAGCCCTGTGAAATAATGGAGCCCTGTGAAATGACGGAGCCCTGTGAAATAACGGAGCCCTGTGAAATAATGGAGCCCTGTGAAATAATGGAGCCCTGTGAAATAATGGAGCCCTGTGAAATAATGGAGCCCTGTGAAATAAAGGAGTCCTGTGAAATAATGGAATCCTGTGAAATAATGGATCCCTGTGAAATAATGGAGCCCTGTGAAATAATGGAGCCCTGTAAAATAATGGAGCCCTGTGAAATAATGGAGCCCTGTGAAATAATGGAGCCCTGTGAAATGACGGAGTCCTGTGAAATAATGGAGCCCTGTGAAATAATGGAGTCCTGTGAAATAATGGAGCCCCGTGAAATAACGGAGCCCTGTGAAATAATGGAGTCCTGTGAAATAATGGAGCCCTGTGAAATAATGGAGTCCTGTGAAATAATGGAGCCCTGTGAAATAACGGAGCCCTGTGAAATAATGGAGTCCTGTGAAATAATGGAGCCCTGTGAAATAACGGAGCCCTGTGAAATAATGGAGCCCTGTGAAATGACGGAGTCCTGTGAAATAATGGAGTCCTGTGAAATAATTATGGAGTCCTGTGAAATAATGGAGTCCTGTGAAATAATGGAGCCCTGTGAAATGATGGAGCCCTGTGAAATGATGGAGCCCTGTGAAATGATGGAGCCCTGTGAAATGATGGAGCCCTGTGAAATAATGGAGTCCTGTGAAATTATTAGGTTATGGAACTGCCTTATTAATTTGCCAGAGGACAGAATAACAAAAAAAAAAGGGTTTCATCTGGGATAAAACATACTACTACCCTGGACAATCAATGCCTCATCGCCATATCTCAATGGGGCCTTGAGTTAGGGATGCTAATCTACAACACATATTAGGAAGGAGTTGGGATGCAATGCCACAAACACAAGTTTGAAAATGGTCAACTGATATATGGTTTAAACCAAAACTCAGAACTTACAACCAGATAAAAAAAAACAGCTACGATCCAGAACCTTATGTCACCTCTCACCAGAAACCAAAGGTCCTTGTGTGCCCAACCGGGATACTACCTCCGACGTAGGTTCAATGCCTTAGATGAAGAAGAACAGCACTGTCTGTGGCTTTGGGTCCAGAATGAAAAGCAATTTTTTATTAATCAATCAATTAATCAAATACATTTATAAAGTACTTTTTACAACAGCAGATGTTGCAGTGCCATACAGAAACTCAGTCTAGAAAAGAAGCAAACAATGCAGATGTAGAAGCAATGTGGCTAGGAAAAAAATAACTAGAAAGGCTGGATTCTAGGATGATTTCAGAGTTATATTGTTTGATAAAATGTTACAGCGAAAACAGGAACTATGTTGGATTAGTGACGAAGAAAAATGTATCGCTATTTAGGAAATAAATATTCCTGGTTTGATCTCCAAAGCTTGGAAGATCAACAAGAAAAGTCTATCAACAATGGCAAGCCACCTGGGTCTATCAACTTGGATGAAAAATGACTGGGGATAATAGCAGACAAAATTGCCATATCTTCAATTTAAGCCTTCTAGAAACTGTGTGCCCTCAGGCTCAGAGGGAAGCAGAAGTAATTTGTCTACCCAAGAATAGTAAAGGCCCTTTTACTGGCTGAAATAGCTGACTCATCAGCCTGTTACTAACCCTTCATAAACTTTTGGAAAAAATGGTGTTTGACCAGATACAATGCTTTTATAATGTAAACAAATTGACAACAGACTTTCAGCTTATAGGGAATGACATTCAACAAGCACAGGACTTACACAAATGAGGATTGGCTGATTGGCTGTATTGATGATAAAAATGATTGTGGGGGCTGCTTTGTTGGACTTCAGTGCGGCTTTTGATATTATCGATCATAGTCTGCTGATGGAAAAACATACAGTACCAGTCAAAAGTTTGGACACATCTACTCATTCACTCATTTAATTGTGCTAAGCTGTCATCAAGGCAAAAGGTGGCTACTTTGAAGAATCTCAAATATAAAATATATTTTGATTTGTTTAACACTATTTTGGTAACTACATGATTCCATATGTGTTATTTCATATTTTTGATTTCTTCACTATTGTTCTACAATGTAGAAAATAGTAAAAATAAAGAAAAACCCTTGAATGACTAGGTGTTCTAGAACCCTGGAATGACTAGGTGTTCTAGAACCCTGGAATGACTAGGTTTGTCCAAACTTTTGACTGGTAGAGTAAGTGTTATAGCTTTACACCACCTGCTATATTGTGGATAAAGAGTTACCTGTCTGACAGAACCCAGAGGGCGTTCTGCAGTAGATGGTATTGAGTACAGTATATACAGTGGGGAGAACAAGTATTTGATACACTGCCGATTTTGCAAGTTTTCCTACTACAAAGCATGTAGAGGTCTGTAATTTTTATCATAGGTACACTTCAACTGTGAGAGATGGAATCTAAAACAAAAATCCAGAAAATCACATGATTTTTGAGTAATTAATTTGCATTTTATTGCATGACATAAGTATTTGATACATCAGAAAAGCAGAACTTAATATTTGGTACAGAAACCTTTGTTTGCAATTACAAAGATCATAAGTTTCCTGTAGTTCTTGACCAGGTTTGCACACACTGCAGCAGGGTTTTTGGCCCACTCCTCCATATAGACCTTCTCCAGATCCTTCAGGTTTTGGGGCTGTCGCTGGGCAATATGGACTTTCAGCTCCCTCCAAAGATGTTCTATTGGGTTCAGGTCTGGAGACTGGCTAGGCCACTCCAGGACCTTGAGATGCTTCTTACGAAGCCAGGACCTAGTTGCCCTGGCTGTGTGTTTCGGGTCTTTGTCATGCTGGAAGACCCAGCCACGACCCATCTTCAATGCTCTTACTGAGGGAATGAGGTTGTTGGCCAAGATCTCGCGATACATGGCCCAATCCATCCTCTCCTCAATACGTTGCAGTCGTCCTGTCCCCATTTGCAGAAAAGCATCTCCAAAGAATGATGTTTCCACCTCCATGCTTCACGGTTGGGATGGTGTTCATGGGGGTGTACTCATCCTTCTTCTTCCTCCAAACACGGCGAGTGGAGTTTAGACCAGAAAGCTCTATTTTTGTCTCATCAGACCACATGACCTTCTCCCATTCCTCCTCTGTATCATCCAGATGGTCATTGGCAAACGTCAGACTGGCCTGGACATGCGCTGGCTTGAGCAGGGGGACCTTGCGTGTGCTGCAGGATTTTAATCCACGACGGCGTAGTGTGTTACTAATAGTTTTCTTTGAGACTGTGGTCCCAGCTCTCTTCAGGTCATTGACAAGGTCCTGCCATGTAGTTCTGGGCTGATCCCTCACCTTCCTCATGATCATTGATGCCCCACGAGGTGAGATCTTGCATGGAGCCCCAGACCGAGGGTGATTGACCATCACCTTGAACTTCTTCCATTTTCGAATAATTGCGCCAATAGTTGTTGCCTTCTCACCAAGCTGCTTGCCTATTGTCCTGTAGCCCATCCCAGCCTTGTGCAGGTCTACAATTTAACGCTGATGTCCTTACACAGCTCTCGGGTCTTGGTCATTGTGGAGAGGTTGGAGTCTGTTTGATTGAGGTGTCTTTTATACAGGTAACGAGTTTAAACAGGTGCAGTTAATACAGGTATTGAGTGGAGAACAGGAGGGATTCTTAAAAAAAAACTAACAGGTCTGTGAGAGTCGGAATTCTTACTGGTTGGTAGGTAATCAAATACTTATGTCATGCAATAAAATGCAAATTAATTACTTAAAAATCATACAATGTGATTTTCTGGATTTCTCTCACAGTTGAAGTGTACCTATGATATAAATTATAGACATCTACATGCTTTGTAAGTAGGAAAACCTGCAAAATCGTCAGTGTATCAAATACTTGTTCTCCCCACTGTACATATGAGATGGGTAATGTAGGGTAAACATTATACTAAGTGGCATTGTTTAAAGTGGCTAGTGATACATGTATTACATAAAGATGCAGTAGATGATATAGAGTACAGTATATACATATGAGATGGGTAATGTAGGGTATGTAAACATTATATTAAGTGGCACTGTTTAAAGTGGCTAGTGATACATTTATTACCTCAATTTCCATTATTAAAGTGGCTGGAGTTGAGTCAGTATGTTGGCAGCAGCCACTCAATGTTAGTGATGGCTGTTTAACATTCTGATGGCCTTGAGATAGAAGCTGTTTTTCAGTCTCTCGGTCCCTGCTTTGATGCACCTGTACTGACCTCGCCTTCTGGATGATAGCGGGGTAAACAGGCAGTGGCTCGGGTGGTTGTTGTCTTTGATGATCTTGTTGGCCTTCCTGTGACATCGGGTGGTGTAGGTGTCCTGGGCCCCAACTGCTTATAGTAACTCTGGATTGTAAACTGTCCTGGGCAAAACATATTGATACAACAGTAGCTAAAATGGGAGAAGTCTGTCTACAATAAAGTGATGCTCTGCCTTCTTAACATCACTATCAACAAGGCAGGTCCTACAGGCCCTAGTTTCTACCTTCTTAACAACACTATCAACAAGGCAGATCCTACAGGCCCTAGTTTCTACCTTCTTAACAACACTATCAACAAGGCAGGTCCTACAGGCCCAAGTTTCTACCTTCTTAACTTAGAACTACCCCTCCCGGATCCGGGGGAATTGTCATCAACTGAGACGAATTAGCATAATGCAACGTACAAAAAATATTACTAGAAAATATTCATATTCAAGAAATCACAAGTGAAATATACTGAAACACAGCTTAGCCTTTTGTTAATCACCCTGTCATCTCAGATTTTGAAATTATGCTTTACAGCCAAAGCAAGACAAGCATTTGTGTAAGTTTATCGATAGCCTAGCATAGCATTATGTCCAGCTAGCAGCAGGCAACCTTGTCACGAAAATCCGAAAAGCAATCAAATTAAATCATTTACCTTTGATGAGCTTCGGATGTTTTCACTCACGAGACTCTCAGTTAGACAGCAAATGTTCATTTTGTCCCATAAAGATTATTTTTATAGCCGAAATACCTCCGTTTGTACTTCACGTTTGGTTGAGAAATCCACCGGAAACTGCGGTCACGACAACGCCGAAAAATATTCCAAATTAGATCCATAATATCGACAGAAACATGGCAAACATTTTTTTAAATCAATCCTCAAGGTGTTTTTCAAATATCTATTCAATAATATATCAACCAGGACAGGTGGCTTCTTAGTAGGAAAGAGAGAAACAATGGCCGCATTTGTCCTTTACGCAGAAAACACTCTGAGAGACTCCAGCTGACCACTGACGTAATGTTGTCGTTCAGGCTCATTTTTCAAAATAAAAGCCTCAAACTATGTATTGTGACACTAGACACATTAGAGAAGCTATAGAAAAAGGAATCTGGTTGATATCCCATTCACTGCTCAATAGGGATGCATAGGAACGCAGAGCTTTCTAAATAAGAGTCCCTTCCTGATTGGATTTTTCTCAGGCTTTCGCCTGCAATATCAGTTCTGTTATACTCACAGACAATATTTTTACAGTTTTGGAAACTTTAGAGTGTTTTCTATCCTAAGCTGTCAATTATATGCATATTCTAGCATCTTGTCCTGGCAAAATATCCCGTTTACTTTGGAAACAAATCAAAAATGAAAATAGTGCCCCCTATTTTCAAGACTATCAACAAGGCAGGTCCTACAGGCCCTAGTTTCTACCTTCTTAACAACACTATCAACAAGGCAGGTCCTACAGGCCCTAGTTTCTACCTTCTTAACACTATCAACAAGGTAGGTCCTACAGGCCCTAGTTTCTACCTTCTTAACAACACTATCAACAAGGTAGGTCCTACAGGCCCTAGTTTCTACCTTCTTAACAACACTATCAACAAGGCAGGTCCTACAGGCCCTAGTTTCTACCTTCTTAACAACACTATCAACAAGGCAGGTCCTACAGGCCCTAGTTTCTACCTTCTTAACAACACTATCAACAAGGCAGGTCCTACAGGCCCTAGTTTCTACCTTCTTAACAACACTATCAACAAGGCATGTCCTACAGGCCCTAGTTTCTATTAACAACACTATCAACAAGGCAGGTCCTACAGGCCCTAGTTTCTACCTTCTTAACAACACTATCAACAAGGCAGGTCCTACAGGCCTACAGTCTGTCGCACCTGGACTACTGTTCAGTCGTGGTCAGGTGCCACAAAGAGGGACTATTTTCTCAGAACAGGGCAGCACAACTGGCACTTAAATGTACATGGAGAGCTAACATTAATACTATGCATGTAAATCTCTCATGGCTCAAAGTGGAGGAGAGATTGACTTCATAACTACTTGTTTTTGTAAGAAGTGTTGACATACTGAATAAAACAAAGTGTCTTTTTAAACTACTAGCACACAGCTCAGACACCCATGCATACCCCACAAGACATGGCACCAGAGGTCTGTTTAAACTACTAACACACAGCTCAGACACCCATGCATACCCCACAAGACATGCCACCAGAGGTCTGTTTAAACTACTAGCACACAGCTCAGACACCCATACATACCCCACAAGACATGCCACCAGAGGTCTCTTCACAGTCCCCAAGTACAGAACAGACTATGGGAGGCACACAGTACTACATAGAGCCACAACTACATGGAATTCTATTCCACATCAAGTAACTTATGTCACAAGTAAAACAAGATTTTAAAAAGCAAGATAAAAATACATCTTATGGAACAGCGGGGACTGTGAAGAGACACACACACACATGATAAGACAGACACTCTACACATGATAAGACATGCACTCTACACATGATAAGACAGACACTCTACACATGATAAGACAGACCCTCTACACATGATAAGACATACACTCTACACATGATAAGACAGACACTCTACACATGATAAGACAGACAATCTACACATGATAAGACAGACAATCTACACATGATAAGACAGACACTCTACACATGATACGTGCTTCTTCACCTGCATTGCTTGCTGTTTGGGGTTTTAGGCTGGGTTTCTGTACAGCACTTTGAGATATCAGCTGATGTACGAAGGGCTATATAAAATAAATTTGATTGATTGATTGATAAGACAGACACTACACATGATAAGACAGACACTCTACACATGATAAGACAGACACTCTACACATGATAAGACAGACACTCCACACATGATAAGACAGACCCTCTACACATGATAAGACATACACTCTACACATGATAAGACATACACACTACACACACCCACACATGATAAACAGACAATGTAAACATGATAAGACAGACACTCTACACATGATAAGACAGACACTTTACACATGATAAGACAGACACTCTACACATGATAAGACAGACACACTACACACACCCACACATGATAAACAGACACTCTACACATGATAAGACAGACACTCTACACATGATAAGACAGACACTCTACACATGATAAGACAGACACTCTACACATGAAAAGACAGACACTCTACACATGATAAGACAGACACACTACACATGATAAGACAGATACTCTACACATGATAAGACAGACACACTACACACACCCACACATGATAAGACAGACACTCTACACATGATAAGACAGACACTCTACACATGATAAGACAGACACTCTACACATGATAAGACAGACACTCTACACATGAGACAGACACACTACACATGATAAGACAGACACTCTACACATGATAAGACAGACACACTACACATGATAAGACAGACACACTACACATGATAAGACAGACACACTACACACAATAAGACAGACACACTACACATTATAAGACATACACTCTACACATGATAAACAGACACTCTACACATGATAAGACAGACACTCTACACATGATAAGACAGACACTCTACACATGATAAGACAGACACACTACACACACCCACACATGATAAGACAAACACTCTACACATGATAAGACTGACACTCTACACATGATAAGACAGACACTCTACACATGATAAGACAGACACTCTACACATGATAAGACAGACACACTACACATGATAAGACAGACACACTACACATGATAAGACATACACACTACACATTATAAGACAGACACTCTACACATGATAAGACAGACACTCTACACATGATAAGACAGACACTCTACACATGATAAGACAGACACTCTACACATGATAAGACAGACACTCTACACATGATAAGACAGACACTCTACACATGATAAGACAGACACTCTACACATGATAAGACAGACACACTACACATGATAAGACAGACACTCTACACATGATAAGACAGACACTCTACACATGATAAGACAGACACTCTACACATGATAAGACTGACACTCTACACATGATAAGACAGACACTCTACACATGATAAGACAGACACTCTACACATGATAAGACAGACACTCTACACATGATAAGACAGACACACTACACACACCCACACATGATAAACAGACAATATACACACGATAAGACAGACACTCTACACATGATAAGACAGACACTCTACACATGATAAAATAGACACTACACATGATAAGAAAGACACACTACACATGATAAGACATACACACTACACATGATAAGACAGACACTCTACACATGATAAGACATACACACTACACATGATGAGACAGACACACAACACATGATAAGACAGACACACTACACATGATAATACATACACACTACACATGATAAGATAGACACTACACATGATAAGAAAGACACACTACACATGATAAACAGACACTCTACACATGATAAGACAGACACTCTACACATGATAAGACAGACACTCTACACATGATAAGACAGACACTCTACACATGATAAGACAGACACACTACACACACCCACACATGATAAACAGACAATATACACACGATAAGACAGACACTCTACACATGATAAAATAGACACTACACATGATAAGAAAGACACACTACACATGATAAGACATACACACTACACATGATAAGACAGACACTCTACACATGATAAGACATACACACTACACATGATGAGACAGACACACAACACATGATATGACAGACACACTACACATGATAATACATACACACTACACATGATAAGATAGACACTACACATGATAAGAAAGACACACTACACATGATAAACAGACACTCTACACATGATAAGACAGACACTCTACACACACATAGACATGGATGTTGTATTGTAGATATATGATAGTGGGGTAGTGGCCTGAGGGAACACACTAAATGTATAGGGTAAAGTGTTATGAAATGTAATGTCATGTAATATTTTAAATTGCATATAACTGCGTTAATGTTGCTGGACCCCAGGAAGAGTAGCTGTTGCCTTGACAGGAACTAATGGGGATCCATAATAAACCCCAGGAAGAGTACCTGCTGCCTTGACAGGAACTAATGGAGATTCATAATAAACCCCAGAAAGAGTAGCTGCTGCCTTGGCAGGAACTAATGGGGATCCATAATAAACCCCAGGAAGAGTAGCTGCTGCCTTGGCAGGAACTAATAGGGATCCATAATAAACCCCAGGAAGAGTAGCTGCTGTCTTGACAGGAACTAATGGGGATTCATAATAAACCCCAGGAAGAGTAGCTGCTGCCTTGGCAGGAACTAATGGGGATCCATAATAAACCCCAGGAAGAGTAGCTGCTGCCTTGACAGGAACTCATGGGGATCCATAATAAACCCCGGGAGGAGTAGCTGCTGCCTTGGCAGGAACTAATGGGTATCCATAATAAACCCCAGGAAGAGTAGCTGCTGCCTTGACAGGAACTCATGGGGATCCATAATAAACCCCAGGAAGAGTAGCTGCTGTCTTGGCAGGAACTAATGGGGATCCATAATAAACCCCGGGAGGAGTAGCTGCTGCCTTGACAGGAACTAATGGGGATCCATAATAAACCCCGGGAGGAGTAGCTGCTGCCTTGGCAGGAACTAATGGGGATCCATAATAAACCCCAGGAAGAGTAGCTGCTGCCTTGACAGGAACTCATGGGGATCCATAATAAACCCCAGGAAGAGTAGCTGCTGCCTTGGCAGGAACTAATGGGGATCCATAATAAACCCCAGGAAGAGTAGCTGCTGTCTTGGCAGGAACTAATAGGGATCCATAATAAACCCCGGGAGGAGTAGCTGCTGCCTTGTCAGGAACTAATGGGGATTCATAATAAACCCCAGGAAGAGTAGCTGCTGCCTTGGCAGGAACTAATGGGGATCCATAATAAACCCCAGGAAGAGTAGCTGCTGCTTTATGCAGGAACTAATGGGGATCCAGAATAAACCCCAGGAAGAGTAGCTGCTGCCTTGGCAGGAACTAATGGGGATCTATAATACATACAAAAACAAACCCAACCACTGGACATTTGGCTGACAGGATTAATCAATTCTTGTAATATTTTAAAGTCACTTCTATAAATTAATGAAATGTCACCCCTTAATACAATTATTTATGGACTACACTGCTGTCATCGCTGTGGAATCACCTTAGATGCTTCGTGCAGTAAATAGGCTACAGATGCTGCAGCTGCAATGTGATTCCTCACCACCAGGTGTCCCTATTGTGCCACTGAAGTTGATGTTTCTTACAAGGTCTTTTTGGAAAGGAAGGCGAGATAATACGTGTGAGAGCAGTAAAGAGAGAGGGAGGATGAGAGAGAGGGGGTGAGAAAGAGAGTGGGAGAGAGAAAGAGAAAAAGAAACACGAGGAGAAGAGAAACAAACAAAAATAAATAGAAAGAAAAAGAGAAACTGGAGACGAATACTGGTCTGTCTGCTGCTGTATACTTACTCACTACTCATTACCTTCTTCTCTCTTTCTCCCTCTCTCCTCCACCCACCTCCCCAACTCCCACTTTCCTCTCCATCTCTCTCCTCCTACCCCCTTCTCTCTTCTCCTCCCCCCTCTATCCCTCCCCTTCCCATCTCTCTTTCCAAGTGCTCTCTCTCCATGCCCAAGAAACCAGGAAGCAGTTTGTAATTGCTCTAATGGCTTCTCTTGCTCTGTTGGCCCTTGACCTTGGCAGTGTGTAATAGGATGAGGTCAGAGAGGATTAGAAGAGGAACCCTCTCAGGTCTCCTATCAGGTCTCCTAGTGTCTCCTTTCAGGTCTCCTAGTGTCTCCTCTCAGATCTCCTAGTGTCTCCGCTCAGGTCTCCTCTCAGGTATCCTAGTGTCTCCGTTCAGGTCTCCTAGTGTCTCCTCTCAGGTCTCCTAGTGTCTCCTCTCAGGTCTCCTCTCAGGTCTCCTAGTGTCTCCTCTCAGGTCTCCTAGGGTCTCCTCTAAGGTGTCCTCTATAAGGTCTCCTAGTGTCTCCGCTCAGGTCTCCTCTCAGGTCTCCTAGTGTCTCCTCTAAGGTCTCCTAGTGTCTCCTCTCAGGTCTCCTGTCAGGTCTCCGAGTGTCTCCACTCAGGTCTCCTAGTCTCTCCTCTCAGGTCTCCTAGTGTCTCCTCTCAGGTCTCCTAGTGTCTCCTCTCAGGTCTCCTCTCAGGTCTCGTAGTGTCTCCTCTCAGGTCTCCTAGTGTCTCCTCTCAGGTCTCCTGGTGTCTCCTGTCAGGTCTCCACTCAGGTCTCCTCTCAGGTCTCCACTCAGGTCTCCTCTCAGGTCTCCTAGTGTCTCCTCTCAGGTCTCCACTCAGGTGTCCTAGTGTCTCCTCTCAGGTCTCCTGGTGTCTCCTCTCAGGTCTCCACTCAGGTCTCCTCTCAGGTCTCCTAGTGTCTCCTCTCAGGTCTCGTAGTGTCTCCTCTCAGGTCTCCTGGTGTCTCCTGTCAGGTCTCCTCTCAGGTCTCCACTCAGGTCTCCTCTCAGGTCTCCTAGTGTCTCCTCTCAGGTCTCCTAGTGTCTCCTCTCAGGTCTCCAAGTGTCTCCTCTCAGGTCTCCTCTCAGGTCTCGTAGTGTCTCCTCTCAGGTCTCCTAGTGTCTCCTCTCAGGTCTCCTAGTGTCTCCTCTCAGGTCTCTTAGTGTCTCCTCTTAGGTCTCCTAGTGTTTCCTCTCAGGTCTCCTAGTGTCTCCTCTCAGGTCTCCTAGTGTCTCCTCTCAGGTCTCCTAGTGTCTCCTCTCAGGTCTCCTAGTGTCTCCTCTCAGGTCTCCTCTCAGGTCTCCTAATGTCTCCTCTCAGGTCTCCTCTCAGGTCTCCTAGTGTCTCCTCTCAGGTCTCGTAGTGTCTCCGCTCAGGTCTCCTAGTGTCTCCTCTCAGGTCTCCTAGTGTCTCCTCTCAGGTCTCCTCTCAGGTCTCCTAGTGTCTCCTCTCAGGTCTCCTAGTTTTCTCCTCTCAGGTCTCCTAGTGTCTCCTTTCAGGTCTCCAAATGTGTCTCCTCTCAGGTCTCCTAGTGTCTCCTCTCAGGTCTCCTCTCAGGTCTCCTAGTGTCTCCTCTCAGGTCTCCTATCAGGTTTCCAAGTGTCTCCTCTTAGGTGTCCTCTCAGGTCTCGTAATGTCTCCTCTCAGGTCTCGTAGTGTCTCCTCTCAGGTCTCCTAGTGTCTCCTCTCAGGTCTCCTAGTGTCTCCTCTCAGGTATCCTACTGTCTCCTCTCAGGTATCCTACTGTCTCCTCTCAGGTCTCCTAGTGTCTCCTCTCAGGTCTCCTAGTGTCTCCTCGTAGGTCTCCTGGTGTCTCCTCTCAAGTTTCCACTCAGGTCTCCTCTCAGGTCTCCTAGTGTCTCCTCTCAGGTCTCCTAGTGTTTCCGCTAGTCTCACTCTTTTGTTCTTTCTTTTTCTGTCTCTCTCACCTCTCTGTCTCCTCCTGTCTCTACCCTAGTCTCTATCATTCCCTCTCTCTCTTTCTGTCTCCCTCACCTCTCTGTCTCATCCTGTCTCTACCCTAGTCTCTCTCATTCCCTCTCTCTATTTCTGTCTCCCTCACCTCTGTCTCCTCCTGTCTCTGCCCTAGTCTCTCTCATTCCCTCTCTCTATTTCTGTCTCTCTCACCTCTCTGCCTCCTCTTCCAACCTCCCAGTTACAGGCTTATGCGCCGCTTTTTCAGTTCACTTAGTCAAACTCCATCTCAATTCATCTTTCCTCGATTCTTCACATCCTTCCTCCCTCATCTCATTCTCAAAAAACACATTTCAGATTGAACCCTACTACAGACTCCAGCTTACCAGTTACAAGGGTTGGGGTTAGTTACTACGCCAGTTTCCTTCCAAATATAGCAAAGGTGTTCTTCCTCATTTCCTTCCTGTCTTCTGTTGTATATTAGAGTCACATCTTGTGAGGTACGTAGTTCATCGCAAGAGGGAGTCTATGTAGAATCTAGAGCATGTTTTCAATAATACATCTATCTGACATGCTCTGAGAACTGTTAGAGTAATGGACGTTTGGAAGTAGCAGGAGTTCAGCGTGCCTTCATTTATTTATGAGGATGGATGGATAATAGGAGGAGGCATGCAATCGTTATGTATGCTACCAGTTAAAGCAGCGAAGGCTTGTTAAAGTGGGAACATGAAAGGCAGCGTTTCAAATTGCATCATTTTAGTCCAAAACTATTGACCAGGGCCCTTAGAGCTGGTTACCCATCATTATAATCTGTTGGTTTCACTATAGCTGGTTACCCATCATTATAATCTGTTGGTTTGTCAATAGCTGGTTACCATCATTATAATCTGTTGGTTTGTCAATAGCTGGTTACCCATCATTATAATCTGTTGGTTTGTCTATAGCTGGTTACCATCATTATAATCTGTTGGTTTGTTTATAGCTGGTTACCCATCATTATAATCTGTTGGTTTGTCTATAGCTGGTTACCCATCATTATAATCTGTTGGTTTCACTATAGCTGGTTACCCATCATTATAATCTGTTGGTTTGTCTATAGCTGGTTACCATCATTATAATCTGTTGGTTTGTCTATAGCTGGTTACCCATCATTATAATCTGTTGGTTTGTCTATAGCTGGTTACCCATCATTATAATCTGTTGGTTTGTCTATAGCTGGTTACCATCATTATAATCTGTTGGTTTGTCTATAGCTGGTTACCATCATTATAATCTGTTGGTTTGTTTATAGCTGGTTACCCATCATTATAATCTGTTGGTTTGTCTATAGCTGGTTACCCATCATTATAATCTGTTGGTTTCACTATAGCTGGTTACCCATCATTATAATCTGTTGGTTTGTCTATAGCTGGTTACCATCATTATAATCTGTTGGTTTGTCTATAGCTGGTTACCCATCATTATAATCTGTTGGTTTGTCTATAGCTGGTTACCCATCATTATAATCTGTTGGTTTGTCTATAGCTGGTTACCATCATTATAATCTGTTGGTTTGTCTATAGCTGGTTACCCATCATTATAATCTGTTGGTTTGTCTATAGCTGGTTACCCATCATTATAATCTGTTGGTTTGTCTATAGCTGGTTACCCATCATTATAATATGTTAGTTTCACTATAGCTGGTTACCCATCAATATAATCTGTTGGTTTTTCTATAGCTGGTTACCCATCATTATAATCTGTTGGTTTGTCTATAGCTGGTTACCCATCATTATAATCTGTTGGTTTGTCTATAGCTGGTTACCCATCATTATAATCTGTTGGTTTGTCTATAGCTGGTTAAAATCATTATAATCTGTTGGTTAGTCTATAGCTGGTTACCATCATTATAATCTGTTGGTTTGTCTATAGCTGGTTACCATCATTATAATCTGTTGGTTTGTCTATAGCTGGTTACCCATCATTATAATCTGTTGGTTTCACTATAGCTGGTTACCCATCATTATAATCTGTTGGTTTGTCTATAGCTGGTTACCCATCATTATAATCTGTTGGTTAGTCTATAGCTGGTTACCCATCATTATAATCTGTTGGTTTGTCTATAGCTGGTTACCCATCATTATAATCTGTTGGTTTGTCTATAGCTGGTTACCCATCATTATAATCTGTTGGTTTGTCTATAGCTGGTTAAAATCATTATAATCTGTTGGTTAGTCTATAGCTGGTTACCATCATTATAATCTGTTGGTTTGTCTATAGCTGGTTACCATCATTATAATCTGTTGGTTTGTCTATAGCTGGTTACCCATCATTATAATCTGTTGGTTTCACTATAGCTGGTTACCCATCATTATAATCTGTTGGTTTGTCTATAGCTGGTTACCCATCATTATAATCTGTTGGTTAGTCTATAGCTGGTTACCCATCATTGTAATCTGTTGGTTTGTCTATAGCTGTTTACCCATCATTATAATCTGTTGGTTTGTCTATAGCTGGTTACCATCATTATAATCTGTTGGTTTGTCTATAGCTGGTTACCCATCATTATAATCTGTTGGTTTCACTATAGCTGGTTACCCATCATTATAATCTGTTGGTTTGTCTATAGCTGGTTACCCATCATTATAATCTGTTGGTTTCACTATAGCTGGTTACCCATCATTATAATCTGTTGGTTTCACTATAGCTGGTTACCCATCATTCTAATCTGTTGGTTTGTCCATAGCTGGTTACCATCATTATAATCTGTTGGTTTGTCTATAGCTGGTTAACATCATTATAATCTGTTGGTTTGTCTATAGCTGGTTACCATCATTATAATCTGTTGGTTTGTCTATAGCTGGTTACCCATCATTATAATCTGTTGGTTTGTCTATAGCTGGTTACCCATCATTATAATATGTTGGGTTGTCTATGGCTGGTTACCCATCATTATAATCTGTTGGTTTGTCTATAGCTGGTTACCCATCATTATAATCTGTTGGTTTGTCTATAGCTGGTTACCCATCATTATAATCTGTTGGTTTGTCTATAGCTGGTTACCCATCATCATAATCTGTTGGTTTGTCTATAGCTGGTTACCCATCATTATAATCTGTTGGTTTGTCTATAGCTGGTTTCCATCATTATAATCTGTTGGTTTGTCTATAGCTGGTTACCCATCATTATCATCTGTTGGTTTGTCTATAGCTGGTTACCATCATTATAATATGTTGGTTTGTCTATAGCTGGTTGCCCATCATTATAATCTGTTGGTTTGGCTATAGCTGGTTACCCATCATTATAATCTGTTGGTTTGTCTATAGCTGGTTACCCATCATTATAATCTGTTGGTTTGTCTATAGCTGGTTACCCATCATTATAATCTGTTGGTTTGTCTATAGCTGGTTACCATCATTATAATATGTTGGTTTGTCTATAGCTGGTTACCCATCATTATAATCTGTTGGTTTGTCTATAGCTGGTTACCCATCATTATAATATGTTGGTTTGTCTATAGCTGGTTACCCATCATTATAATCTGTTGGTTTGTCTATAGCTGGTTACCCATCATTATAATCTGTTGGTTTGTCTATAGCTGGTTACCCATCATTATAATCTGTTGGTTTGTCTATAGCTGGTTACCCATCATTATAATCTGTTGGTTTGTCTATTATTGATGCAAATGCATCTTTAAACATCTATCACTGAATATCTATGTTGATTATTGCATCCAGGATCAATAACAGTGCCACATTGAGATATGGAGATGAGGCAACTAATCGTGTATGTACAGAATCTGGGGTAATGAGAACAAGCTGATTTCTTCAGGTCTTCCTAACCTCCCTGTGCTTGTGGTGTGTGTGTGTGTGTGTGTGCGTGCGTGCGTGCGTGTGTGTGTGTGTGTGTGTGCGTGCGTGCATTTGTGTGTGTGCGTGCGTGTGCTTGTGTGTATGTGTGTGAGCTTGTGTGAGTGAGTGTGTGTGTGTGAGCGTGTGTGAGTGCTTGTGTGTGTGTGTGTGCTTGTGTGTGTGTGTGTGTGTGTGTGTGTGTGTGTGCGTGCGCTCGTGTGCGTGCGTGCTTGTGTGCGTGTGTGTGCGCGCACATGAGCGTTTGTGTGCATGTGCTTGTGTGTGTTTGTATGAGAGAAGAAGCTCCCCATGTGCTTGCGTGTGTGTGTGTGTGTGTGTGTGTGTGTGTGTGTGCGTGCGTGCGTGCGCGTGTGTGTGTGTGCGTGCGTGCGTGTGTGTGTGTGTGTGCGCGCGCATGTGTGTGTGTGTGTGTGTGTGTGCGCGCGCATGTGTGTGTGTGTGTGTGTGCGCGCGCATGTGTGTGTGTGTGTGTGTGTGTGTTTGTGTGTGTGTGTGTGTGCATGTGCTTGCGTGTGTTGGTATGAGAGAAGAAGCTCCCCATGGAAAGGTACATTTGATTATTGAAATGAAAAAACAGTCTAAATTGTATCTCCTCCAACTATGTCTGACCCCGTGTCGGCGTATAGCTTCACACCTAACTCTGAAGCTCAAATGGCACCCTGTTCCTGACATACTGCACCACTCTGGTCCAAAGTAGGGCACTGCGGAGGGATTAGAGTGCCAACTGAGCCCCGGGCCGATCTGTGATTGATGTGCGGTCTTCTCACAGCTCAGTGGTCACTAGACAGTTAGTTGGTTGGTGGTCTAACCATGATTACAGCGACACGGTAGGTCAGGACGAGGCTGACTGGGAAAAACCTCCCATTGGTCCATTATCGAAATGCAGAACATCAATATATGTCTTTTCCAAAATAAACACTTTGGAACGCAGAGGGAGGCACACACGCACACACACACACACACACACACACACACACACACACACACACACACACACACACACACATCAAACCACTGGAAAACACATGATTACACTGTGCTTCTACACCTGCATTGCTTGCTGTTTGGGGTTTTAGGCTGGGTTTCTGTACAGCACTTTGAGATATCAGCTGATGTACGAAGGGCTTTATAAATACATTTGATTTGATTTTGATTTGATTACATTCCCTGCTGTGATAAGTCGACTGGCTCTCAGCCGGGCTATATGATTGGATGAGATAAGTCAACAGGCTCTCAGCCGGGCTATATGATTGGATGAGATAAGTCAACAGGCTCTCAGCCGGGCTATATGATTGGATGAGATAAATCAACAGGCTCTCAGCCGGGCTACATGATTGGATGAGATAAGTCAACAGGCTCTCAGCCGGGCTACATGATTGGATGAGAAGAAGAACAAAAGTAGGCTGTTGAAAACCTGAACTGGAGAAATAGATGTCAGGCCAGATTTATAACTAAAACCACTGTAGGTCTACAAAGGGTCCCCTCTATTTCAAGAGTGATTATTAGCACCAGTTTAAAACTCTACTCAGTGCCTTTAAGAAGGTGAGTCAAGATATAGTGAGTTGAGTCTCTGTTATGGTGCATTAAGTAAAGGCTAATCAACGAGGGAATATATGCTCTGTGGAAAAATAATGAACAACGTGGAAGCTGTGTTACAATACGCGCTAGCAGGGTTGCATTTTACTTTCTTTTCCCAGAGAACAAGTAGCGCCCTGAGTTGATTATCCCTTTTATACCACGGCTATAATTTAACACATTTACCACTAGAAAAGTGTCCATTTGCAGGTAGAAACATGTTCAACATCCACTGAAGTACGTTTACTAGATAGCTACATTAGTTGCCGTGGTAACCGAACAAACAGGACTTGCTATTTTAGCGAACCAAACCATCAGTCCTGGCATGCTATTATGAAAAATGATTTCAACAATAACAACACTATTTTCAATTCTACTTTTGCTTTCAAAAGCAGCTCAAACCAAACGTAAAATTAACTACAGCCATTGAATTCTACTGTGCAAATACACCGTGCATTTTAGGGAAATTATGCATGCTCTAGAATGACCTTCAAGCCAATCAGAAAGGAGTATTCAACAATGCCATGTATTATATAGAGACACCATCCTGTATTGTATAGAGACACCATCCTGTATTGTATAGAGACACCATCCTGTATTGTACAGAGACACCATCCTGTATTGTATAGAGACACCATCCTGTATTGTATAGAGACACCATCCTGTATTGTATAGAGACACCATCCTCTATTGTATAAAGAGACACCATCCTGTATTGTGTAGAGACACCATCCTGTATTGTGTAGAGACACCATCCTGTATTGTATAGAGACACCATCCTGTATTGTACAGAGACACCATCCTGTATTGTATAGAGATACCATCCTGTATTGTATAAAGAGACACCATCCTGTATTGTACAGAGACACCATCCTGTACTGTACAGAGACACCATCCTGTATTGTACAGAGACACCATCCTGTATTGTACAGAGACACCACCCTGTATTGTATAGAGACACCATCCTGTATTGTATAGAGACACCATCCTGTATTGTACAGAGACACCATCCTGTATTGTATAGACACCATCCTGTATTGTATAGAGACACCACCCTGTATTGTGTAGAGACACCATCCTGTTTTGTATAGAGACACCATCCTGTATTGTATAGAGACACCATCCTGTATTGTATAAAGAGAAACCATCCTGTATTGTACAGAGACACCATCCTGTATTGTATAAAGAGACACCATCCTGTATTGTATAGAGACACCATCCTGTATTGTATAGACACCATCCTGTATTGTATAAAGAGACACCGTTACCTAAAGCTTCACCTCTTAATCAGTGGACCAGTGGTTGGAGATAGAGGCCGTTTGGGATGGAAGACTAAATGCCTCAACAAACTGCATCATTGCTGCCTCTTCTCATTAGATCACCAGGAAACAACAATGTCTGACTGAATCACATCTCTACCAGCGTCTAGAGGCTATACAGTGCACGCTGAACTAATAGGAAATAGAATTTACAACAATTTGATTGTAGGGGGGGGGGCAGATGCCTTGAAAAGAGGATCTAGCATGTTATTAGTTTAGAATGACTACGAATCACTTTGTGCTTTTTGTCTATGTATGTATTTGATTGTGTTATTTGTGTGTGTGTTTGTGTGTGTGTGTGGTAAGAATAACAACATACAGATGGAATTGTCAGCCCGTTCTCTAATGGAATGTGCCAGGAGGGGCCAATTCAGCAGGTGCAAGATTAGGTTTTGAGCTGGCGAAATGTGAAAGCTATACTGTCCGCTAGGGGCAATGTGAGCACCTATTGCCATCCAGTAGGCTTGCAGTTTGCTAGGGTGTTGTCGATGGGGAAGAAAGTTTAAGTCGCAGTCTGAGAGTCGCGTGTTCAGTGCTAGGCAACAGTTTTTAGATGTGATCCTTTCCCAAACCTTAACCCTTAACTTAACCACTCTGAATAAACCATATCCTCAACCTTGGGGCTTCTACTAAGCTGACCCATGGAATAGTTTTAAGATGGTCATACCATGGATCATTTAACTATTTCATTTAGAATTTTAAGACCACCGTAGGTAATTATAAAAAATGTTTAACCTTTATTTAACTAGGCAAGTCAGTTAAGAAGAAATTCTTATTTTCAATGACGGCCTAGGAACAGTGGGTTAACTGCCTGTTCAGGTGGCAGAATGACAGATTTGTACCTTGTCAGCTTGGGGATTTGCAACCTTCCGGTTGCTAGTCCAACGCTCTAACCACTAGGCTACCTGCTGGTTACTAGTCCAACTCTCTAACCACTAGGCTACCTGCTGGTTACTAGTCCAACGCTCTAACCACTAGGCTATCTGCTGGTTACTAGTCCAACGCTCTAACCACTAGGCTACCTGCTGGTTACTAGTCCAACGCTCTAACCACTAGGCTACCTGCTGGTTACTAGTCCAAAGCTCTAACCACTAGGCTACCCTGCCGCCCCTCCCCTCTAACCACTAGGCTACCCTGCCGCCCCTCCACTCTAACCACTAGGCTACCCTGCCGCCCCTCCACTCTAACCACTAGGCTACCCTGCCACCCCTCCCCTCTAACCACTAGGCTACCCTGCCGCCCCTCCACTCTAACCACTAGGCTACCCTGCCGCCCCTCCCCTCTAACCACTAGTCTGCCCTGCCGCCCCTCCACTCTAACCAATAGGCTACCCTGCCACCCTGCCACCCCTCCACTCTAACCACTAGGCTACTCTGCCGCCCCAAGGTATATACTATTGTAGGCCATAGATACTAAACGCATTGAATAACACATTCCGAAATGGCAAAAAAGACAGTAAAAATAATAATCACAAGGAAAACGGTTTTAAAGGGTCTGTCCTGTATCTAGGAAATATAAGAAAGCTCAGGAAATACACTATATATACAACATTATGTTGACATCCTTTCAAATGAGTGGATTCGGTTATTTCAGCCACACCTGTCAGCAGGTGTATAAAATCGAGCACACAGCCATGCAATCTCCATAGACAAACATTAGCAGTGGAATGGCCAGTACTGAAGAGCTTAGTGACTTTCAAAGTTGCACTAAAATAGGATGCCACCTTTCCAACAAGTCAGTTCATATGCGCTGCTAGAGCTGCCTCCTGGTCAACTGTAAGTGCTGTTTTTGTGAAGTGGAAACGTCTAGGAGCAACAACGGCTCAGCCACGAAGTGGTAGACCACACAAGCTCACAGAACGTGACCAATGAGCACTGAAGCGTGTAGAACGTAAAAATCGTCTGTCCTCCGTTGCAAATCTCACTACTGAGTTCCAAACTGCCTCTGGAATCAACATCAGCACAATAACTGTTCGTCGGGAGCTTCATGAAATGGGTTTCCATGGCCGTGCAGCCTGCACACAAGCCTAAGATCACCATGTGTAATGCCAAGCGTCGGCTGGAGTGGTGTTAAGCTCACCGCCATTGGACTCTGGAGCAGTGGAAACGCGTTCTCTGGAGTGATGAATCACGCTTCACCATCTGGCAGTCTGTCGGACGAATCTGGGTTTGGCGGATGCCAGTAGAACACTACCTGCCATGATACATAGTGCCAACTGTAAAGTTTGGTGGAGGAGGAATAATGTTCTGGGGCTGTTTTTGATGGTTCGGGCCCCTTAGTTCCAGTGCAAGGAAATGTTAACGCTACAGCATTCAATGACATTCTAAACGATTCTGTGCTTCCAACTTTGTGGAAACTATTTGGGGAAGACCCTTTCCTGTTTCAGTATGACATACAGAAATGGCTTGCCGAGGTCGGTGTGGAAGAACTTGACTGACCTGCACAGAACCCTGATTCCGAACACCTTTGGGATAAATTGATATGCCGACTGTGAGCCAGGCCTAATCGCCCAACATCAGTGCTTGACCTCACTAATGCTCTTGTGGCTGAATGGAAGAAATTCCCCACAGCAATGTTCCAACATCTAGTGAAAATCCTTCCAGGAAGAGTGAAGGCTGTTATAGCAGCAAAGGGGGGAACCAACTCCATATTAATGCCCATGATTTTGTTCGATGAGCAGGTGTCTACATACTTTTGATAATGTGCTGTATTTTCGTTTTTTTAAACACATATTTAACCCTCTTTGTTTGTTGGCACAAAACTACCTCCATATTTTCACTAAACTGATACCGGGTTACCTACAGAAGAGTCCCCACAGAGAACATCATTGTGTTCGTGAGAATCTCATCTGTCCATATAGTGGTCGTTTGTAGGCCTAACCGTTTGGACGTTTTTGCGAGAAGCCCAGATTTTTGGCATGTCTCATGATCTGACAAACATTGTTGTAGCTCGGCCACTTTCCACCGCAATTAAGATATGACCCTTAACCCTAACCATAACCCTTCAGAATTAATACCTAAACTAAGGTTTTAGTCAAATTTTTGCAGAATTTGACTGAAAGCTAAAATAAAGCAGCACATGGCATAAATAAAACAGCCATTTTTGACCTAAATCTGTTGCTTCACTTACGCCAGTGGTTGGCGATGTATTTGGATATTGGGTTGGGAATTCTTTCTTGATTCTAAAGTGAACGGATCAATTGCATTTTAATAATGCACATACTTATTCAATTACATTACGTTAAATTAAAGTTGAAGTTGACTGTTCGTTTAGGGATTATATTTTGTTTGAGGCCTTGATAAATACAGCTCTATAATAATGATACCAAATACCAAAACATCTATGAAGACATTCCCTCATACACGAGGTATAGGCCTGCAGTACAAATAAAATGTGTTTTCTTTAAACTCCTTTTTCTGTCTGAAAGACTTTTCAACAACCTCCCTCCCTCCTTCTTTACAATTAGTAAAATGCATTACCTCTCTCCCTCCTTCCTTACAGTTGGTAAAATGCATTACCTCCCTTCATCCTTTTGGTAAAATGCATTACCTCCCTCCATCCTTCCTTACAGTTGGTAAAATGCATTACTTCCATCCTTCCTTACAGTTGGTAAAATGCATTACCTCGCTCCATCCTTCCTTACAGTTGGTAAAATGCATTACCTCCATCTATCCTTCCTTACAGTTGGTAAAATGTATTACCTCCATCCTTCCTTACAGTTGGTAAAATGCATTACCTCCCTCCATCCTTCCTTACAGTTGGTAAAATGCATTACTTCCATCCTTCCTTACAGTTGGTAAAATGCATTACCTCGCTCCATCCTTCCTTACAGTTGGTAAAATGTATTACCTCCATCCTTCCTTACAGTTGGTAAAATGTATTACCTCCATCCTTCCTTACAGTTGGTCAAATGCATTACCTCCCTCCATCATTCCTTACAGTTGGTAAAATGCATTACCTCCCTCCATTCTTCCTTGCCGTTGGTAAAATGCATTACCTCCCTTCATCCTTCCTTACAGTTGGTAAAATGCATTACCTCCCTCAATCCTTCCTTACAGTTGGTAAAATGCATTACTTCCATCCTTCCTTACAGTTGGTAAAATGCATTACCTCGCTCCATCCTTCCTTACAGTTGGTAAAATGCATTACCTCCATCTATCCTTCCTTACAGTTGGTAAAATGTATTACCTCCATCCTTCCTTACAGTTGGTAAAATGCATTACCTCCCTCCATCCTTCCTTACAGTTGGTAAAATGCATTACTTCCATCCTTCCTTACAGTTGGTAAAATGCATTACCTCGCTCCATCCTTCCTTACAGTTGGTAAAATGTATTACCTCCATCCTTCCTTACAGTTGGTAAAATGTATTACCTCCATCCTTCCTTACAGTTGGTAAAATGCATTACCTCCATCCTTCCTTACAGTTGGTCAAATGCATTACCTCCCTCCATCATTCCTTACAGTTGGTAAAATGCATTACCTCCCTCCATTCTTCCTTGCCGTTGGTAAAATGCATTACCTCCCTTCATCCTTCCTTACAGTTGGTAAAATGCATTACCTCCCTCAATCCTTCCTTACAGTTGGTAAAATGCATTACCTCCCTCCTTCCTTCCTTACAGTTAATAAAATGCATTACCTCCCTCCTTCCTTCCGTACAGTTAATAAAATACATTACCTCTCTCCTTCCTTCCTTCCAGTTGATAAAATGCATGACCTCCCTTCATCCTTCTTTACAGTTGGTAAAATGCATTACCTCCCTCCTTATAGTTGATCAAATGCATTACCTCCCTCCTTCCTTACAGTTAATAAAATGCATTACCTCTCTCCTTCCTGTTGATAAAATGCATTATCTTTCTCCTTCCTTCCTTCCAGTTGATAAAATGCATTACCTCTCTCCTTCCTTCCTTCCAGTTGATAAAATGCATTACCTCCCTTCATCCTTCTTTACAGTTGATAAAATGCATTACCTCTCTCCTTCCTTCCTTACAGTTAATAAAATGCATTACCTCTCTCCTTCCTGTTGATAAAATACATTATCTTTCTCCTTCCTTCCTTCCTTCCAGTTGATAAAATGCATTACCTCTCTCCTTCCTTCCAGTTGATAAAATGCATTACCTCTCTCCCTCCTTCCTTACAGTTGGTAAAATGCATTACCTCCCTTCATCCTTTTGGTAAAATGCATTACCTCCCTCCATCCTTCCTTACAGTTGGTAAAATGCATTACTTCCATCCTTCCTTACAGTTGGTAAAATGCATTACCTCGCTCCATCCTTCCTTACAGTTGGTAAAATGCATTACCTCCATCTATCCTTCCTTACAGTTGGTAAAATGTATTACCTCCATCCTTCCTTACAGTTGGTAAAATGCATTACCTCCCTCCATCCTTCCTTACAGTTGGTAAAATGCATTACTTCCATCCTTCCTTACAGTTGGTAAAATGCATTACCTCGCTCCATCCTTCCTTACAGTTGGTAAAATGTATTACCTCCATCCTTCCTTACAGTTGGTAAAATGTATTACCTCCATCCTTCCTTACAGTTGGTCAAATGCATTACCTCCCTCCATCATTCCTTACAGTTGGTAAAATGCATTACCTCCCTCCATTCTTCCTTGCCGTTGGTAAAATGCATTACCTCCCTTCATCCTTCCTTACAGTTGGTAAAATGCATTACCTCCCTCAATCCTTCCTTACAGTTGGTAAAATGCATTACTTCCATCCTTCCTTACAGTTGGTAAAATGCATTACCTCGCTCCATCCTTCCTTACAGTTGGTAAAATGCATTACCTCCATCTATCCTTCCTTACAGTTGGTAAAATGTATTACCTCCATCCTTCCTTACAGTTGGTAAAATGCATTACCTCCCTCCATCCTTCCTTACAGTTGGTAAAATGCATTACTTCCATCCTTCCTTACAGTTGGTAAAATGCATTACCTCGCTCCATCCTTCCTTACAGTTGGTAAAATGTATTACCTCCATCCTTCCTTACAGTTGGTAAAATGTATTACCTCCATCCTTCCTTACAGTTGGTAAAATGCATTACCTCCATCCTTCCTTACAGTTGGTCAAATGCATTACCTCCCTCCATCATTCCTTACAGTTGGTAAAATGCATTACCTCCCTCCATTCTTCCTTGCCGTTGGTAAAATGCATTACCTCCCTTCATCCTTCCTTACAGTTGGTAAAATGCATTACCTCCCTCAATCCTTCCTTACAGTTGGTAAAATGCATTACCTCCCTCCTTCCTTCCTTACAGTTAATAAAATGCATTACCTCCCTCCTTCCTTCCGTACAGTTAATAAAATACATTACCTCTCTCCTTCCTTCCTTCCAGTTGATAAAATGCATGACCTCCCTTCATCCTTCTTTACAGTTGGTAAAATGCATTACCTCCCTCCTTATAGTTGATCAAATGCATTACCTCCCTCCTTCCTTACAGTTAATAAAATGCATTACCTCTCTCCTTCCTGTTGATAAAATGCATTATCTTTCTCCTTCCTTCCTTCCAGTTGATAAAATGCATTACCTCTCTCCTTCCTTCCTTCCAGTTGATAAAATGCATTACCTCCCTTCATCCTTCTTTACAGTTGATAAAATGCATTACCTCTCTCCTTCCTTCCTTACAGTTAATAAAATGCATTACCTCTCTCCTTCCTGTTGATAAAATACATTATCTTTCTCCTTCCTTCCTTCCTTCCAGTTGATAAAATGCATTACCTCTCTCCTTCCTTCCAGTTGATAAAATGCATTACCTCTCTCCTTCCTTCCAGTTGATAAAATGCATTACCTCTCTCCCTTTATGATTCCTGTATTGCTGTTCCTCTCAATTCAAGAGGAAACAGCAATTCATGATCTCTTACAATTTGGTGTAGAGGCATTTATTCCCAAACAACGCAAAGAATGTAGAGCGAACCGATAAGACATCAGATAAACCTCTTCATCTGCTTTAATATGGTTAACCTTTACCAACCCAGCTGATAGCTGGAATATTAATGAAAACGGAAGTTAACAGGCAGGGGAAAGTCAATACAAATACAGGAATGAGAATTGTAGAACAAATCCTTGAGCGTCAGAATATGTTGAGAGGCTGTGGGGAGGGATGGTGAGGCTGGGAGGAGGGAGGGAGAGACTGCGGGGAGGGAGTAAGAGACTGTGGGGTGGGAGGGTGAGGCTGGGAGGAGGGAGGGAGAGGCTGTGGGGAGGCAGGAAGAGGCTGTGGGGAGGGAGGATGAGGCTGGGAGAAGGAAGGGAGAGGCTGTGGGGGGGGGGGGGGAGAGGCTGTGGGGAGGGAAGTGTGGCTAGGAGGAGGGAGGGTGAGGCTGGGAGGAGGGAGGGAGAGACTGGGAGGAGGGAGGGCAAGCCTGGGAGGAGGGAGGCAGGCTGTGCGGAGATGGAGGAGGAAAGCAGCAAAGCGGAAACTAGAAAACAGAAACGGGAAAGCAGGAACTAGGAAGCAGAGACAGAAAAGCAGGAAGAGAAAGGCAGGGATGAGGAAGCATAGACAGAGCAGCAGGGATGAGGAAGCAGAGACAGAGCAGCAGGGACAAGGAAGCAGAGACAGAGCAGCAGGGACAAGGAAGCAGAGACAGAGCAGCAGGGATGAGGAAGCAGAGACAGAGCAGCAGGGACAAGGAAGCAGGGACAGAGCAGCAGCGACAGAGCAGCAGGGATGAGGAAGCAGAGACAGAGCAGCAGGGATGAGGAAGCATAGACAGAGCAGCAGAGACAAGGAAGCAGAGACAGAGCAGCAGGGACAAGGAAGCATAGACAGAGCAGCAGGGACAAGGAAGCATAGACAGAGCAGCAGGGACAAGGAAGCAGAGACAGAGCAGCAGGGACAAGGAAGCAGAGACAGAGCAGCAGGGATGAGGAAGCAGAGACAGAGCAGCAGGGACAAGGAAGCATAGACAGAGCAGCAGGGAGAGAAAAGCAGGGACAAGGAAGCAGAGATAGAGCAGCAGGGATGAGGAAGCATAGACAGAGCAGCAGGGACGAGGAAGCAGAGACAGAGCAGCAGGGATGAGGAAGAATAGACAGAGCAGCAGGGACGAGGAAGCAGGGACAGAGCAGCATAGACAGAGCAGCAGGGATGAGGAAGCATAGACAGAGCAGCAGAGACAGAGCAGCAGAGACAAGGAAGCAGGGATGAGGAAGCAGAGACAGAGCAGCAGAGACAGAGCAGCAGGGACAAGGAAGCAGAGAGAGAGCAGCAGAGAGAAGGAAGCAGGGATGAAGAAGCAGAGACAGAGCAGCATAGACAGAGCAGCAGGGATGAGGAAGCATAGACAGAGCAGCAGGGATGAGGAAGCATAGACAGAGCAGCAGGGATGAGGAAGTAAAGACAGAGTGGCAGGGATGAGGAAGCATAGACAGAGCAGCAGGGATGAGGAAGCATAGACAGAGCAGCAGAGACAGAGCAGCATAGACAGAGCAGCAGGGATGAGGAAGCATAGACAGAGCAGCAGGGATGAGGACGCAGATACAGAGCAGCAGGGATGAGGAAGCATAGACAGAGTAGCAGGGACAAGGAAGCAGAGACAGAGCAGCAGGAATGAGGAAACAGAGACAGCAGCAGAGACAGAGCAGCAGAGACAGAGCAGCAGGGATGAGGAAGCATAGACAGAGCAGCAGGGATGAGGAAGCATAGACAGAGCAGCAGAAACAGAGCAGCAGGGACAGAGCAGCAGGAATGAGGAAACAGAGACAGAGCAGCAGAGACAGAGCAGCAGAGACAGAGCAGCAGAGACAGAGCAGCAGGAATGAGGAAACAGAGACAGAGCAGCAGAGACAGAGCAGCAGGGACAAGGAAGCAGAGACAGAGCAGCAGAGACAGAGCAGCAGAGACAGATCAGCAGGGACAGAGCAACAGAGACAGAGCAGCAGAGACAGAGCAGCAGGGACAAGGTGAGACAAATCTCTGAAGACCTTTTGTGGTGTCACCAACTCACCAAATAGTACATAATGAAAGCTAGTGATTGACATATCACTTCAAAATGGACTCCACTAGTCCAACCAACGACATAGAACTAGATCACAACACTTTCCAGAAAAAAAGCTTGTGAATGTGTGTGTGAGCTTTGAGGGGTGAATAAAGGGTTTTCACAAGGGGAAAGTAGAGATGTAGATATGAACACTGTCCTCCCAAAAAGCCCATTAGATCTCACATCAAGCTAAGTATAGAAACACACAGCCTGACTCACTGGCCTCTCACAGGATCTTACCACTCAGCATTATGTAACAACTGGCTGGAGGAAAAACATGGTTCTGGGACACGGGACTGGACTGGCTGGACGTCACATTCCCTATTGAGCTCTAAGACAATGCTTCAGCTCAGATATTGGTCAATATCAAGGAGAGGTTTATTGTAAAAGTTGTACTGATACTTGAAATGATTATCCACTCAGCTATACTATACCTCTGCATTTCGTTGATGTCCTAATCAATTAACAATAATCATTTTCATCATAGAGGTCAGAGCAGAGAAATCAAAACATCTACCGCAGTTGTTTGCGTAATACAATAAATCAATGAGCAACATCATCCATGAAATGGGTATTGATTCAGAGTCAATAACCAAGAAAAACAGTAAAGGGAAAGCTTCTGTAAACACAAATATCTAGTTATGATTTCTGCTCCCGAGTGGCGCAGCAGGTCTAGTGGTTAGAGTGTAGAGGCAGCAGGTCTAGTGGTTAGAGTGTAGAGGCAGCAGGTCTAGTGGTTAGAGTGTAGAGGCAGCAGGTCTAGTGGTTAGAGTGTAGAGGCAGGGCACCGCATCTAGTGGTTAGAGAGTTGGACTAGTAACCAGCAGGTCTAGGGCACCGCATCTAGTGGTTAGAGCGTTGGACTAGTAACCAGCAGGTCTAGGGCACCGCATCTAGTGGTTAGAGCGTTGGACTAGTAACCAGCAGGTCTAGGGCTCCGCATCTAGTGGTTAGAGCGTTGGGTGGCGCAGCAGGTCTAGGGCACCGCATCTAGTGGTTAAAGTGTTGGGTGGCACAGCAGGTCTAGGGCACCGCATCTAGTGGGTAGAGCGTTGGACTAGTAACCAGCAGGTCTAGGGCATCGCATCTAGTGGTTAGAATGTTGGACTAGTAACCAGCAGGTCTTGGGCACCGCATCTAGTGGTTAGAGTGTTGGACTAGTAACCAGCAGGTCTAGGGCACCGCATCTAGTGGTTAGAGCGTTGGACTAGTAACCAGCAGGTCTAGGGCACCGCATCTTGGGGTGGCAGGGTAGCCTAGTGGTTAGAGCGTTGGACTAGTAGCCAGCAGGTCTAGGCACCGCATCTTGGGCTTGCAGGGTAGCCTAGGGGTTAGAGCGTTGGACTAGTAACCAGCAGGTCAGGTTAGTAGTTTACCAGTCAGGTCAGAAGTTTACATGTGAGGTCAGTAGTTTAACAGTCAGATCTGTAGTTTATATGTGAGATCAGTAGTATACCAGTCAGGTCTGTAGTTTATATGTGAGGTCAGTAGTATACCAGTCAGGTCAGTAGTTTACATGTAAGGTCAGTAGTTTACATGTGAGTTCAGTAGTTTACCAGTCAGGTCAGTAGTTCACCAGTCAGGTCAGTAGTTTACATGTGAGTTCAGTAGTTTACCAGTCAGGTCAGTAGTTTACATGTGAGGTCAGTGGTTTACTTGTGAGTTCAGTAGAAACCAGTCAGGTCAGTAGTATACATGTGAGGTCAGTAGTTTACATGTGAGGTCAGTAGTTTACATGTGAGGTCAGTGGTTTACTTGTGAGTTCAGTAGTTTACCAGTCAGGTCAGTAGTTTATATGTGAGGTCAGTAGTATACCAGTCAGGTCAGTAGTTTACATGTAAGGTCAGTAGTTTACATGTGAGGTCAGTGGTTTACATGTGAGGTCAGTAGTTTACTTGTGAGTTCAGTAGTTTACCAGTCAAGTCAGTAGTTTACCAGTTAGGTCAGTAGTTTACCAGTCAGGTCAGTAGTTTGCATGTGAGGTCAGTAGTTTACATGTGAGTTCAGTAGAAACCAGTCAGGTCAGTAGTATACATGTGAGGTCAGTAGTTTAAATGTGAGGTCAGTGGTTTACATGTGAGGTCAGTAGTTTACTTGTGAGTTCAGTAGTTTACCAGTCAGGTCAGTAGTGTACCAGTTAGGTCATTAGTTTACCAGTCAGGTCAGTAGTTTACATGTGAGGTCAGTAGTTTACCAGTCAGATCAGTAGTTTACATGTGAGGTCAGTTGTTTACATGTTAGGTCAGTAGTTTACCAGTCAGATCAGTTGTTTACATGTGAGGTCAGTAGTTTACCAGTCAGGTCAGTAGTTTGCATGTGAGGTCAGTAGTTTACATGTGAGGTCAGTGGTTTACATGTGAGTTCAGTAGTTTATATGTGAGGTCAGTAGTTTACCAGTCAGATCAGAAGTTTCTATATGAGGTCAGTAGTTTACCAGTCAGATCAGTAGTTTACATTTGAGGTCAGTTGTTTACATGTGAGGTCAGTAGTTTACCAGTCAGATCAGTAGTTTACATGTGAGGTCAGTAGTTTACCAGTCAGATCAGTAGTTTATATGTGAGGTCAGTAGTATACCAGTCAGGTCAGTAGTTTACATGTGAGGTCAGTAGTATACCAGTCAGATCAGTAGTTTACATTTGAGGTCAGTTGTTTACATGTGAGGTCAGTAGTTTACCAGTCAGATCAGTAGTTTACATTTGAGGTCAGTTGTTTACATGTGAGGTCAGTAGTATACCAGTCAGATCAGTAGTTTATATGTGAGGTCAGTAGTTTACCAGTCAGATCAGTAGTTTACATGTGAGGTCAGTAGTATACCAGTCAGGTCAGAAGTTTAAATGTGAGGTCAGTAGTTTACCAGTCAGATCAGTAGTTTACATGTGAGGTCAGTAGTTTACTAGTCAGATCAGCAGATTATATGTGAGGTCAGTAGTTTACCAGTCAGGTCAGTAGTTTATATGTGAGGGCAGTAGTTTACATGTGAGGTCAGTAGTTTACCAGTCAGATCAGCAGTATATTTGTGATGTCAGTAGTTTACCAGTCAGGTCAGTAGTTTATATGTGAGGTCAGTAGTTTACATGTGAGGTCAGTAATTTACCAGTCAGATCAGCAGTGTATATGTGAGGTCAGTAGTTTACCAGTCAGGTCAGTAGTTTACATGTGAGGTCAGTAGTTTACCAGTCAGATCAGAAGTTTATATGTGAGGTCAGTAGTTTACATGTGAGGTCAGTAGTTTACCAGTCAGATCAGTAGTTTACCAGTCAGGTCAGTAGTTTACCAGTCAGATCAGTAGTTTACCAGTCAGGTCAGTAGTTTACCAGTCAGATCAGTAGTTTACCAGTCAGTTCAGTAGTTTACCAGTCAGATCAGTAGTTTACCAGTCAGGTCAGTAGTCTACCAGGCAGGTCAGTAGTTTACCAGTCAGGTCAGTAGTTTACCAGTCAGGTCAGTAGTTTACCAATCAGGTCAGTAGTTTACCAGTCAGGTCAGTAGTTTACATGTGAGGTCAGTAGTTTACATTTGAGTTCAGTAGTTTACCAGTCAGGTCAGTAGTTTATATGTGAGGTCAGTAGTTTACTTGTGATGTCAGTAGTTTACATGTGAGGTCAGTAGTTTACCAGTCAGATCAGTAGTTTACATGTGAGGTCAGTAGTTTACCAGTCAGATCAGTAGTTTACATGTGAGGTCAGTAGTTTACCAGTCAGATCAGTAGTTTACATGTGAGGTCAGTAGTTTACCAGTCAGATCAGTAGTTTACATGTGAGGTCAGTAGTTTACCAGTCAGATCAGTTGTTTACATGTGAGGTCAGTAGTTTACCAGTCAGATCAGTTGTTTACATGTGAGGTCAATAGTATACCAGTCAGGTCAGAAGTTTACATGTGAGGTCAGTAGTTTACCAGTCAGATCAGTAGTTTATATGTGAGGTCAGTAGTTTACCAGTCAGATCAGTAGTTTATATGTGAGGTCAGTAGTATACCAGTCTGGTCAGTAGTTTACATGTGAGGTCAGTAGTATACCAGTCAGATCAGTAGTTTATATGTGAGGTCAGTAGTATACCAGTCAGGTCAGTAGTTTACATGTGAGGTCAGTAGTATACCAGTCAGATCAGTAGTTTACATTTGAGGTCAGTTGTTTACATGTGAGGTCAGTAGTTTACCAGTCAGATCAGTAGTTTACATGTGAGGTCAGTAGTATACCAGTCAGGTCAGAAGTTTAAATGTGAGGTCAGTAGTTTACCAGTCAGATCAGTAGTTTACATGTGAGGTCAGTAGTTTACTAGTCAGATCAGCAGTATATTTGTGATGTCAGTAGTTTACCAGTCAGGTCAGTAGTTTATATGTGAGGTCAGTAGTTTACATGTGAGGTCAGTAATTTACCAGTCAGATCAGCAGTGTATATGTGAGGTCAGTAGTTTACCAGTCAGATCAGTAGTTTACCAGTCAGTTCAGTAGTTTACCAGTCAGATCAGTAGTTTACCAGTCAGGTCAGTAGTCTACCAGGCAGGTCAGTAGTTTACCAGTCAGGTCAGTAGTTTACCAGTCAGGTCAGTAGTTTACCAATCAGGTCAGTAGTTTACCAGTCAGGTCAGTAGTTTACATGTGAGGTCAGTAGTTTACATTTGAGTTCAGTAGTTTACCAGTCAGGTCAGTAGTTTATATGTGAGGTCAGTAGTTTACTTGTGATGTCAGTAGTTTACATGTGAGGTCAGTAGTTTACCAGTCAGATCAGTAGTTTACATGTGAGGTCAGTAGTTTACCAGTCAGATCAGTAGTTTACATGTGAGGTCAGTAGTTTACCAGTCAGATCAGTAGTTTACATGTGAGGTCAGTAGTTTACCAGTCAGATCAGTAGTTTACATGTGAGGTCAGTAGTTTACCAGTCAGATCAGTTGTTTACATGTGAGGTCAGTAGTTTACCAGTCAGATCAGTTGTTTACATGTGAGGTCAATAGTATACCAGTCAGGTCAGAAGTTTACATGTGAGGTCAGTAGTTTACCAGTCAGATCAGTAGTTTATATGTGAGGTCAGTAGTTTACCAGTCAGATCAGTAGTTTATATGTGAGGTCAGTAGTATACCAGTCTGGTCAGTAGTTTACATGTGAGGTCAGTAGTATACCAGTCAGATCAGTAGTTTATATGTGAGGTCAGTAGTATACCAGTCAGGTCAGTAGTTTACATGTGAGGTCAGTAGTATACCAGTCAGATCAGTAGTTTACATTTGAGGTCAGTTGTTTACATGTGAGGTCAGTAGTTTACCAGTCAGATCAGTAGTTTACATGTGAGGTCAGTAGTATACCAGTCAGGTCAGAAGTTTAAATGTGAGGTCAGTAGTTTACCAGTCAGATCAGTAGTTTACATGTGAGGTCAGTAGTTTACTAGTCAGATCAGCAGTATATTTGTGATGTCAGTAGTTTACCAGTCAGGTCAGTAGTTTATATGTGAGGTCAGTAGTTTACATGTGAGGTCAGTAATTTACCAGTCAGATCAGCAGTGTATATGTGAGGTCAGTAGTTTACCAGTCAGGTCAGTAGTTTACATGTGAGGTCAGTAGTTTACCAGTCAGATCAGAAGTTTATATGTGAGGTCAGTAGTTTACATGTGAGGCCAGGAGTTTACCAGTCAGATCAGTAGTTTACCAGTCAGGTCAGTAGTTTACCAGTCAGATCAGTAGTTTACCAGTCAGGTCAGTAGTTTACCAGTCAGTTCAGTAGTTTACCAGTCAGATCAGTAGTTTACCAGTCAGGTCAGTAGTTTACCAGGCAGGTCAGTAGTTTACCAGTCAGGTCAGTAGTTTACCAGTCAGGTCAGTAGTTTACCAATCAGGTCAGTAGTTTACCAGTCAGGTCAGTAGTTTACATGTGAGGTCAGTAGTTTACATGTGAGTTCAGTAGTTTACCAGTCAGGTCAGTAGTTTACATGTGAGGTCAGTAGTTTACGTGTGATGTCAGTAGTTTACATGTGAGGTCAGTAGTTTACCAGTCAGGTCAGAAGTTTACATGTGAGGTAAGTAGTTTACCAGTCAGATCAGTAGTTTACATGTAAGGTCAGTAGTTTACATGTGAGTTCAGTAGTTTACCAGTCAGGTCAGTAGTTTACATGTGAGGTCAGTAGTTTACATGGGAGGTCAGTAGTTTACCAGTCAGGTCAGAAGTTTACATGTGAGGTCAGTAGTTTACCAGTCAGATCAGTAGTTTATATGTGAGGTCAGTAGTATACCAGTCAGGTCAGTAGTTTATATGTGAGGTCAGTAGTATACCAGTCAGGTCAGTAGTTTAGATGTAAGGTCAGTAGTTTACATGTGAGTTCAGTAGAAACCAGTCAGGTCAGTAGTATATATGTGAGGCCAGTAGTTTACATGTGAGGTCAGTGGTTTACATGTGAGGTCAGTAGTTTACTTGTGAATTCAGTAGTTTACCAGTCAGGTCAGTAGTTTACCAGTTAGGTCAGTAGTTTACCAGTCAGGTCAGTAGTTTACATGTGAGTTCAGTAGTTTACCAGTCAGGTCAGTAGTTTGCATGTGAGGTCATTAGTTTACATGTGAGGTCAGTGGTTTACATGTGAGTTCAATAGTTTACATGTGAGGTCAGTAGTTTACCAGTCAGATCAGAAGTTTCTATGTGAGGTCAGTAGTTTACCAGTCAGATCAGTAGTTTACATTTGAGGTCAGTTGTTTACATGTGAGGTCAGTAGTTTACCAGTCAGATCAGTAGTTTACATGTGAGGTCAGTAGTTTACCAGTCAGATCAGTAGTTTACATGTCAGGTCAGTTGTTTACATGTTAGGTCAGTAGTTTACCAGTCAGATCAGCAGTATATTTGTGATGTCAGTAGTTTACCAGTCAGGTCAGTAGTTTATATGTGAGGTCAGTAGTTTACATGTGAGGTCAGTAATTTACCAGTCAGATCAGCAGTGTATATGTGAGGTCAGTAGTTTACCAGTCAGGTCAGTAGTTTACATGTGAGGTCAGTAGTTTACCAGTCAGATCAGAAGTTTATATGTGAGGTCAGTAGTTTACATGTGAGGCCAGTAGTTTACCAGTCAGATCAGTAGTTTACCAGTCAGGTCAGTAGTTTACCAGTCAGATCAGTAGTTTACCAGTCAGGTCAGTAGTTTACCAGTCAGTTCAGTAGTTTACCAGTCAGATCAGTAGTTTACCAGTCAGGTCAGTAGTTTACCAGGCAGGTCAGTAGTTTACCAGTCAGGTCAGTAGTTTACCAGTCAGGTCAGTAGTTTACCAATCAGGTCAGTAGTTTACCAGTCAGGTCAGTAGTTTACATGTGAGGTCAGTAGTTTACATGTGAGTTCAGTAGTTTACCAGTCAGGTCAGTAGTTTACATGTGAGGTCAGTAGTTTACGTGTGATGTCAGTAGTTTACATGTGAGGTCAGTAGTTTACCAGTCAGGTCAGAAGTTTACATGTGAGGTAAGTAGTTTACCAGTCAGATCAGTAGTTTACATGTAAGGTCAGTAGTTTACATGTGAGTTCAGTAGTTTACCAGTCAGGTCAGTAGTTTACATGTGAGGTCAGTAGTTTACATGGGAGGTCAGTAGTTTACCAGTCAGGTCAGAAGTTTACATGTGAGGTCAGTAGTTTACCAGTCAGATCAGTAGTTTATATGTGAGGTCAGTAGTATACCAGTCAGGTCAGTAGTTTATATGTGAGGTCAGTAGTATACCAGTCAGGTCAGTAGTTTAGATGTAAGGTCAGTAGTTTACATGTGAGTTCAGTAGAAACCAGTCAGGTCAGTAGTATATATGTGAGGCCAGTAGTTTACATGTGAGGTCAGTGGTTTACATGTGAGGTCAGTAGTTTACTTGTGAATTCAGTAGTTTACCAGTCAGGTCAGTAGTTTACCAGTTAGGTCAGTAGTTTACCAGTCAGGTCAGTAGTTTACATGTGAGTTCAGTAGTTTACCAGTCAGGTCAGTAGTTTGCATGTGAGGTCATTAGTTTACATGTGAGGTCAGTGGTTTACATGTGAGTTCAATAGTTTACATGTGAGGTCAGTAGTTTACCAGTCAGATCAGAAGTTTCTATGTGAGGTCAGTAGTTTACCAGTCAGATCAGTAGTTTACATTTGAGGTCAGTTGTTTACATGTGAGGTCAGTAGTTTACCAGTCAGATCAGTAGTTTACATGTGAGGTCAGTAGTTTACCAGTCAGATCAGTAGTTTACATGTCAGGTCAGTTGTTTACATGTTAGGTCAGTAGTTTACCAGTCAGATCAGTTGTTTACATGTGAGGTCAGTAGTTTACCAGTCAGGTCAGTAGTTTGCGTGTGAGGTCAGTAGTTTACATGTGAGGTCAGTGGTTTACATGTGAGTTCAGTAGTTTACATGTGAGGTCAGTAGTTTACCAGTCAGATCAGAAGTTTCTATGTGAGGTCAGTAGTTTACCAGTCAGATCAGTAGTTTACATTTGAGGTCAGTTGTTTACATGTGAGGTCAGTAGTTTACCAGTCAGATCAGTAGTTTACATGTGAGGTCAGTAGTTTACCAGTTAGATCAGTAGTTTACATGTGAGGTCAGTTGTTTACATGTGAGGTCAGTAGTTTACCAGTCAGATCAGTAGTTTACATGTGAGGTCAGTAGTTTACCAGTCAGATCAGTAGTTTACATGTGAGGTCAGTAGTATACCAGTCAGGTCAGAAGTTTAAATGTGAGGTCAGTAGTTTACCAGTCAGATCAGTAGTTTACATGTGAGGTCAGTAGTTTACCAGTCAGATCAGTTGTTTACATGTGAGGTCAGTAGTTTACCAGTCAGATCACTAGTTTATATGTGAGGTCAGTAGTATACCAGCCAGGTCAGAAGTTTACATGTGAGGTCAGTAGTTTACCAGTCAGATCAGTAGTTTATATGTGAGGTCAGTAGTTTACCAGTCAGGTCAGAAGTTTACATGTGAGGTCAGTAGTATACCAGTCAGATCAGTAGTTTATATGTGAGGTCAGTAGTATACCAGTCAGATCAGTAGTTTATATGTGAGGTCAGTAGTATACCAGTCAGGTCAGTAGTTTACATGTGAGGTCAGTAGTATACCAGTCAGATCAGTAATTTACCAGTCAGGTCAGAAGTTTATATGTGAGGTCAGTAGTTTACCAGTCAGACCAGTAGTTTATATGTGAGGTCAGTAGTTTACATGTGAGGTCAGTAGTTTACCAATCAGATCAGCAGTTTATATGTGAGGTCAGTAGTTTACATGTGAGGTCAGTAGTTTACCAGTCAGATCAGCAGTTTATATGTGAGGTCAGCAGTTTACCAGTCAGGTCAGTAGTTTACATGTGAGGTCAGTAGTTTACATGTGAGGTCAGTAGTTTACCAGTCAGGTCAGAAGTTTACATGTGAGGTCAGTAGTTTACCAGTCAGATCAGTAGTTTATATGTGAGGTCAGTAGTATACCAGTCAGGTCAGTAGTTTATATGTGAGGTCAGTAGTTTACCAGTCAGGTCAGTAGTTTATATGTGAGGTCAGTAGTTTACATGTGAGGTCAGTAGTTTACCAGTCAGATCAGCAGTTTATATGTGAGGTCAGTAGTTTACATGTGAGGTCAGTAGTTTACCAGTCAGATCAGCAGTTTATATGTGAGGTCAATAGTTTACCAGTCAGGTCAGTAGTTTACATGTGAGGTCAGTAGTTTACATGTGAGGTCAGTAGTTTACCAGTCAGGTCAGAAGTTTACATGTGAGGTCAGTAGTTTACCAGTCAGATCAGTAGTTTATATGTTAGGTCAGTAGTATACCAGTCAGGTCAGTAGTTTATATGTGAGGTCAGTAGTTTACCAGTCAGGTCAGTAGTTTATATGTGAGGTCAGTAGTTTACCAGTCAGATCAGCAGTTTATATGTGAGGTCAGTAGTTTACATGTGAGGTCAGTAGTTTACCAGTCAGATCAGCAGTTTATATGTGAGGTCAGTAGTTTACCAGTCAGGTCAGTAGTTTACATGTGAGGTCAGTAGTTTACCAGTCAGGTCAGAAGTTTACATGTGAGGTCAGTAGTTTACCAGTCAGATCAGTAGTTTATATGTGAGGTCAGTAGTATACCAGTCAGGTCAGTAGTTTATATGTGAGGTCAGTAGTATACCAGTCAAGTCAGTAGTTTATGTGTGAGGTCAGTAGTATACCAGTCAGGTCAGTAGTTTACATGTAAGGTCAGTAGTTTACATGTGAGTTCAGTAGTATACCAGTCAGGTCAGTAGTTTACATGTGAGGTCAGTAGTTTACATGTGAGGTCAGTGGTTTACATGTGAGGTCAGTAGTTTACTTGTGAGTTCAGTAGTTTACCAGTCAGGTCAGTAGTTTACATGTAAGGTCAGTCGTTTACATGTGAGTTCAGTAGTTTACCAGTCAGGTCAGTAGTTTACATGTGAGGTCAGTAGTTTACATGTGAGGTCAGTGGTTTACATGTGAGGTCAGTGGTTTACATGTGAGGTCAGTAGTTTACTTGTGAGTTCAGTAGTTTACTTGTGAGTTCAGTAGTTTACCAGTCAGGTCAGTAGTTTACCAGTCAGGTCAGTAGTTTATATGTGAGGTCAGTAGTTTACATGTGAGGTCAGTAGTTTACTTGTGAGTTCAGTAGTTTACCAGTCAGGTCAGTAGTTTACATGTAAGGTCAGTCGTTTACATGTGAGTTCAGTAGTTTACCAGTCAGATCAGCAGTTTATATGTGAGGTCAGTAGTTTACATGTGAGGTCAGTAGTTTACCAGTCAGATCAGCAGTTTATATGTGAGGTCAGTAGTTTACCAGTCAGGTCAGTAGTTTATATGTGAGGTCAGTAGTTTACATGTGAGGTCAGTAGTTTACCAGTCAGATCAGCAGTTTATATGTGAGGTCAGTAGTTTACCAGTCAGATCAGTAGTTTATATGTGAGGTCAGTAGTATACCAGTCAGGTCAGTAGTTTATATGTGAGGTCAGTAGTTTACCAGTCAGGTCAGTAGTTTATATGTGAGGTCAGTAGTTTACATGTGAGGTCAGTAGTTTACCAGTCAGATCAGCAGTTTATATGTGAGGTCAGTAGTTTACATGTGAGGTCAGTAGTTTACCAGTCAGATCAGCAGTTTATATGTGAGGTCAGTAGTTTACCAGTCAGGTCAGTAGTTTACATGTGAGGTCAGTAGTTTACCAGTCAGGTCAAAAGTTTACATGTGAGGTCAGTAGTTTACCAGTCAGATCAGTAGTTTATATGTGAGGTCAGTAGTATACCAGTCAGGTCAGTAGTTTATATGTGAGGTCAGTAGTATACCAGTAAAGTCAGTAGTTTATGTGTGAGGTCAGTAGTATACCAGTCAGGTCAGTAGTTTACATGTAAGGTCAGTAGTTTACATGTGAGTTCAGTAGTATACCAGTCAGGTCAGTAGTTTACATGTGAGGTCAGTAGTTTACATGTGAGGTCAGTGGTTTACATGTGAGGTCAGTAGTTTACTTGTGAGTTCAGTAGTTTACCAGTCAGGTCAGTAGTTTACATGTAAGGTCAGTCGTTTACATGTGAGTTCAGTAGTTTACCAGTCAGGTCAGTAGTTTACATGTGAGGTCAGTAGTTTATATGTGAGGTCAGTGGTTTACATGTGAGGTCAGTAGTTTACTTGTGAGTTCAGTAGTTTACTTGTGAGTTCAGTAGTTTACCAGTCAGGTCAGTAGTTTACCAGTCAGGTCAGTAGTTTATATGTGAGGTCAGTAGTTTACATGTGAGTTCAGTAGTTTATCAGTCAGGTCAGTAGTTCACATGTGAGGTCAGTAGTTTACATGTGAGTTTAGTAGTTTATCAGTCAGGTCAGTAGTTCACATGTGAGGTCAGTAGTTTACTGTTGAGTTCAGTAGTATACCAGTCAGGTCAGTAGTTTACATGTGAGGTCAGTAGTTCACTACTGAGTTCATAAGTCAACCAGTAAGGTATAGTCCCTTCATATCTGTCAATCAAACCCCTGTGTTATGTGGCTCCCCAGACTGCCAGCCAGCTGAGTCCTGCTGTAGTTCCACAGTCCTGATATTAGAGCAATTTAATAAAGATTTTCTCTTCCCTCCTCATTTTTATAACAAGGAATGTGCCCGAAATGACACCCCTTTCCCCATAGGGCTCTGGTGAAAGGAAGTGGACTAAATAGGGGAGTAGCATTGCCAGCTTTGCTCCGTGTAATGAGCATTTATCACGACATAAAAGATGATCCAGATCAGAGCATCACAGGACAGGATTATTCAACCTGACAACCATTCACTATGAGACCACAAAGACAGCCATTCACTATGAGACCACAAAGACAGCCATTCACTATGAGACCACAAAGACAGCCATTCACTATGAGACCACAAAGACAGCCACTCACTATGAGATCACAAAGACAGCCAATCAAGAAACAGGAACTAGACTAATGCCCTGTCCATCAATCTGCCTCACGCTACAGAAAATGGAAGACTACTAGGCTCCTGTCCTCTGGGTGATTCTAGCCCAGTCAAAGCCACTAGGCTCCTGTCCTCTGGGTGATTCTAGCCCAGTCAAAGCCACTAGGCTCCTGTCCTCTGGGTGATTCTAGCCCAGACAATACTACTGGGCTTCTGTCCTCTGGGTGATTCTAGCCCAGTCAAAGCCACTAGGCTCCTGTCCTCTGGGTGATTCTAGCCCAGACAATACTACTGGGCTTCTGTCCTCTGGGTGATTCTAGCCCAGTCAAAGCCACTAGGCTCCTGTCCTCTGGGTGATTCTAGCCCAGACAATACTACTGGGCTCCTGTCCTCTGGGTTATTCTAGCCCAGTCAAAGCCACTAGGCTCCTGTCCTCTGGGTGATTCTAGCCCAGTCAAAGCCACTAGGCTCCTGTCCTCTGGGTGATTCTAGCCCAGACAAAGCCACTAGGCTCCTGTCCTCTGGGTGATTCTAGCCCAGACAAGACTACCTAAGACTACCTACTGCTACCTGCTTATTTTACTCTTTCTACCTGCTATATGTAAAGTGTATATGCGTTAAGCATCTAGAACAAAGTCATCTTACACTGAAAGGAACATGACGAAGCAACAGGTCCATGCAAACATTATCTATTCAGAAAGTGTTCTAGTTGTTTCTGGTATTTTGACGGCTTTAATATTGTTATGATCAATTTAATGTTCTGTTTACAAGTTTTACTTTATAGTCTAGAGGTTTGAGGCTAAACTAATACTACAGCAGTGTTTCCCAAACTTTTCATAGTCCCCGTACCTCTTCAAACATTCACCCTCCAGCTGTACCCCCTCTAGCACCAGGGTCAGCTCACTCTCAAATGTTGTTTTTTGCCATCATTGTAAGCCTGCCACACACACACACTATACTATACATTTATTAAACAGAAGAATGAGTGTGAGTTTTTGTCACAACCCGGTTCGTGGGAAGTGACAGAGAGCTCTTACAGGGCACAAAGAATAATATAATAATAATCAACCATTTCGCTTTTTATTTAACCATCTTACATATAAAACCTTATTTGTTCATCAAAAATTGTGAATAACTCACCAAAGGTTAATGAAAGGGTGTGCTTGAAAGGATGCACATAACTCTGCAATGTTGGGTTGTATTGGAGTCTCAGTATGAAATCATTTTCCACACACAGTCTGTCTGTATTTAGTTTTCATGCTAGTGAGGGCTGAGAATCCACTGTCACATAGGTACGTGGCTGCAAAGGGCATCAGTGTGTTAACAGCGCGATTTGCCAAGGCAAGAAACTGAGCACAGACCAATCCAGAAATCTGACAGTGGCTTCTGATTAAATAAAATTTCCACAGAACCGCTTGTTGCAATTTCGATGAGGCTCTCTTGTTCAGATATCGGTAAGTGGACTGGAGGCAGGGCATGAAAGGGATAACAAATCCAGTTGTTTGTGTTGTCCACTTTGGGAAAGTACCTGCGTAATTGCGCACCCAGCTCACTCAGGTGCTTCACTATATCACATTTGACATTGTCCGTAAACTTGAGTTCATTTGCACACAAAAAAAATAATACGATGACGGAAAGACCTGTGTGTTGTCCTTGTTAAAACTTCGTAGGGCTGCAATCCCGATATGACAACAGCCAGTGAAAGTGCAGGGAGCCAAATTAAGAATTAAAAACAAAATAAATCTCATAATTCAAATTCCTCAAATATACATGTATTTTATACCGTTTTAACGGTAATCTTGTTGTTAATCCCAGCACAGTGTCCGATTTCAAATAAGTTTTACAGCGAAAGCACCACAAACGATGAAGTTAGGTCACCACCAAGCCACAGAAAAACACATCCATTTTTCCAGTCAAAGATAGGAGTCACAAAAAGCACAAATAGAGATTAAATTAATCACTAACCTTTGATAATCTTCATCAGATGACACTCATAGGACTTCATGTTACACAATACATGTATGTTTTGTTTGATGAAGTTCATATTTATATTAAAAAATCTGTTTACATTGGTGCGTTATGTTCAGTTGTTCCAAAAACATCCAGTGATTTTGCATAGCCATATATTTTACTGAAATACTCATCATAAATGTTGATGAAAATACAAATGTTACACATGGAATTATAGATATACCTCTGCTTAATGCAACCGCTGTGTCAGATTTCAAAAAAAGTTTACGGAAAAAACACCCCATGCAATAATCTGAGACGTCGCTCAGAACAGTAGCCAAATTAGCCTCCATGTTGGAGTCAACAGAAACTAGAAAATACATGATAAATGTTTCCTTACCTTTGATGAACTTCATCAGAATGCAGTCCTAGGAATCCCAGGTCCACAATAAATGCTTGATTTGTTCGAAAATGTCCAATTAGCTACTTTGGTTAGCGTGTTTGGTAAACAATTCCAAAGTCACAAAGCGCGTCCACTATAAGGTGACGAAATGTCCAAAAGTTCTGTAACAGTCAGAAGAAACAAAAAAAAAATCTTTAGAATGTTGTTTACATATATCTTGAATAACGTTCCAACCGGAGAATTAGAATGACTTCAGATGAGAGTTGGAACACATGTCCTGTGAACACGCCTGGTGAAAGCATGGTCCACTCATGGCTGTGGTGACTATTTCCTGTGTCAATCGACCCCCCTTCACATTAGAGTCATCAGACAACGTTCTATTGACTGCTGACATCTAGTGGAAGGCATAGGAAGTGAAAACTCATCCATATCTCGCTTTAATTTCAATGAGACCTTGGTTGAAAATCTGCCACCTCCAGAAAAAAACAGGAATTGGAATTTCTCAGGTTTTTGCCTGCTAACTGGAACATGCTTAACACCCCAGCCATCCTACAATCTAAGCTTGATGCCCTCAATCTCACACAAATTATCAATGAACCTACCAGGTACCTCCCCAAAGCCGTAGATATCATCCTAATCAACTTGCCCTCTAAATACACCTCTGCTGTCTTCAACCAAGATCTCAGCGATCACTGCCTGCATCCGTAATGGGTCAGCGCTCAAACGACCTCAGCGAGCAGGCCTTTCTAATCGACCTGGCCGGGATATCCTGAAAGGATATTGATCTCATCCCGTCAGTAGAGGATGCCTGGTTATTTTTTTTTAAATGCCTTCCTAACCATCTTAAATAAGCATGCCCCATTCAAGAAATTTAGAACCAGGAACAGATATAGCCCTTGGTTCTCCCCAGACCTGACTGCCCTTAACCAACAAAAAACATCCTATGGCGTTCTGCATTAGCATCGAACAGCCCCCGTGATATGCAGCTGTTCAGGGAAGCTAGAAACCATCATACACAGGCAGTTAGAAAAGCCAAGGCTAGCTTTTTCAAGCAAAAATTTGCTTCCTGCAACACTAACTCAAAAAAGTTCCGGGACACTGTAAAGTCCATGGAGAATAAGAACCCCTCCTCCCAGCTGCCCACTGCACTGAAGATAGGAAACACTGTCACCACTGATAAATCCACTATAATTGAGAATTTCAATAAGCATTTTTCTATGGCTGGCCATGCTTTCCACCTGGCTACTCCTACCCCTGTCAACAGCACTGCACCCCCAACAGCAACTCGCCCAAGCCTCCCCATTTCTCCTTCTTCCAAATCCAGTCAGCTGATGTTCTGAATGAGCTGCAAAATGTGGACCCCTACAAATCAGCCGGGCTAGACAATCTGGACCCTTTCTTTCTAAAATTATCTGCCGAAATTGTTGCCACCCCTATTACTAGCCTGTTCAGCCTCTCTTTCGTGTCGTCTGAGATTCCCAAAGATTGGAAAGCAGCTGCGGTCATCCCCCTCTTCCAAGGGGGGGACACTCTTGACCCAAACTGCTACAGACCTATATCTATCCCAGGGGCCTTGCTTTTACAAAGTTTTACATTTTCACTGTAGTTTCCAAAACGTCTTTCAAGCTGTCAGGCATTCCCTTGGCAGCAAGAGCCTCTTGGTGGATGCTGCAGTGTACCCAAGTGGCGTTGGGAGCAACTGCTTGCACACACGTTACCACTCCACTATGACTTTTGCGCCATCAGTACAGATACCAACATGAGCAGCATCTACATTTGGCTACATAGTTAGTGGAATTCCTGCGAAATAGTAACGGTTACAGGTGCATTACCCCTCCACTATGTCTCCCTGTCATGGCACCATCAGTACAGATACCAACACATCTCAGCCACCAAAGGCCATTTGATGTCACAAAGCTGTCCAGTACTTTAAAAATATCCTCTCCTGTCCTGGTTTCCAGTGTTTTGCAGAAGAGGATGAGGATGTCTTCCTTAATTGACCAGAAGAGGATGCCTTCCTTAATTGACCTCACATAAACATAACGGACATATACCAGGAGCTGTGCCAGGCATCTGTTGACTCATCCAGCTGTAATGCATATAATTCACTGGCTTGTATGCGAAGCAGTAATTGTTTCAAAACATCTCCTGCCATGTCACTGATGCGTTGTGAAACATTGTTTGATGAAGTCATTGTCTGTATAGTTTTTTTGGCCTTTCCCCCAGCATTGTCCCAGCATTGTCCCAGCCATATCCCCGGCAGCAGGAAGAATTAAGTCTTCCACAATAATATGGGGCTTGCCTGTCCTAGCCACTCGGTAGCTCACCACATAAGCCCTTTCTAGCTCCTTCTTATTGAAGATATCTGTTGCTTTTATACACGTCTTATTACTCGAAAGTCATCTTTATTCTCACTAAAAAACTTCCCATGGATTATTTTTCACATTGTTATGTGTTGTTTCTAAATGTCTGCACAAGAGGCAAGGTTTCCTGTGAGAGAGTAACGATTAATGTGATTGGATGTTAATAATTTGGATACCTGTATTTGACATTGTGTTGTTATTTCGCTGAAAACCTCATCCAAATGTAGAGCCCCATTGTAAAATATAAATGTACTGTTGGAAAATATTTGGTGTATCTCAGTTTGTGAATACTTGGTCTAGAGGTTTGAGACTAAAGTAATACTATAGTCTAGAGACTGGAGACTAAACTAATACTATAGTCTAGAGGTTTGAGACTAAACTAATACTATAGTCTAGAGGTTTGAGACTAAAGTAATACTATAGTCTAGAGACTGGAGGCTAAACTAATACTATAGTCTAGAGGTTTGAGACTAAAGTAATACTATAGTCTAGAGACTGGAGACTAAACTAATACTATAGTCTAGAGGTTTGAGACTAAAGTAATACTATAGTCTAGAGGTTTGAGACTAAAGTAATACTATAGTCTAGAGACTGGAGACTAAACTAATACTATAGTCTAGAGGTTTGAGACTAAACTAATACTATAGTCTAGAGACTGGAGACTAAACTAATACTATAGTCTAGAGGTTTGAGACTAAAGTAATACTATAGTCTAGAGACTGGAGACTAAACTAATACTATAGTCTAGAGGTTTGAGACTAAACTAATACTATAGTCTAGAGGTTTGAGACTAAACTAATACTATAGTCTAGAGGTTTGAGACTAAACTAATACTATAGTCTAGAGGTTTGAGACTAAACTAATACTATAGTCTAGAGGTTTGAGACTAAAGTAATACTATAGTCTAGAGGTTTGAGACTAAACTAATACTATAGTCTAGAGGTTTGAGACTAAACTAATACTATAGTCTAGAGGTTTGAGACTAAACTAATACTATAGTCTAGAGGTTTGAGACTAAACTAATACTATAGTCTAGAGGTTTGAGACTAAAGTAATACTATAGTCTAGAGGTTTGAGACTAAAGTAATACTATAGTCTAGAGGTTTGAGACTAAAGTAATACTATAGTCTAGAGGTTTGAGACTAAAGTAATACTATAGTCTAGAGGTTTGAGACTAAAGTAATAATATAGTCTAGAGGTTTGAGACTAAAGTAATACTATAGTCTAGAGACTGGAGACTAAACTAATACTATAGTCTAGAGGTTTGAGACTAAAGTAATACTATAGTCTAGAGGTTTGAGACTAAACTAATACTATAGTCTAGAGGTTTGAGACTAAAGTAATACTATAGTCTAGAGGTTTGAGACTAAAGTAATACTATAGTCTAGAGGTTTGAGACTAAACTAATACTATAGTCTAGAGGTTTGAGACTAAAGTAATACTATAGTCTAGAGGTTTGAGGCTAAACTAATACTATAGTCTAGAGGTTTGAGACTAAACTAATACTATAGTCTAGAGGTTTGAGACTAAAGTAATACTATAGTCTAGAGGTTTGAGACTAAACTAATACTATAGTCTAGAGGTTTGAGACTAAACTAATACTATAGTCTAGAGGTTTGAGACTAAACTAATACTATAGTCTAGAGGTTTGAGACTAAAGTAATACTATAGTCTAGAGGTTTGAGACTAAACTAATACTATAGTCTAGAGGTTTGAGACTAAACTAATACTATAGTCTAGAGGTTTGAGACTAAACTAATACTATAGTCTAGAGGTTTGAGACTAAACTAATACTATAGTCTAGAGGTTTGAGACTAAAGTAATACTATAGTCTAGAGGTTTGAGACTAAAGTAATACTATAGTCTAGAGGTTTGAGACTAAACTAATACTATAGTCTAGAGGTTTGAGACTAAACTAATACTATAGTCTAGAGACTGGAGGCTAAACTAATACTATAGTCTAGAGGTTTGAGACTAATGTAATACTATAGTCTAGAGGTTTGAGACTAAACTAATACTATAGTCTAGAGGTTTGAGACTAAAGTAATACTATAGTCTAGAGGTTTGAGGCTAAACTAATACTATAGTCTAGAGGTTTGAGACTAAAGTAATACTATAGTCTAGAGGTTTGAGACTAAACTAATACTATAGTCTAGAGGTTTGAGACTAAACTAATACTATAGTCTAGAGGTTTGAGACTAAACTAATACTATAGTCTAGAGGTTTGAGACTAAACTAATACTATAGTCTAGAGGTTTGAGACTAAAGTAATACTATAGTCTAGAGGTTTGAGACTAAAGTAATACTATAGTCTAGAGGTTTGAGACTAAAGTAATACTATAGTCTAGAGGTTTGAGACTAAAGTAATACTATAGTCTAGAGGTTTGAGACTAAAGTAATAATATAGTCTAGAGGTTTGAGACTAAAGTAATACTATAGTCTAGAGACTGGAGACTAAACTAATACTATAGTCTAGAGGTTTGAGACTAAAGTAATACTATAGTCTAGAGGTTTGAGACTAAACTAATACTATAGTCTAGAGGGTTGAGACTAAAGTAATACTATAGTCTAGAGGTTTGAGACTAAACTAATACTATAGTCTAGAGGTTTGAGACTAAACTAATACTATAGTCTAGAGGTTTGAGACTAAAGTAATACTATAGTCTAGAGGTTTGAGACTAAAGTAATACTATAGTCTAGAGGTTTGAGGCTAAACTAATACTATAGTCTAGAGGTTTGAGACTAAACTAATACTATAGTCTAGAGGTTTGAGACTAAAGTAATACTATAGTCTAGAGGTTTGAGACTAAACTAATACTATAGTCTAGAGGTTTGAGACTAAACTAATACTATAGTCTAGAGGTTTGAGACTAAACTAATACTATAGTCTAGAGGTTTGAGACTAAAGTAATACTATAGTCTAGAGGTTTGAGACTAAACTAATACTATAGTCTAGAGGTTTGAGACTAAACTAATACTATAGTCTAGAGGTTTGAGACTAAACTAATACTATAGTCTAGAGGTTTGAGACTAAACTAATACTATAGTCTAGAGGTTTGAGACTAAAGTAATACTATAGTCTAGAGGTTTGAGACTAAAGTAATACTATAGTCTAGAGGTTTGAGACTAAACTAATACTATAGTCTAGAGGTTTGAGACTAAACTAATACTATAGTCTAGAGACTGGAGGCTAAACTAATACTATAGTCTAGAGGTTTGAGACTAAAGTAATACTATAGTCTAGAGGTTTGAGACTAAAGTAATACTATAGTCTAGAGGTTTGAGACTAAAGTAATACTATAGTCTAGAGGTTGGAGGCTAAACTAATACTATAGTCTAGAGGTTTGAGACTAAAGTAATACTATAGTCTAGAGGTTTGAGACTAAAGTAATACTATAGTCTAGAGGTTTGAGACTAAACTAATACTATAGTCTAGAGGTTTGAGACTAAAGTAATACTATAGTCTAGAGGTTTGAGACTAAACTAATACTATAGTCTAGAGGTTTGAGACTAAAGTAATACTATAGTCTAGAGGTTTGAGGCTAAACTAATACTATAGTCTAGAGGTTTGAGACTAAACTAATACTATAGTCTAGAGGTTTGAGACTAAAGTAATACTATAGTCTAGAGGTTTGAGACTAAACTAATACTATAGTCTAGAGGTTTGAGACTAAAGTAATACTATAGTCTAGAGGTTTGAGGCTAAACTAATACTATAGTCTAGAGGTTTGAGACTAAACTAATACTATAGTCTAGAGGTTTGAGACTAAAGTAATACTATAGTCTAGAGGTTTGAGACTAAACTAATACTATAGTCTAGAGGTTTGAGACTAAAGTAATACTATAGTCTAGAGGTTTGAGGCTAAACTAATACTATAGTCTAGAGGTTTGAGACTAAAGTAATACTATAGTCTAGAGGTTTGAGACTAAACTAATACTATAGTCTAGAGGTTTGAGGCTAAACTAATACTATAGTCTAGAGGTTTGAGACTAAACTAATACTATAGTCTAGAGGTTTGAGACTAAAGTAATACTATAGTCTAGAGGTTTGAGACTAAAGTAATACTATAGTCTAGAGGTTTGAGACTAAACTAATACTATAGTCTAGAGGTTTGAGACTAAAGTAATACTATAGTCTAGAGGTTTGAGACTAAACTAATACTATAGTCTAGAGGTTTGAGACTAAACTAATACTATAGTCTAGAGGTTTGAGACTAAACTAATACTATAGTCTAGAGGTTTGAGACTAAAGTAATACTATAGTCTAGAGGTTTGAGACTAAAGTAATACTATAGTCTAGAGGTTTGAGACTAAAGTAATACTATAGTCTAGAGGTTTGAGACTAAAGTAATACTATAGTCTAGAGGTTTGAGACTAAAGTAATAATATAGTCTAGAGGTTTGAGACTAAAGTAATACTATAGTCTAGAGACTGGAGACTAAACTAATACTATAGTCTAGAGGTTTGAGACTAAAGTAATACTATAGTCTAGAGGTTTGAGACTAAACTAATACTATAGTCTAGAGGGTTGAGACTAAAGTAATACTATAGTCTAGAGGTTTGAGACTAAAGTAATACTATAGTCTAGAGGTTTGAGACTAAACTAATACTATAGTCTAGAGGTTTGAGACTAAAGTAATACTATAGTCTAGAGGTTTGAGGCTAAACTAATACTATAGTCTAGAGGATTGAGACTAAACTAATACTATAGTCTAGAGGTTTGAGACTAAAGTAATACTATAGTCTAGAGGTTTGAGACTAAACTAATACTATAGTCTAGAGGTTTGAGACTAAACTAATACTATAGTCTAGAGGTTTGAGACTAAACTAATACTATAGTCTAGAGGTTTGAGACTAAAGTAATACTATAGTCTAGAGGTTTGAGACTAAACTAATACTATAGTCTAGAGGTTTGAGACTAAACTAATACTATAGTCTAGAGGTTTGAGACTAAACTAATACTATAGTCTAGAGGTTTGAGACTAAACTAATACTATAGTCTAGAGGTTTGAGACTAAACTAATACTATAGTCTAGAGGTTTGAGACTAAACTAATACTATAGTCTAGAGGTTTGAGACTAAACTAATACTATAGTCTAGAGGTTTGAGACTAAAGTAATACTATAGTCTAGAGGTTTGAGACTAAACTAATACTATAGTCTAGAGGTTTGAGACTAAACTAATACTATAGTCTAGAGGTTTGAGACTAAACTAATACTATAGTCTAGAGGTTTGAGACTAAACTAATACTATAGTCTAGAGGTTTGAGACTAAAGTAATACTATAGTCTAGAGGTTTGAGACTAAAGTAATACTATAGTCTAGAGGTTTGAGACTAAAGTAATACTATAGTCTAGAGGTTTGAGACTAAAGTAATACTATAGTCTAGAGGTTTGAGACTAAAGTAATAATATAGTCTAGAGGTTTGAGACTAAAGTAATACTATAGTCTAGAGACTGGAGACTAAACTAATACTATAGTCTAGAGGTTTGAGACTAAAGTAATACTATAGTCTAGAGGTTTGAGACTAAACTAATACTATAGTCTAGAGGTTTGAGACTAAAGTAATACTATAGTCTAGAGGTTTGAGACTAAAGTAATACTATAGTCTAGAGGTTTGAGACTAAACTAATACTATAGTCTAGAGGTTTGAGACTAAAGTAATACTATAGTCTAGAGGTTTGAGGCTAAACTAATACTATAGTCTAGAGGTTTGAGACTAAACTAATACTATAGTCTAGAGGTTTGAGACTAAAGTAATACTATAGTCTAGAGGTTTGAGACTAAACTAATACTATAGTCTAGAGGTTTGAGACTAAACTAATACTATAGTCTAGAGGTTTGAGACTAAACTAATACTATAGTCTAGAGGTTTGAGACTAAAGTAATACTATAGTCTAGAGGTTTGAGACTAAACTAATACTATAGTCTAGAGGTTTGAGACTAAACTAATACTATAGTCTAGAGGTTTGAGACTAAACTAATACTATAGTCTAGAGGTTTGAGACTAAACTAATACTATAGTCTAGAGGTTTGAGACTAAAGTAATACTATAGTCTAGAGGTTTGAGACTAAAGTAATACTATAGTCTAGAGGTTTGAGACTAAACTAATACTATAGTCTAGAGGTTTGAGACTAAACTAATACTATAGTCTAGAGACTGGAGGCTAAACTAATACTATAGTCTAGAGGTTTGAGACTAAACTAATACTATAGTCTAGAGGTTTGAGACTAAACTAATACTATAGTCTAGAGGTTTGAGACTAAACTAATACTATAGTCTAGAGGTTTGAGACTAAAGTAATACTATAGTCTAGAGGTTTGAGACTAAAGTAATACTATAGTCTAGAGGTTTGAGACTAAAGTAATACTATAGTCTAGAGGTTTGAGACTAAAGTAATACTATAGTCTAGAGGTTTGAGACTAAAGTAATAATATAGTCTAGAGGTTTGAGACTAAACTAATACTATAGTCTAGAGGTTTGAGACTAAAGTAATACTATAGTCTAGAGGTTTGAGACTAAACTAATACTATAGTCTAGAGGTTTGAGACTAAACTAATACTATAGTCTAGAGGTTTGAGACTAAACTAATACTATAGTCTAGAGGTTTGAGACTAAACTAATACTATAGTCTAGAGGTTTGAGACTAAAGTAATACTATAGTCTAGAGGTTTGAGACTAAAGTAATACTATAGTCTAGAGGTTTGAGACTAAACTAATACTATAGTCTAGAGGTTTGAGACTAAACTAATACTATAGTCTAGAGACTGGAGGCTAAACTAATACTATAGTCTAGAGGTTTGAGACTAAAGTAATACTATAGTCTAGAGGTTTGAGACTAAAGTAATACTATAGTCTAGAGGTTTGAGACTAAAGTAATACTATAGTCTAGAGGTTGGAGGCTAAACTAATACTATAGTCTAGAGGTTTGAGACTAAAGTAATACTATAGTCTAGAGGTTTGAGACTAAAGTAATACTATAGTCTAGAGGTTTGAGACTAAACTAATACTATAGTCTAGAGGTTTGAGACTAAAGTAATACTATAGTCTAGAGGTTTGAGACTAAACTAATACTATAGTCTAGAGGTTTGAGACTAAAGTAATACTATAGTCTAGAGGTTTGAGGCTAAACTAATACTATAGTCTAGAGGTTTGAGACTAAACTAATACTATAGTCTAGAGGTTTGAGACTAAAGTAATACTATAGTCTAGAGGTTTGAGACTAAACTAATACTATAGTCTAGAGGTTTGAGACTAAAGTAATACTATAGTCTAGAGGTTTGAGGCTAAACTAATACTATAGTCTAGAGGTTTGAGACTAAAGTAATACTATAGTCTAGAGGTTTGAGACTAAAGTAATACTATAGTCTAGAGGTTTGAGACTAAAGTAATACTATAGTCTAGAGGTTTGAGGCTAAACTAATACTATAGTCTAGAGGTTTGAGACTAAACTAATACTATAGTCTAGAGGTTTGAGGCTAAACTAATACTATAGTCTAGAGGTTTGAGACTAAACTAATACTATAGTCTAGAGGTTTGAGGCTAAACTAATACTATAGTCTAGAGGTTTGAGACTAAACTAATACTATAGTCTAGAGGTTTGAGACTAAAGTAATACTATAGTCTAGAGGTTTGAGACTAAAGTAATACTATAGTCTAGAGGTTTGAGACTAAACTAATACTATAGTCTAGAGGTTTGAGACTAAAGTAATATTATAGTCTAGAGGTTTGAGACTAAACTAATACTATAGTCTAGAGGTTTGAGACTAAACTAATACTATAGTCTAGAGGTTTGAGACTAAACTAATACTATAGTCTAGAGGTTTGAGACTAAAGTAATACTATAGTCTAGAGGTTTGAGACTAAACTAATACTATAGTCTAGAGGTTTGAGACTAAACTAATACTATAGTCTAGAGGTTTGAGACTAAACTAATACTATAGTCTAGAGGTTTGAGACTAAACTAATACTATAGTCTAGAGGTTTGAGACTAAAGTAATACTATAGTCTAGAGGTTTGAGACTAAACTAATACTATAGTCTAGAGGTTTGAGACTAAACTAATACTATAGTCTAGAGGTTTGAGACTAAACTAATACTATAGTCTAGAGGTTTGAGACTAAACTAATACTATAGTCTAGAGGTTTGAGACTAAAGTAATACTATAGTCTAGAGGTTTGAGACTAAAGTAATACTATAGTCTAGAGGTTTGAGACTAAACTAATACTATAGTCTAGAGGTTTGAGACTAAACTAATACTATAGTCTAGAGACTGGAGGCTAAACTAATACTATAGTCTAGAGGTTTGAGACTAAAGTAATACTATAGTCTAGAGGTTTGAGACTAAAGTAATACTATAGTCTAGAGGTTTGAGACTAAAGTAATACTATAGTCTAGAGGTTGGAGGCTAAACTAATACTATAGTCTAGAGGTTTGAGACTAAAGTAATACTATAGTCTAGAGACTGGAGACTAAACTAATACTATAGTCTAGAGGTTTGAGACTAAAGTAATACTATAGTCTAGAGGTTTGAGACTAAACTAATACTATAGTCTAGAGGGTTGAGACTAAAGTAATACTATAGTCTAGAGGTTTGAGACTAAAGTAATACTATAGTCTAGAGGTTTGAGACTAAACTAATACTATAGTCTAGAGGTTTGAGACTAAAGTAATACTATAGTCTAGAGGTTTGAGGCTAAACTAATACTATAGTCTAGAGGATTGAGACTAAACTAATACTATAGTCTAGAGGTTTGAGACTAAAGTAATACTATAGTCTAGAGGTTTGAGACTAAACTAATACTATAGTCTAGAGGTTTGAGACTAAACTAATACTATAGTCTAGAGGTTTGAGACTAAACTAATACTATAGTCTAGAGGTTTGAGACTAAAGTAATACTATAGTCTAGAGGTTTGAGACTAAACTAATACTATAGTCTAGAGGTTTGAGACTAAACTAATACTATAGTCTAGAGGTTTGAGACTAAACTAATACTATAGTCTAGAGGTTTGAGACTAAACTAATACTGTAGTCTAGAGGTTTGAGACTAAAGTAATACTATAGTCTAGAGGTTTGAGACTAAAGTAATACTATAGTCTAGAGGTTTGAGACTAAACTAATACTATAGTCTAGAGGTTTGAGACTAAACTAATACTATAGTCTAGAGACTGGAGGCTAAACTAATACTATAGTCTAGAGGTTTGAGACTAAAGTAATACTATAGTCTAGAGGTTTGAGACTAAAGTAACACTATAGTCTAGAGGTTTGAGACTAAAGTAATACTATAGTCTAGAGGTTGGAGGCTAAACTAATACTATAGTCTAGAGGTTTGAGACTAAAGTAATACTATAGTCTAGAGGTTTGAGACTAAAGTAATACTATAGTCTAGAGGTTTGAGACTAAACTAATACTATAGTCTAGAGGTTTGAGACTAGAGTAATACTATAGTCTAGAGGTTTGAGACTAAACTAATACTATAGTCTAGAGGTTTGAGACTAAAGTAATACTATAGTCTAGAGGTTTGAGGCTAAACTAATACTATAGTCTAGAGGTTTGAGACTAAACTAATACTATAGTCTAGAGGTTTGAGACTAAAGTAATACTATAGTCTAGAGGTTTGAGACTAAACTAATACTATAGTCTAGAGGTTTGAGACTAAAGTAATACTATAGTCTAGAGGTTTGAGGCTAAACTAATACTATAGTCTAGAGGTTTGAGACTAAAGTAATACTATAGTCTAGAGGTTTGAGACTAAAGTAATACTATAGTCTAGAGGTTTGAGACTAAAGTAATACTATAGTCTAGAGGTTTGAGGCTAAACTAATACTATAGTCTAGAGGTTTGAGACTAAACTAATACTATAGTCTAGAGGTTTGAGGCTAAACTAATACTATAGTCTAGAGGTTTGAGACTAAACTAATACTATAGTCTAGAGGTTTGAGGCTAAACTAATACTATAGTCTAGAGGTTTGAGACTAAACTAATACTATAGTCTAGAGGTTTGAGACTAAAGTAATACTATAGTCTAGAGGTTTGAGACTAAAGTAATACTATAGTCTAGAGGTTTGAGACTAAAGTAATACTATAGTCTAGAGGTTTGAGACTAAAGTAATACTATAGTCTAGAGGTTTGAGACTAAACTAATACTATAGTCTAGAGGTTTGAGACTAAACTAATACTATAGTCTAGAGGTTTGAGACTAAAGTAATACTATAGTCTAGAGGTTTGAGACTAAACTAATACTATAGTCTAGAGGTTTGAGACTAAACTAATACTATAGTCTAGAGGTTTGAGACTAAACTAATACTATAGTCTAGAGGTTTGAGACTAAACTAATACTATAGTCTAGAGGTTTGAGACTAAACTAATACTATAGTCTAGAGGTTTGAGACTAAAGTAATACTATAGTCTAGAGGTTTGAGACTAAACTAATACTATAGTCTAGAGGCTGGAGGCTAAACTAATACTATAGTCTAGAGGTTTGAGGCTAAACTAATACTATAGTCTAGAGGTTTGAGACTAAAGTAATACTATAGTCTAGAGGTTTGAGGCTAAACTAATACTATAGTCTAGAGGTTTGAGACTAAACTAATACTATAGTCTAGAGGTTTGAGACTAAAGTAATACTATAGTCTAGAGGCTGGAGGCTAAACTAATACTATAGTCTAGAGGTTTGAGACTAAAGTAATACTATAGTCTAGAGGTTTGAGACTAAAGTAATACTATAGTCTAGAGGTTTGAGACTAAACTAATACTATAGTCTAGAGGTTTGAGACTAAACTAATACTATAGTCTAGAGGCTGGAGGCTAAACTAATACTATAGTCTAGAGGCTGGAGGCTAAACTAATACTATAGCCTAGAGGCTGGAGGCTAAACTAATACTATAGTCTAGAGGCTGGAGGCTAAACTAATACTATAGTCTGGAGGCTAAACTAATACTATAGCCTAGAGGCTGGAGGCTAAACTAATACTATAGTCTAGAGGCTGGAGGCTAAACTAATACTATAGCCTAGAGGCTGGAGACTAAACTAATACTATAGTCTAGAGGCTGGAGGCTAAACTAATACTATAGTCTAGAGGCTGGAGGCTAAACGAATACTATAGTCTAGAGGCTGGAGGCTAAACGAATACTATAGTCTAGAGGTTTGATACTAAAATGATGCCTGATACGGTCAAGGGAGCACACACACACCAGCACGCGCACACACATACACATGCATACACACACATACACACACGTACACACACATACACACGCATACACACGTCACAAGTGACACTGACACTTACTAAAATAGACAGCCATTGTCTTTATATTAAGTATCAGCTTGTCTTATTTTCTGAAAGCCTATTAATGAACGCCTTTTAATCATGTGTGCTGTGTGTTTACGATGATTGCCATTTACTTGATTCCTTACACTCCCACGTGTGAAATCGAATTGAATCGCATGGACTATTTTGCTTGCATTGTATGGTGTGCTGTGATTCCTGAGATTGGACTAAAGTGACATGGAGACAAGCTGTTGCCAATTCCCAGTAGCCTCCTCTCAAATTGCTAAACACTTCCCCAGAACTAGAATCAAAAGGAACTGGAACATATCTTCAGTATGCAATTCGGACCGGGGACCTCTGGACCGACGGACATTCACCTGGTTGCTGCTCGTTGCTCCTCTCTGCTGTTCGCCTGCTGCGGAACAAAGACACAACTCATACAACACTCTCCATAGCGTTACTGAAGGAAAAGGCGAGTGGGACTCCAGTTGTTGACCAGTGCATGCTCTAACTGTTTGTGACTACAGACACGGGGGAAACACCCGGCGCATAGGTGAAAACTACCCACGGTAACTCAGGTGAAACTACCCCACGGTAACGCAGGTGAAACTACCCCACGGTAACTCAGGTGAAACTACCCCACGGTACCTCAGGTGAAAACTACCCCACGGTAACTCAGGTGAAACTACCCCACGGTAACTCAGGTGAAAACTACCCCACGGTAACTCAGGTGAAAACTACCCCACGGTAACTCAGGTGAAAACTACCCCACGATAACACAGGTGAAAACTACCCCACGGTAACTCAGGTGAAAACTACCCCACGGTAACTCAGGTGAAAACTACCCCACGGTAACATAGATGAAAACTACCCCACGGTAACTCAGGTGAAACTACCCCACGGTAACTCAGGTGAAACTACCCCACGGTAACTCAGGTGAAAACTACCCCACGGTAACATAGATGAAAACTACCCCACGGTAACTCAGGTGAAACTACCCCACGGTAACTCAGGTGAAAACTACCCCACGGTAACTCAGGTGAAAACTACCCCACGGTAACTCAGGTGAAAACTACCCCACGGTAACATAGATGAAAACTACCCCACGGTAACTCAGGTGAACCTACCCCACGGTAACTCAGGTGAAACTACCCCACGGTAACTCAGGTGAAAACTACCCCACGGTAACATAGATGAAAACTACCCCACGGTAACGCAGGTGAAACTACCCCACGGTAACTCAGGTGAAAACTACCCCACGGTAACTCAGGTGAAAACTACCCCACGGTAACTCAGGTGAAACTACCCCACGGTAACTCAAGTGAAACTACCCCACGGTAACTCAGGTGAAACTACCCCACGGTAACTCAGGTGAAACTACCCCACGGTAACTCAGGTGAAACTACCCCACGGTAACTCAGGTGAAAACTACCCCACGGTAACTCAGGTGAAAACTACCCCACGGTAACTCAGGTGAAAACTACCCCACGGTAACTCAGGTGAAACTACCCCACGGTAACTCAGGTGAAACTACCCCACGGTAACTCAGGTGAAACTACCCCACGGTAACTCAGGTGAAACTACCCCACGGTACTTTTAACTGTGACTAACCACTCAGATGGGACAGGTCATCTAATAGACCAACCACTCAGATGGGACTGGTCATCTAATAGACCAACCACTCAGATGGGACAGGTCATCTAATAGACTAACCACTCAGATGGGACAGGTCATCTAATAGACCAACCACTCAGATGGGACAGGTCATCTAATAGACCAACCACTCAGATGGGACAGGTCATCTAATAGACTAACCACTCAGATGGGACAGGTCATCTAATAGACCAACCACTCAGATGGGACAGGTCATCTAATAGACTAACCACTCAGATGGGACTGGTCATCTAATAGACTAACCACTCAGATGGGACAGGTCATCTAATAGACCAACCACTCAGATGGGACAGGTCATCTAATAGACTAACCACTCAGATGGGACAGGTCATCTAATAGACTAACCACTCAGATGGGACTGGTCATCTAATAGACTAACCACTCAGATGGGACAGGTCATCTAATAGACCAACCACTCAGATGGGACAGGTCATCTAATAGACTAACCACTCAGATGGGACAGGTAATCTAATAGACTAACCACTCAGATGGGACAGGTCATCTAATAGACTAACCACTCAGATGGGACAGGTCATCTAATAGACTAACCACTCAGATGGGACAGGTCATCTAATAGACTAACCACTCAGATGGGACAGGTTACCCACTTCTGTATGCCAGGTCAATGCATACACTACACTACACACTACACACGCACACACACAGAAACACACACACACACACACACACACACACACACACACACACACACACACACACACACACACACACACACACACACACACACACACACACACACTCTCTCGACAAGAACTGCAGTTTTATTTTTCATAAAGATGATAAACAGAGGCTTTGCCCTCTGTTGTCGAGGACGTAGATCCTAATGTCACCACCGGAACAAAAGGATGGATATTAAACCTAAAGTTTGTTCGAGGACAAAGGTAGATTTGATGGGGACAGACTAAAGGGAATCTGGAACAGAACCTAAGGTATCTTATTCATGAGATATAACCTACTGTAAATATTCTGAACAAGCACAGCATATCTACATTAGGCTGATGAGAAGAGAGAAATCTGTGCCGTCACAACACAAGGGCCTATAGTAAGGATATAGTCAAGACGAACTCACGAGGATCTGAAACATACTGTGGTGTTGGACCCAAATGTCCTTTCTGGTCCGATGACGTCTGTGCACTGAAACATGTTCGGAACAATCCTGCCATATGTATATGGGGTTAATAATCATGCCATGTTTATATGTGGGTCCTACTTTGGTTTGAAAGGAGATTTGTTTAAGACTTCCAAGAAACACTGTGTTTGGCCCTGATTTAATCCACCGTAGTGAATAGGTTAAGGCCCACAACCTAGACAGCAGACATAGCCTCAGGAAACTGCACTCACAAGCCTGGAGTTAAGCCTGGGTGAGGAGGGGTGAAGAGGGCGGAGGAGGAGGGAGGATGAGGAGGGAGGAGAGGTGAGGAGTGAGGAGAGATGAGGGGTGAGGAGGGAAGAGGGGTGAGGAGGGAAGAGGAGGGGTGAGGAGGGAAGAGGGGTGAGGAGGGAAGAGGAGGGGTGAGGAGGGAAGAGGGGTGAGGAGGGAAGAGGGGTGAGGAGGGAAGAGGAGGGGTGAGGAGGGAAGAGGGGTGAGGAGGGAGGTCCTCACCCAGGCTTCACACAGGGGTGTGAGTGTAGTTAAACTTTACAGAGGCTATCTCCTGTCTAGGTCATGGAACCAGGTTAGTTCATTTCACAGCATACACACGTTGTATTAGATGACAATGAACCTACAGTACAGGGATCCTTCTGCAAACGCTCAGCCCAACACGACCTCTACACGACCTCTACACAACCTCTACACAGTTTCAACCCTACAGGGATACTTCTGCTAACGCTGAGTCCAACACGACCTCTACACAGTTACAACCCTGCAGGGATCCTTCTGCTAATGCTCAGTCCAACACGACCTCTACACGACCTCTACACAGTTTCAACCCTACAGGGATCCTTCTGCTAACGCTCAGTCCAACACGACCTCTACACGACCTCTACACAGTTACAACCCTACAGGGATCCTTCTGCTAACGCTCAGTCCAACACGACCTCTACACGACCTCTACACGACCTCTACACAGTTACAACCCTACAGGGATCCTTCTGCTAACGCTCAGTCCAACACGACCTCTAAACGACCTCTACCCTTCATATGGTCCTGTCATTGTAAACCTTTTCTTCTGGACGAATATGACAGATAATAAATAGAGCGACAAAGTACAGAGGCATTTAAACAGAAATAAAACAAACGAATGAATCCCTTCTATAAATACAGAAAAACAAAATAGATTAGATTAAAACGTCTCTTTCAAATTGCTTCAAACCAAAACACAGAAAGAGTGGGAGAGTGACTGACATGTTTTCTAGTGCTACATGCTATTCGACTTCGCAATCAACATCTTTAAAAGATTATCTGTGAGTCTCCATGTACGCAGACCAAGTAGCGTCTGACAATGTAGGAAAAGTCTCTCTACATCCACTGAGGTAGTGGAGAGGAACAGATGTATCACCACAATGTGAACTAAGGCTGGCATCCTGTCCTGACTAGCAGCCCACCAGTCCACTGAGGTAGAGGAGAGGAACAGATGTATCACCACAATGTGAACTAAGGCTGGCATCCTGTCCTGACTAGCAGCCCACCAGTCCACTGACTTCCATAGCGTCTGGCATCCTGTCCTGACTAGCAGCCCACCAGTCCACTGAGGTAGAGGAGAGGAACAGATGTATCACCACAATGTGAACTAAGGCTGGCATCCTGTCCTGACTAGCAGCCCACAAGTCCACTGAGGTAGAGGAGAGGAACAGATGTATCACCACAATGTGAACTAAGGCTGGCATCCTGTCCTGACTAGCAGCCCACCAGTCCACTGACTTCCATAGCGTCTGGCATCCTGTCCTGACTAGCTGCCCACCAGTCCACTGAGGTAGAGGAGAGGAACAGATGTATCACCACAATGTGAACTAAGGCTGGCATCCTGTCCTGACTAGCAGCCCACAAGTCCACTGACTTCCACAGCGTCTGGCATCAGAGCAGGGATGGCATGGACATTGTCCTCATTGTCCTTTCTTGCCCCTACCACCTGGGCTGGATATCGTGGGTAGAGCTCTGAAAGGTACTCTGTAGGCAGATGGGATGGCGCTGGGATAGGCCATCCCTGATTGCAGTGTTTCTTCAGAAATGTGGAGAACTTGGGCCTCTTCTCAAGAGGTATATCTGCTTTAATATATGTTCTTGTGAAGTCCAAGATTAACTCCTTCCTCTAAAGGGGGTCTTTGCTAGACAGGAGGCCAGGGTCTGTTCTTGTTTGGACTGAAAATATGTAGAAAATAAAGAACAATGTTATATTTAGTAAATTAAGTATTCTCAGGTTGAGTTCAACAGCAGCCCTACAGTAGATCTCAAGCACACACACACGCACATGCACGCACACAAACACACACACACACACAAACGCGCACACACACACACACACACACACACACACACACACACGCACGCACACACGCACACACACACACGTGCACACACAAACGCGCGCACACACACACACACACACACACACACACACAAACACACACACGTGTTAGCTAGCTAACATTACCTCAGTTAAGTTAGCTAGCTAACATTACCTCAGTTAAGTTAGCTAGCTAACATTACCTCAGTTAAGTTAGCTAGCTAGGCTAAATGGTGTGATGGAACTGGAGTGACATGTTGGGAAGCTTGCCAGGCTAACGTTAGCTAGTTAACTTCCCACTCCTATCTAGATACAGACTAAAATGTAACGACAAGAACAGATATAAGCTAGCTGGAGCAAACCTACAAGCTAGTTAATATATCTGCATCTAGCTAAAGCATCAGAATGCTTAGCTGGTCCACTAGCCTTCTTGTTGTTGTGTCTGACTGACCTCAGGTGTTCCACCCCAGTTTGACGTCGCATGTAGTCGATTGAATTCTGACAGTCTTTTCAGAAAAGTACTCCTCAACCCTCATACAATTCAGCTGGAAACTCACTGTCCCTGTCCCTGTCTCTGTCTCACTCTGTCCCTGTCCCTGTCTCTCTCGGTCCCTGTCTCTGTCCCTGTCCCTGTCTCACTCTGTCCCTGTCCCTGTCTCTGTCCCTGTCCCTGTCTCACTCTGTCCCTGTCCCTGTCTCTCTCTGTCCCTGTCTCGGTCCCTGTCTCTGTCCCTGTCTCTGTCTCTCTCTGTCCCTGTCTCTGTCTCTGTCTCTGTCTCGGTCCTTGTCCCTGTCCCTGTCTCTGTCTCTCTCTGTCCCTGTCTCTGTCTCTGTCTCTGTCTCGGTCTCTGTCCCTGTCTCTGTCCCTGTCTCTGTCCCTGTCTCTGTCCCTGTCTCTGTCTCTGTCTCGGTCGTTGTCCCTGTCTCTGTCTCTCTCTGTCCCTGTCTCTCTCTGTCCCTGTCCCTGTCTCTCTCTGTCCCTGTCTCTCTCTGTCCCTGTCCCTATCCCTGTCTCTGTCTCTCTCTGTCTCTATCCCTGTCCCTATCACTGTCCCTGTCCCCGTCCCTGTCCCCGTCTCCGTCCCTGTCCTCGTACTCCTCAACCCTCATACAATTCAGCTGGAAACTCCCTGTCCCTGTCCCTGTCTCTCTCTGTCCCTGTCTCTGTCTCTGTATCGGTCCTTGTCCCTGTCTGTGTCCCTGTTCGTGTCCCTGTCCCTGTCTCTCTCTGTCCCTGTTCCTGTCCCTGTCTCTCTCTGTCCCTGTCCCTGTCCCTGTCTCTGTCCCTGGCCCTGTCTCTGTCCCGGTCCTTGTCCCCGTCTCTCTCTGTCCCTATCTCTGTCCCTGTTCATGTCCCTGTCCCTGTCTCTCTCTGTCCCTGTCTCTGTCCCTGTTCATGTCCATGTCCCTGTCTCTCGCTGCTCCTGTCCCTGTCTCTCTCTGTCCCTGTCCCTATCCCTGTCTCTGTCTCTCTCTGTCTCTATCCCCGTCTCCGTCCCTGTCCCTGTGTCTGTCTCTGTCCCTGTCCCTGTCCCTGTCCCTGTCCCTGTCTCTGTCTCTGTCCATGTCTCTGTCTCTGTCCCTGTCTCTGTCCATGTCCCTGTCTCTGTCTCTGTCCCTGTCCCCGTCCCTGTCCCTGTCTCTGTCCCTATCCCTGTCTCTGTCTCTCTCTGTCCCTGTCCCTGTCCCTGTCTCTGTCCCATCTCCGCCTCTGTCTCTGTCTCTGTCTCTGTCCCTGTCCCCGTCTCTGTCTCTGTCCCTGTCCCCGTCTCTGTCTCTGTCCCTGTCTCTGTCTCTGTCTCTGTCTCTGTCCCTGTCTCTGTCCCTGTCCCTGTCTCTGTCTCTGTCCCTGTCCCTGTCCCCGTCCCCGTCCCCGTCCCTGTCTCTGTCCCTATCCCTGTCTCTGTCTCTCTCTGTCTCTATCCCTGTCTCTGTCTCTCTCTGTCTCTATCCCCGTCCCTGTCCCTGTCCCTGTCCCTGTCCCTGTCCCTGTCCCTGTCCCTGACTGTTATTCTGGTTGCCAAGTGTTTACTCCTCAACTCCTCTGCTGTAAATCTGCCAGTGTTTTTTCTAGATAACATTACTTGTCTCCTCAGACGGAGCCGTCTCACACAGGGCAGGGTTTGGAGAGTGGGACACCTCTGCCCACACTTTTGGATGATTGAAATACATGAAAATGAAATAAAAATGCAAATTCAGCAACAAGTCAATTTGAGTTAACTTTTCAATCCGCTGTCAGAGTATATATAGCTTTAGAATCCTACGCGTTCTATTTGAAATTCTGCTGATTTTAATCGGAATTCTGCGTGTGCAGATCCCGTGCAGCCCTGGTCATAAACTTACACCTGATTGGTCACACACATACACGAGCACGCACACACACACATGCACGCGCACACACGCACACACGTACACACACACACACATACACACGCGCGCGCGCGCGCGCACACACACGCACACACACACACCAGTCACCCGTCCCCTTCCACACACCAGGTAAAACATACCTTAACACATCTACAGGACGTAATGACTTGTCAATATGGATGTATGACTCATTTATCCTAATTAGCCGCACTAATGAAAGACAAACAGAGGCAGCACTAGAACAGAAATCAGGCTATGTGTCCCAAAAGGCACCAATTCCCTATATAATTCACTAACACACACCTATGGGCCCTGGTCAAAAATAGGGCGCTCTAAAGGGATCGGGAATCCATTTTCGATGCAGATAAGGTTTAGGCAACGCTGATGACTTTATACAGACCTGACACTTGTCTCGATTCGTGACGACTGACAGGCGTCAGCTGCACGTTAGCCAAAGGCCGTCACTGCAGGCGGGATGTGATAGAGGCGGCAGGGTCTGTAATTCCCTTCGCCTCAAATGTCAACAAGGTGATAGTTACAAAGTGATTGGCAAGGAGTGCGTAGATACAAGGCCTTCTGGTGTTGGCATTAAAGGGTGGGGGAGGTTGGGGGAGGATGGGGAGGATGGGGGAGGATGGGGCGGATGGGGGAGGTTAGGGGAGGATGGGGGGGGTTGGGGGAGGTTGGAGGAGGATGGGGCGGATGGGGGAAGTGGGGTCAGATAGCTCTATCTTACGGGAGGTTCAATAGCTCTATCTTACGGGAGGTTCAGTAGCTCTATCTTACGGGAGGTTCAGTAGCTCTATCTTACGGGAGGTTCAGTAGCTCTATCTTACGGGAGATTCAGTAGCTCTATCTTACGGGAGATTCAGTAGCTCTACCTTACGGGAGGTTCAGATAGCTCTACCTTACCTGGCGATCAAGTATCGCACATCCAACAAATGTACATTGCTGGAAGTCAGTCTTCCCCAATCACTGTGACCATGGCAACTGCCTCTCCAAGATGAAGAACAGTCATAACAGGAAGTCAGAGATTAGTTGTTAGCAAATCAATCAATCAACCAACGAAATCAACCAGTTAACCAATTAAAAATCAACTATTCAATCAATAAATCAATTGAGATGAGTTGTTAGCCAATTTTACCAATGGACAACAACTGATGTTAGTGCTCATATATTGATCTATGATCACAGTGTATATAATTGCTGTTTAGATGGTGTATCCTGTCACTATTCATAATTTACTTCCATCTCTGCCTCCCTGTCTGGCCTTCATAGGCAATTTGCATTGAAAAAGCAATAAGCGTGTAGAGTTTCCCCATTGTTCCCTAATCCCTGTTCAGGAAGTATTCTCTTGTTTAATGTCAGATATGTATGTGTGGTAAATACCATTTACTTCTTTAGTTTTTTATAAAACCCATTAAAACTTTATAAAACTCTGAACTAGCAAAGGTCACGGAATTCCATGTCTCTCTCTCTCTCTCTCTCTCTCTCTCTCTCTCTCTCTCTCTCTGTCTCTCTCTCTCTCTCTCTCTCTCTCTCTCTCTCTCTCTGTCTCTCTCTTTCTCTCTCTCTTTCTCTCTCTCTCTCTCTCTCTCTCTCTCTCTCTCTCTCTCTCTCTCTGTCTCTCTCTCTCTCTCTCTCTCTGTCTCTCTCTCTTTCTCTCTCTCTGTCTCTCTCTCAAGGGGGAGCAAATGCAACCTGAATTAGCTTATGTCAATTAGATATGTCAAATAAATAGCTATTGTTCCTCCAGCACTGTGCATTGCATAAAAAAACAAAAAACATCACTCTCAATGCAACTCCCCCACACACACACACATCTTTCTGCTGTTCTTTGTAATTGGTTGACAGGCTTTGACTTATGACCCTGAAATGTCAATGTCTTATTGAACTATTCTGTCATTTCAATATGAAACATTGTGGGAGAATGTGCAATTCATTGTGTCATGGCTTGGTATCATAATTGCAATATCGTGAATTGAATGAGTCATCGTAAAGATAATACAGCCACCACTGTGTTGAGATCATCTATTGACGCATGGTCTCCACACAGGGGACCTGACATACTCATGGGGAAACACATTCAAGTTAAAGCTGAGCAGCTTAGCTGAGCGTTTTCTAACAAACTTAATCAACAACGCAGATGTTTCTTAGAAGCAGATCTGAGTCCGTTACCATTATATAGATACACTGTATATACAAAAGGTATGTGGACACTCCTTCAAATTAGCGGATTTGACTATTCACATCCCTGTGTAATGTTCTATATAAGAGAGGTAAGGGACCAGCTACACTATTCACAGCCCTGTGTAATGTTCTATATAAGAGAGGTAAGGGACCAGCTACACTATTCACAGCCCTGTGTAATGTTCTATATAAGAGAGGTAAGGGACCAGCTACACTATTCACAGCCCTGTGTAATGTTCTATATAAGAGAGGTAAGGGACCAGCTACACTATTCACAGCCCTGTGTAATGTTCTATATAAGAGAGGTAAGGGACCAGCTACACTATTCACAGCCCTGTGTAATGTTCTATATAAGAGAGGTAAGGGACCAGCTACACTATTCACATCCCTGTGTAATGTTCTATATAAGAGAGGTAAGGGACCAGCTACACTATTCACAGCCCTGTGTAATGTTCTATATAAGAGAGGTAAGAGACCAGCTAGACTATTCAGAGCCCTGTGTAATGTTCTATATAAGAGAGGTAAGGGACCAGCTACACTATTCACAGCCCTGTGTAATGTTCTATATAAGAGAGGTAAGGGACCAGCTACACTATTCACAGCCCTGTGTAATGTTCTATATAAGAGAGGTAAGGGACCAGCTACACTATTCACAGCCCTGTGTAATGTTCTATATAAGAGAGGTAAGGGACCAGCTACACTATTCACAGCCCTGTGTAATGTTCTATATCAGAGAGGTAAGGGACCAGCTACACTATTCACAGCCCTGTGTAATGTTCTATATAAGAGAGGTAAGGGACCAGCTACACTATTCACAGCCCTGTGTAATGTTCTATATCAGAGAGGTAAGGGACCAGCTACACTATTCACAGCCCTGTGTAATGTTCTATATAAGAGAGGTAAGGGACCAGCTACACTATTCACAGCCCTGTGTAATGTTCTATATAAGAGAGGTAAGGGACCAGCTACACTATTCACAGCCCTGTGTAATGTTATATATAAGAGAGGTAAGGGACCAGCTACACTATTCACAGCCCTGTGTAATGTTCTATATAAGAGAGGTAAGGGACCAGCTACACTATTCACAGCCCTGTGTAATGTTCTATATAAGAGAGGTAAGGGACCAGCTACACTATTCACAGCCCTGTGTAGTGTTCTATATAAGAGAGGTAAGGGACCAGCTACACTATTCACAGCCCTGTGTAATGTTCTATATAAGAGAGGTAAGGGACCAGCTACACTATTCACAGCCCTGTGTAATGTTCTATATAAGAGAGGTAAGGGACCAGCTACACTATTCACAGCCCTGTGTAATGTTCTATATAAGAGAGGTAAGGGACCAGCTACACTATTCACAGCCCTGTGTAATGTTCTATATAAGAGAGGTAAGGGACCAGCTACACTATTCACAGCCCTGTGTAATGTTCTATATAAGAGAGGTAAGGGACCAGCTACACTATTCACAGCCCTGTGTAATGTTCTATATCAGAGAGGTAAGGGACCAGCTACACTATTCACAGCCCTGTGTAATGTTCTATATAAGAGAGGTAAGGGACCAGCTACACTATTCACAGCCCTGTGTAATGTTCTATATAAGAGAGGTAAGGGACCAGCTACACTATTCACAGCCCTGTGTAATGTTCTATATAAGAGAGGTAAGGGACCAGCTACACTATTCACAGCCCTGTGTAATGTTCTATATAAGAGAGGTAAGGGACCAGCTACACTATTCACAGCCCTGTGTAATGTTCTATATAAGAGAGATAAGGGACCAGCTACACTATTCACAGCCCTGTGTAATGTTCTATATAAGAGAGGTAAGGGACCAGCTACACTATTCACAGCCCTGTGTAATGTTCTATATAAGAGAGGTAAGGGACCAGCTACACTATTCACAGCCCTGTGTAATGTTCTATATAAGAGAGGTAAGGGACCAGCTACACTATTCACAGCCCTGTGTAATGTTCTATATAAGAGAGGTAAGGGACCAGCTACACTATTCACAGCCCTGTGTAATGTTCTATATAAGAGAGGTAAGGGACCAGCTACACTATTCACAGCCCTGTGTAATGTTCTATATAAGAGAGGTAAGGGACCAGCTACACTATTCACAGCCCTGTGTAATGTTCTATATAAGAGAGGTAAGGGACCAGCTACACTATTCACAGCCCTGTGTAATGTTCTATATAAGAGAGGTAAGGGACCAGCTACACTATTCACAGCCCTGTGTAATGTTCTATATAAGAGAGGTAAGGGACCAGCTACACTATTCACAGCCCTGTGTAATGTTCTATATCAGAGAGGTAAGGGACCAGCTACACTATTCACAGCCCTGTGTAATGTTCTATATAAGAGAGGTAAGGGACCAGCTACACTATTCACAGCCCTGTGTAATGTTCTATATAAGAGAGATAAGGGACCAGCTACACTATTCACAGCCCTGTGTAATGTTCTATATAAGAGAGGTAAGGGACCAGCTACACTATCCACAGCCCTGTGTAATGTTCTATATAAGAGAGGTAAGGGACCAGCTACACTATTCACAGCCCTGTGTAGTGTTCTATATAAGAGAGGTAAGGGACCAGCTACACTATTCACAGCCCTGTGTAATGTTCTATATAAGAGAGGTAAGGGACCAGCTACACTATTCACAGCCCTGTGTAATGTTCTATATAAGAGAGGTAAGGGACCAGCTACACTATTCACAGCCCTGTGTAATGTTCTATATAAGAGAGGTAAGGGACCAGCTACACTATTCACAGCCCTGTGTAATGTTCTATATAAGAGAGGTAAGAGACCAGCTACACTATTCACAGCCCTGTGTAATGTTCTATATAAGAGAGGTAAGGGACCAGCTACACTATTCACAGCCCTGTGTAATGTTCTATATAAGAGAGGTAAGGGACCAGCTACACTATTCACAGCCCTGTGTAATGTTCTAGATAAGAGAGGTAAGGGACCAGCTACACTATTCACAGCCCTGTGTAATGTTCTATATAAGAGAGGTAAGGGACCAGCTACACTATTCACAGCCCTGTGTAATGTTCTATATAAGAGAGGTAAGGGACCAGCTACACTATTCACAGCCCTGTGTAGTGTTCTATATAAGAGAGGTAAGGGACCAGCTACACTATTCACAGCCCTGTGTAATGTTCTATATAAGAGAGGTAAGGGACCAGCTACACTATTCACAGCCCTGTGTAATGTTCTATATAAGAGAGGTAAGGGACCAGCTACACTATTCACAGCCCTGTGTAATGTTCTATATAAGAGAGGTAAGGGACCAGCTACACTATTCACAGCCCTGTGTAATGTTCTATATAATTACATTGCTGGACTTCATGAAACTTCATGTATTTCTATTGTGTTAAGGAAATGTCTTTAACGTTGATTTGTTCTGACTGGTAATTCCCTAAGTGTTAATACATTTGTGTTTACATCATTAAGGCTTTCTGTATGTGTTATAAATTGTATATATTTTTTTTTGTTTAATTAAACTAGGCAAGTCAGTTTTTTAAGAACAAATTCTTATTTTCAATGACGGTCTAGGAACAGTGGGTTAACTGCCTTGTTCAGGGGCAGAACAACAGATTTGTACCTTGTCAGCTCATGGATTTGATCTTGCAACCTTTCAGTTACTAGTCCAACGCTCTAACCACTAGGCTACCTGCTGGTTACTTGTCCAATGCTCTAACCACTAGGCTACCTAATGGTTACTAGAAATAAGTGCACTCAGGCTGACTGGCTCTCGTTCAGAAATATGTGCACTCAGGCTGACTGGCTCTCGCACTCAGGCTGACTGGCTCTCGTTCAAAAATAGGTGCACTCAGGCTGACTGGCTCTCGCACTCAGGCTGACTGGCTCTCGTTCAGAAATAAGTGCACTCAGGCTGACTGGCTCTCGCACTCAGGCTGACTGGCTCTCGTTCAGAAATAACTGCACTCAGGCTGACTGGCTCTTGTTCAGAAATAAGTGCACTCAGTCTGACTGGCTCTTGTTCAGAAATAAGTGCACTCAGGCTGACTGGCTCTCGTTCAGAAATAACTCAGGCTGACTGCCTCTTGTTCAGAAATAACTGCACTCAGGCTGACTGGCTCTCGTTCAGAAATAACTCAGGCTGACTGGCTCTCGTTCAGAAATAACTCAGGCTGACAGGCTCCCATTCAGAAATAACTCAGGCTGACAGGCTCCCGTTCAGAAATAACTGCACTCAGGCTGACTGGCTCTTGTTCAGAAATAAGTGCACTCAGGCTGACTGGCTCTTGTTCAGAAATAAGTGCACTCAGGCTGACTGGCTCTCGTTCAGAAATAACTCAGGCTGACTGCCTCTTGTTCAGAAATAACTGCACTCAGGCTGACTGGCTCTCGTTCAGAAATAACTCAGGCTGACTGGCTCTTGTTCAGAAATAACTGCACTCAGGCTGACTGCCTCTCGTTCAGAAATAACTGCACTCAGGCTGACAGGCTCTCGTTCAGAAATAACTCAGGCTGACTGCCTCTTGTTCAGAAACAGCTGCACTCAGGCTGACAGGCTCTCGTTCAGAAATAACTGCACTCAGTCTGACAGGCTCCCGTTCAGAAATAACTCAGGCTGACAGGCTCCCGTTCAGAAATAACTCAGGCTGACTGCCTCTTGTTCAGAAATAACTGCACTCAGGCTGACTGGCTCTCGTTCAGAAATAACTCAGGCTGACTGGCTCTTATTCAGAAATAACTGCACTCAGGCTGACTGCCTCTCGTTCAGAAATAACTGCACTCAGGCTGACAGGCTCTCGTTCAGAAATAACTCAGGCTGACTGCCTCTTGTTCAGAAACAGCTGCACTCAGGCTGACAGGCTCTCGTTCAGAAATAACTGCACTCAGTCTGACAGGCTCCCGTTCAGAAATAACTACACTCAGGCTGACAGGCTCCCGTTCAGAAATAACTACACTCAGGCTGACAGGCTCCCGTTCAGAAATAACTGCACTCAGGCTGACAGGCTCTCGTTCAGAAATAAATCAGGCTGACAGGCTCTCGTTCAGAAATAACTCAGGCTGACTGCCTCTTGTTCAGAAACAGCTGCACTCAGGCTGACAGGCTCTCGTTCAGAAATAACTGCACTCAGGCTGACAGGCTCCCGTTCAGAAATAACTACACTCAGGCTGACAGGCTCCCGTTCAGAAATGACTACACTCAGGCTGACAGGCTCCCGTTCAGAAATAACTGCACTCAGGCTGACAGGCTCTCGTTCAGAAATAACTCAGGCTGACAGGCTCTCGTTCAGAAATAACTGCATTCAGGCTGACAGGCTCTCGTTCAGAAATAACTCAGGCTGACAGGCTCTCGTTCAGAAATAACTGCACTCAGGCTGACAGGCTCTCGTTCAGAAATAACTGCACTCAGGCTGACAGGCTCCCGTTCAGAAATAACTGCACTCAGGCTGACAGGCTCCCGTTCAGAAATAACTCAGGCTGACAGGCTCCCGTTCAGAAATAACTCAGGCTGACAGGCTCTCGTTCAGAAATAACTGCACTCAGGCTGACAGGCTCCCGTTCAGAAATAACTCAGGCTGACTGGCTCCCGTTCAGAAATAAGTCCACTCAGGCTGACAGGCTCCCGTTCAGAAATAACTCAGGCTGACTGGCTCCCGTTCAGAAATAAGTGCACTCAGGCTGACAGGCTCCCGTTCAGAAATAACTGCACTCAGGCTGACAGGCTCCCGTTCAGAAATAACTCAGGCTGACTGGCTCCCGTTCAGAAATAACTCAGGCTGACTGGCTCCCGTTCAGAAATAACTCAGGCTGACAGGCTCCCGTTCAGAAATAACTCAGGCTGACTGGCTCCCGTTCAGAAATAACTCAGGCTGACTGGCTCCCGTTCAGAAATAACTCAGGCTGACAGGCTCCCGTTCAGAAATAACTCAGGCTGACTGGCTCCCGTTCAGAAATAACTCAGGTTGACAGGCTCCCGTTCAGAAATAACTCAGGCTGACAGGCTCCCGTTCAGAAATAACTCAGGCTGACAGGCTCCCGTTCAGAAATAACTCAGGCTGACTGGCTCCCGTTCAGAAATAACTCAGGTTGACAGGCTCCCGTTCAGAAATAACTCAGGTTGACAGGCTCCCGTTCAGAAATAACTCAGGTTGACAGGCTCCCGTTCAGAAATAACTCAGGCTGACTGGCTCCCGTTCAGAAATAAGTCCACTCAGGCTGACAGGCTCCCGTTCAGAAATAACTCAGGCTGACTGGCTCCCGTTCAGAAATAACTCAGGCTGACTGGCTCCCGTTCAGAAATAACTCAGGCTGACAGGCTCCCGTTCAGAAATAACTCAGGCTGACTGGCTCCCGTTCAGAAATAACTCAGGTTGACAGGCTCCCGTTCAGAAATAACTCAGGCTGACAGGCTCCCGTTCAGAAATAACTCAGGCTGACAGGCTCCCGTTCAGAAATAACTCAGGTTGACAGGCTCCCGTTCAGAAATAACTCAGGTTGACAGGCTCCCGTTCAGAAATAACTCAGGCTGACTGCCTCTTGTTCAGAAACAGCTGCACTCAGGCTGACAGGCTCCGGTTCAGAAATAACTGCACTCAGGCTGACAGGCTCTCGTTAAAAAATAACTGCACTCAGGCTGACAGGCTCTCGTTCAGAAATAACTCAGGCTGACTGCCTCTTGTTCAGAAACAGCTGCACTCAGGCTGACAGGCTCCGGTTCAGAAATAACTGCACTTAGGCTGACAGGCTCTCATTCAGAAATAACTGCACTCAGGCTGACAGGCTCCCGTTCAGAAATAACTACACTCAGGCTGACAGGCTCCCGTTCAGAAATAACTGCACTCAGGCTGACAGGCTCTCGTTCAGAAATAACTCAGGCTGACTGCCTCTTGTTCAGAAACAGCTGCACTCAGGCTGACAGGCTCTCGTTCAGAAATAACTGCACTCAGGCTGACAGGCTCCCGTTCAGAAATAACTACACTCAGGCTGACAGGCTCCCGTTCAGAAATAACTACACTCAGGCTGACAGGCTCCCGTTCAGAAATAACTGCACTCAGGCTGACAGGCTCTCGTTCAGAAATAAATCAGGCTGACAGGCTCTCGTTCAGAAATAACTCAGGCTGACTGCCTCTTGTTCAGAAACAGCTGCACTCAGGCTGACAGGCTCCCGTTCAGAAATAACTACACTCAGGCTGACAGGCTCCCGTTCAGAAATAACTGCACTCAGGCTGACTGTAACGGTATTCTTTGTGAGAAGGAGAGTCGGACCAAAATGCGGCGTGTAGATTACGATCCATGTTTATGGTGACTATAGCAACACGAATCTAAATACAAACACTATCAAAACAATAAACTTAATGAAAACCGAAACAGCCTAAACTGGTGCAAACTAACACTAAGGACAGGAACAATCACCCACAAACACACAGTGAAACCCAGGCTACCTAAATATGGTTCCCAATCAGAGACAATGACGAACACCTGCCTCTGACTGAGAACCATATCAGGCTGAACATAGAAATAGACAAACAAGACATGAAACATAGAATGCCCACTCAGATCACACCCTGACCAATCAAAACATAGAAAATACAAAGTAAACTATGGTCAGGGCGTGACAGTACCCCCCCCCCCAAGGTGCGGACTCCGGCCGCAAAACCTGAACCTATAGGGGAGAGTCTGGGTGGGCATCTGTCCGCGGTGGCGGCTCTGGCGCTGGACGTGGACCCCACTCCATGACAGTTTTAATCCCCCTCCTAAACGTCCCTAAATAGGTTACCCACCACAATGATAACATGGGACAGAGGGACAGCTCGGGACAGAGGTAACTCGGGACAGATGGGTAGCTCAGCACTGAGAGGAAGCTCAGCACTGAGAAGAACCCCAGGCAGGTAGTAGAAACTACCAGAACCTGGCTGGCTGGCGGTTTCAGCAGATCCTGGTCGACTAGCAGATCTGGAAGAATCTGGTCGACTGGCGGATCTGGGAGAATCTGGTCGACTGGCGGATCTGGAAGAGTCTGGTCGACTGGCGGATCTGGAAGAGTCTGGTCGACTGGCGGATCTGGAAGAGTCTGGACGACTGGCAGATCTGGAAGAGTCTGGACGACTGGCAGATCTGGAAGAGTCTGGTCGACTGGCAGATCTGGAAGAGTCTGGTCGACTGGCAGATCTGGAAGAGTCTGGTCGACTGGCAGATCTGGAAGAGTCTGGTCGACTGGCAGATCTGGAAGAGTCTGGACGACTGGCAGATCTGGAAGAGTCTGGACGACTGGCAGATCTGGAAGAGTCTGGACGACTGGCAGATCTGGAAGAGTCTGGACGACTGGCAGATCTGGAAGAGTCTGGACGACTGGCAGATCTGGAAGAGTCTGGACGACGGGCAGATCTGGAAGAGTCTGGTCGACTGGCAGATCTGGAAGAGTCTGGTCGACTGGCAGATCTGGAAGAGTCTGGTCGACTGGCAGATCTGGAAGAGTCTGGACGACTGGCAGATCTGGAAGAGACTGGTCGACACAGACTGGCTGCTCTGGCTGCTCCATGCTGACTGGCAGCTCTGGCTGCTCCATGCTGGCAGACTGCTCTGGCTGCTCCATGCTGACTGGCAGCTCTGGCTGCTCCATGCTGACTGGCGGCCCTGGCTGCTCTGGCTGCTCCATGCTGATTGGCTGCTCCATGATGACTGGCAGCTCTGGCTGCTCCATGCTGACTGGCTGCTCCATGCTGACTGGCAGCTCTGGCTGCTCTGGCTGCTCCATGCTGACTGACTGCTCCATGCTGACTGGCTGCTCCATGCTGACTGGCTGCTCCATGCTGACTGGCGGCCCTGGCTGCTCCATGCTGACTGGCGGCCCTGGCTGCTCCATGCTGACTGGCGGCCCTGGCTGCTCCATGCTAACTGGCAGCTCTGGCGGCTCCTTGCAGACTGGCAGCTCTGGCGGCTCCTTGCAGACTGGCAGCTTTGGCGGCATCCTGCAGACAGGCAGCTCTGGCGGCTCCTTGCAGACTGGCAGCTCCTTGCAGACTGGCAGCTCCTTGCAGACTGGCAGCTCCTTGCTAACTGGCAGCTCCTTGCTAACTGGCAGCTCCTTGCTAACTGGCAGCTCCTTGCTAACTGGCAGCTCCTTGCAGACTGGCAGCTCCATGCTAACTGGCAGCTCTATGCTAACTGGCAGCTCTATGCTAACTGGCAGCTCTATGCTAACTGGCAGCTCTATGCTAACTGGCAGCTCTATGCTAACTGGCAGTTCTGAACAGGCGGGAGACTCCGGCAGCGCTGTAGAGGCGGAAAGCTCTGACAGCGCTAAACAGGCGGGAGACTCCGACAGCGCTGAAGAGAAGGGAGGCTCTGGCAGCGCTGGACAGGCGAGGCGCACTGTAGGCCTGATGCGTGGTGCTGGCACTGGTGGTACTGGGCCGAGGACACGCATAGGAAGCCTAGTGCGGGGAGCTGCTACCGGAGGGCTGGGGTGTGGAGGTGGTACTGGAAAAACCGGACCGTGCAGGCGCACTGGAGCTCTTGAGCACCGAGCCTGCCCAACCTTACCTGGTTGAATGCTCACGGTCGCCCTGCCAGTGCGGCGAGGTGGAATAGCCCGCACTGGGCTATGCAGGCGAACCGGAGACACCGAGCGCAAGGCTGGTGCCATGTAAGCCGGCCCAAGGAGACGCACTGGGGACCAGCTGCGTAGAGCCGGCTTCATGGCATTAGGCTCGACGCTCAATCTAGCCCGGCCGACACGCGGAGCTGGAATATACCGCACCGGGCTATGCACCCGCACTGGAGACACCGTGCGCACCATTGCATAACACGGTGCCTGTCCGGTCTCTCTAGCCCCCCGGTAAGCACAGGGAGTCTGCCCAGGTCTCCTACCTGGCGTAGCCATACTCCCTGTTAGCCCCCCCCCAAGAAATTTTTGGGGCTGCCTCTCGGGCTTCCTTGCCAGCCGTGTTCCCTCATATCGCCGGCTCCTCTCTCCGGCTGCCTCTGCTCTCCTAAGTGCCTCCACCTGTTCCCATGGGAGGCGATCTCTTCCAGCCAGTATCTCCTCCCAAGTGTAACAGCCCTTGCCATCCAAAACGTCCTCCCATGTCCATTCCTCTTTACGCTGCTGCTGCTGCCTGTTGACACGCTGCTTGGTCCGTTGGTGGTGGGTGATTCTGTAACGGTATTCTTCGTGAGAAGGAGAGTCGGACCAAAATGCGGCGTGTAGATTACGATCCATGTTTATGGTGACTATAGCAACACGAATCTAAATACAAACACTATCAAAACAATAAACTTAATGAAAACCGAAACAGCCTAAACTGGTGCAAACTAACACTAAGGACAGGAACAATCACCCACAAACACACAGTGAAACCCAGGCTACCTAAATATGGTTCCCAATCAGAGACAATGACGAACACCTGCCTCTGACTGAGAACCATATCAGGCTGAACATAGAAATAGACAAACAAGACATGAAACATAGAATGCCCACTCAGATCACACCCTGACCAATCAAAACATAGAAAATACAAAGTAAACTATGGTCAGGGCGTGACACTGACAGGCTCTCGTTCAGAAATAACTCAGGCTGACAGGCTCTCGTTCAGAAATAACTGCACTCAGGCTGACAGGCTCTCGTTCAGAAATAACTCAGGCTGACAGGCTCTCGTTCAGAAATAACTCAGGCTGACTGCCTCTTGTTCAGAAACAGCTGCACTCAGGCTGACAGGCTCTCGTTCAGAAATAACTGCACTCAGGCTGACTGGCTCTCGTTCAGAAATAACTCAGGCTGACAGGCTCTCGTTCAGAAATAACTGCACTCAGGCTGACAGGCTCCCGTTCAGAAATAACTGCACTCAGGCTGACAGGCTCCCGTTCAGAAATAACTCAGGCTGACAGGCTCCCGTTCAGAAATAACTCAGGCTGACAGGCTCTCGTTCAGAAATAACTGCACTCAGGCTGACAGGCTCCCGTTCAGAAATAACTCAGGCTGACTGGCTCCCGTTCAGAAAAAAGTCCACTCAGGCTGACAGGCTCCCGTTCAGAAATAACTGCACTCAGGCTGACAGGCTCCCGTTCAGAAATAACTCAGGCTAACTGGCTCCCGTTCAGAAATAACTGCATTCAGGCTGACAGGCTCTCGTTCAGAAATAACTCAGGCTGACAGGCTCTCGTTCAGAAATAACTGCACTCAGGCTGACAGGCTCTCGTTCAGAAATAACTCAGGCTGACTGCCTCTTGTTCAGAAACAGCTGCACTCAGGCTGACAGGCTCCGGTTCAGAAATAACTGCACTCAGGCTGACAGGCTCTCATTCAGAAATAACTGCACTCAGGCTGACAGGCTCCCGTTCAGAAATAACTACACTCAGGCTGACAGGCTCCCGTTCAGAAATAACTGCACTCAGGCTGACAGGCTCTCGTTCAGAAATAACTCAGGCTGACTGCCTCTTGTTCAGAAACAGCTGCACTCAGGCTGACAGGCTCTCGTTCAGAAATAACTGCACTCAGGCTGACAGGCTCCCGTTCAGAAATAACTACACTCAGGCTGACAGGCTCCCGTTCAGAAATAACTACACTCAGGCTGACAGGCTCCCGTTCAGAAATAACTGCACTCAGGCTGACAGGCTCTCGTTCAGAAATAACTCAGGCTGACTGCCTCTTGTTCAGAAACAGCTGCACTCAGGCTGACAGGCTCTCGTTCAGAAATAACTGCACTCAGGCTGACAGGTTCCCGTTCAGAAATAACTACACTCAGGCTGACAGGCTCCCGTTCAGAAATAACTACACTCAGGCTGACAGGCTCCCGTTCAGAAATAACTGCACTCAGGCTGACTGTAACGGTATTCTTCGTGAGAAGGAGAGTCGGACCAAAATGCGGCGTGTAGATTACGATCCATGTTTATGGTGACTATAGCAACACAAATCTAAATACAAACACTATCAAAACAATAAACTTAATGAAAACCGAAACAGCCTAAACTGGTGCAAACTAACACTAAGGACAGGAACAATCACCCACAAACACACAGTGAAACCCAGGCTACCTAAATATGGTTCCCAATCAGAGACAATGACGAACACCTGCCTCTGACTGAGAACCATATCAGGCTGAACATAGAAATAGACAAACAAGACATGAAACATAGAATGCCCACTCAGATCACACCCTGACCAATCAAAACATAGAAAATACAAAGTAAACTATGGTCAGGGCGTGACACTGACAGGCTCTCGTTCAGAAATAACTCAGGCTGACAGGCTCTCGTTCAGAAATAACTGCACTCAGGCTGACAGGCTCTCGTTCAGAAATAACTCAGGCTGACAGGCTCTCGTTCAGAAATAACTCAGGCTGACTGCCTCTTGTTCAGAAACAGCTGCACTCAGGCTGACAGGCTCTCGTTCAGAAATAACTGCACTCAGGCTGACTGGCTCTCGTTCAGAAATAACTCAGGCTGACAGGCTCTCGTTCAGAAATAACTGCACTCAGGCTGACAGGCTCCCGTTCAGAAATAACTGCACTCAGGCTGACAGGCTCCCGTTCAGAAATAACTCAGGCTGACAGGCTCCCGTTCAGAAATAACTCAGGCTGACAGGCTCTCGTTCAGAAATAACTGCACTCAGGCTGACAGGCTCCCGTTCAGAAATAACTCAGGCTGACTGGCTCCCGTTCAGAAAAAAGTCCACTCAGGCTGACAGGCTCCCGTTCAGAAATAACTGCACTCAGGCTGACAGGCTCCCGTTCAGAAATAACTCAGGCTAACTGGCTCCCGTTCAGAAATAACTCAGGCTGACTGGCTCCCGTTCAGAAATAACTCAGGTTGACAGGCTCCCGTTCAGAAATAACTCAGGCTGACAGGCTCCCGTTCAGAAATAACTCAGGCTGACAGGCTCCCGTTCAGAAATAACTCAGGCTGACTGGCTCTCGTTCAGAAATAACTCAGGTTGACAGGCTCCCGTTCAGAAATAACTCAGGTTGACTGGCTCCCGTTCAGAAATAACTCAGGTTGACAGGCTCCCGTTCAGAAATAACTCAGGCTGACAGGCTCCCGTTCAGAAATAACTCAGGCTGACTGGCTCCCGTTCAGAAATAACTCAGACTGACAGGCTCTCGTTCAGAAATAACTCAGGTTGACAGGCTCCCGTTCAGAAATAACTCAGGTTGACTGGCTCCCGTTCAGAAATAACTCAGGTTGACAGGCTCCCGTTCAGAAATAACTCAGGCTGACTGGCTCCCGTTCAGAAATAACTCAGGCTGACTGGCTCCTGTTCAGAAATAACTCAGGCTATCCGGATGTGAAAGTGAATTACCTTAAAGAGCAGTTCTCCCTCTTTGAGTCGAACCCCAAGAAGTTCTAGAAAATGATTTAAAGACCTGGAGAATAAACTCTCCTGCTCACAGCTGACCATGTCCCTTATTAAAGTTAATGATGTGGTTGTTACCGACAAGAAGCACATGGCTGAGCTCTTTAATCACCACTTCATTAAGTCAGGATTCCTATTTGACTCAGTTATGCCTCCTTGCCCGTCCAACATTTCCTCATCTCCCCACCCCTTCTAATGCGACTATCCCCGATGCTCCTCCCTCTTTTCCCCCTAGCCCGCTACAAAGTTTCTCCCTGCAGGCATTCACTGAGTCCGAGGTGCTAAAGGAGCTCCTTAAAAAAACGGCCAATAATATCAGGTCCAGTGCCATCGTTGGGCCGCGGGTGTGAAAGATTCAGCAGACAGCTGGCATTACACATCTGGCTAAAAGACTGTAGCTCTGCTGGAGTCACTTTTATTGATAACTCTGACAGAAGATACTCTACAGGAATGATGGAGTCCATCCATATCATCTTGGCTCCTGGACTCTTTCAAGGCTGCGTTGAAACAATGACTGGTAAATGATCCAAGACCAGCTTAGTTAATCCCTTCCATTGCCTGGTAAATGAATCCAGGACCACCTCAATTAATCCCTACCATTGTGGCAATGAGTCGTCATAGTGGTGCATCAAATCTACATAATCTTAGGGGCATTGGCAAGCACAATGTAAGTAATATCATTTATGTACCCCTAATTGCACCGAATGCATCTGTTTATTCAACAGCTATTGTAAGGAGTAATCATGAGCCTATAAACCTGAGTTACACTGTTAACACTGAGGTGGTGTGTTCTATAGGAAGACCACTTTGGTAAGCTTACCCTGCACTATCAGCTCTAATATACATAACATGAGTAAGTCTACCTCTGATAAGCTTCCCAGCAAGGCATTAAAAACAATCAAGCAACCAAGAAAAGTACGAAAAATAACACATATTAACTTCATGGACTTTGTTTCTTAGGCTAAATATGTTAAAAACTTGCTTGTAACAGATGACATTCATATTCGGACTATCTCTGAAACTCACTTAGATAATACCTTTGATGATTCAGTGGTAGCAATACATGGTTATAACATCTACAGAAAAGACAGAAATGCCAACGGAGACAGTGTTGCTGTCTATATTCAGAACCACATTCCTGTAAAGTTTTGAGACGAACTCATGTTAAATACTGTTGAAGTAATAAGGCTACAGGTTCATCTGCCTCACCTAAAGCCCATTCTGGTGGGAAGCTGCTATAGACCACCAAGCGCTAACAGTCAGTATCTGGATAATATGTGTGAAATGCTTGATAATGGTTGTGATATCAACAGAGAAGTATATTTTCTGGGTGATTTAAATATTGACTGAATCTCATTAAGCTGTCCACTCAGGAAAAAACGTCAAACAATAACCAGAGCCTGTAATCTGGTTCAGGTTGTCAGTCAACCTGTAACGGTTCTCTTGGGGTGAAGTAGAGGCGGACCAAAACGCAGCGTGATTATATTGATTCATGTTTACTAAAAAAAGATAAACACGAACACTACAAAACAATAAACGTGGAAAACCAAAAACAGCCCTGTCTGGTGCAAAACACAGAGACAGAAACAATCACCCACAAACACACAGTGAAACCCAGGCTACCTAAGTATGATTCTCAATCAGATACAACTAATGACACCTGCCTCTGATTGAGAACCATACTAGGCCGAAACATAGAAATACCCCAAAACATAGAAAAACAAACATAGACTGCCCACCCACCCAACTCACGCCCTGACCATACTAAATAAATACAAAACAAAGGAAATAAAGGTCAGAACGTGACACAACCTACAAGGGTTGTTACAAACAGCACAGGAATTAAATCGTTAACATGTATTTTTACTAATGCTGCATAAATGTGCTTTAAAGCATTATTCCGATCCATAGGAGGTAGTGATCACAATACAGTAGCCACATCTAGGAAAACCAAAGTTCTGAAGGCTGGGCATAATATAGTGTATAAGTGGTCATGCAATACGTTTAATAGTGATTCATATGTTGGTGATGTAAATAATACTTGCTGGTCTGTGGAGTGTAATGAGGAGCGCCCATTAAAACCTCTTGCAACTCTAGGGGGAGTATTTTCATTTTTGGAAAAAAACGTTCCCGTTTTAAACGGGATATTTTGTCAGGACAAGACGCTAGAATATGCATATAAAACACTCTAACGTTTCCAAAACTGTAAAGATATTGTCTGTGAGTATAACAGAACTGATGTTGCAGGAGAAACCCTGAGAAAAATCCAATCCGGAAGTGCCTCATGTTTTGCGCAAGTGGTCACCTGATGCTGCCAGAGTGACTCTCGAGTAAAATACATAGGTAGCCATTACTTCAATCAGTCCTACTGAAAAACGAATTGTCCCGATGGATATATTATCGACTAGATATTTGAAAAACACCTTGAGGATTAATTATAAACAACGTTTGCCATGTTTCTGTCGATATTATGGAGCTAATTTGGAATATTTTTAACCGTTTTCGTGACTGCAATTTCTGGGCGATTTCTCAGTCAAACGTGAAGAACAAACGGAACATTTGCTATCTAACTGGGAGTCTCGTGAGTGAAAACATCCAAAGCTCATCAAAGGTAAACAATTTATCTAACTGGGAGTCTCGTGAGTGAAAACATCCAAAGCTCATCAAAGGTAAACGACTTAATTTGATTGCTTTTCTGATTTCCGTGACCAAGTTACCTGCTGCTAGCTGGACAAAATGCTATGCTAGGCTATCGATAAACTTACACAAATGCTTTTTTTTTTTTTTTTATTTCACCTTTATTTAACCAGGTAGGCTAGTTGAGAACAAGTTCTCATTTGCAACTGCGACCTGGCCAAGATAAAGCATAGCAGTATGAGCAGACAACACAGAGTTACACATGGAGTAAACAATTAACAAGTCAATAACACAGTAGAAAACAAAGGGGGAGTCTATATACAATGTGTGCAAAAGGCATGAGGTAGGCGAATAATTACAATTTTGCAGATTAACACTGGAGTGATAAATGATCAGATGGTCGTGTACAGGTAGAGATATTGGTGTGCAAAAGAGCAGAAAAATAAATAAATAAAAACAGTATGGGGATGAGGTAGGTGAAAATGGGTGGGCTATTTACCAATAGACTATGTACAGCTGCAGCGATCGGTTAGCTGCTCAGATAGCTGATGTTTGAAGTTGGTGAGGGAGATAAAAGTCTCCAACTTCAGCGATTTTTGCAATTCGTTCCAGTCACAGGCAGCAGAGTACTGGAACGAAAGGCGGCCAAATGAGGTGTTGGCTTTAGGGATGATCAGTGAGATACACCTGCTGGAGCGCGTGCTACGGATGGGTGTTGCCATCGTGACCAGTGAGCTGAGATAAGGCGGAGCTTTACCTAGCATGGACTTGTAGATGACCTGGAGCCAGTGGGTCTGGCGACGAATATGTAGCGAGGGCCAGCCGACTAGAGCATACAAGTCGCAGTGGTGGGTGGTATAAGGTGCTTTAGTGACAAAACGGATGGCACTGTGATAGACTGCATCCAGTTTGCTGAGTAGAGTGTTGGAAGCCATTTTGTAGATGACATCGCCGAAGTCGAGGATCGGTAGGATAGTCAGTTTTACTAGGGTAAGCTTGGCGGCGTGAGTGAAGGAGGCTTTGTTGCGGAATAGAAAGCCGACTCTTGATTTGATTTTCGATTGGAGATGTTTGATATGAGTCTGGAAGGAGAGTTTGCAGTCTAGCCAGACACCTAGGTACTTATAGATGTCCACATATTCTAGGTCGGAACCATCCAGGGTGGTGATGCTAGGCGGGGATGCGGGTGCAGGCAGCGATCGGTTGAAAAGCATGCATTTGGTTTTACTAGCGTTTAAGAGCAGTCGGAGGCCACGGAAGGAGTGTTGTATGGCATTGAAGCTTGTTTGGAGGTTAGATAGCACAGTGTCCAATGACGGGCCGAAAGTATATAGAATGGTGTCGTCTGCGTAGAGGTGGATCAGGGAATCGCCCGCAGCAAGAGCAACATCATTGATGTATACAGAGAAAAGAGTCGGCCCGAGAATTGAACCCTGTGGCACCCCCATAGAGACTGCCAGAGGACCGGACAGCATGCCCTCCGATTTGACACACTGAACTCTGTCTGCAAAGTAATTGGTGAACCAGGCAAGGCAGTCATTCGAAAAACCGAGGCTACTGAGTCTGCCGATAAGAATATGGTGATTGACAGAGTCGAAAGCCTTGGCAAGGTCGATGAAGACGGCTGCACAGTACTGTCTTTTATCAATGGCGGTTATGATATCGTTTAGTACCTTGAGTGTGGCTGAGGTGCACCCGTGACCGGCTCGGAAACCAGATTGCACAGCGGAGAAGGTACAGTGGGATTCGAGATGGTCAGTGACCTGTTTGTTGACTTGGCTTTCGAAGACCTTAGATAGGCAGGGCAGGATGGATATAGGTCTGTAACAGTTTGGGTCCAGGGTGTCTCCCCCTTTGAAGAGGGGGATAACTGCGGCAGCTTTCCAATCCTTGGGGATCTCAGACGATATGAAAGAGAGGTTGAACAGGCTGGTAATAGGGGTTGCGACAATGGTGGCGGATAGTTTCAGAAATAGAGGGTCCAGATTGTCAAGCCCAGCTGATTTGTACGGGTCCAGGTTTTGCAGCTCTTTCAGAACATCTGCTATCTGGATTTGGGTAAAGGAGAACCTGGAGAGGCTTGGGCGAGGAGCAGCGGGGGGGGCGGGGCTGTTGGCCGAGGTTGAAGTAGCCAGGCGGAAGGCATGGCCAGCCGTAGAGAAATGCTCATTGAAGTTTTCGATAATCATGGATTTATCGGTGGTGACCGTGTTACCTAGCCTCAGTGCAGTGGGCAGCTGCACAAAGCTTGTCTAGCTTTGGCTGTAAAGCATATTTTGAAAATCTGAGATGACAGGGTGATTAACAAATGAGCAGCCTGTTATCAACCCTTAGTAAGCTTCTGGAAAAAATGGTGTTTGACCAGAATTGACAACAGAATTACAGCATGCTTGTAGGGAAGGTCACTCAACAAGCACAACACTTACACAAATGACTGACGATTGGCTGAGAGAAATTGATTATACAATTATTGTGGGGGCTGCTTTGTTAGACTTCAGTGCAGCTTTTGACATTATCGATCATAGTCTGCTGCTGGTAAAAAGGTATTTGTTATGGCTGTACTTCCCCTGCTATAATGTGGATGAAGAGTAACTTGTCTAACAGAGCACAGAGGGTGTTCTTTAATGGAAGCCTCTCCAATATAATCCTATTGGAATCAGGAATTTCCCAGGGTAGCTGTTTTGGCCCTTTGCTTTTTTAAAATTTTTTACTAACGACATGCCACTGGCTTTGAGCGAAGCCAGATTGTCTATGTATGCTGATGACTCAACACTATACACATCAGATACCACAGCGACTGAAATGACTGCAACACTTAACAAATACCTGCAGTCAGTTTCAGAATGGGTGGCAAAGAAAACTAAAACCCTAAACCTCAACTAAATCTTATAATAAATAATGTGGAAATTGAACCAGTTGTGATGACTAAACTGCTTGGAGTAACCCTGGATTGTAAACTGTCATGGTCAAAACATATTGATGCAATAGTAGCTAAGATGGAGAGAAGTCTGTCCATAATAAAGTGATGCTCTGTCTTCTTAACAGCACTATCAACAAGGCAGGTCCTACCGGCCCTAGTTTCTACCTTCTTAACAACACTATCAACAAGGCAGGTCCTACAGGCCCTAGTTTCTACCTTCTTAACAACACTATCAACAAGGCAGGTCCTACAGGCCCTAGTTTCTGCCTTCTTAACAACACTGTCAACAAGGCAGGACCTAGTTTCTACCTTCTTAACAACACTATCAACAAGGCAGGACCTACAGGCCCTAGTTTCTATCTTCTTAACAACACTATCAACAAGGCAGGTCCTACAGGTCCTAGTTTTGTCACACCTGGACTACTGTTCAGTCGTGTGGTCAGATGCCACAAAAAAAGGACTTAGGAAAATGGCAATTGGCTCAGAACAGCGCAGCACGGCTGGTCCTTGGATGTACACAGAGAGAGCTGACATTAATAATATGCCTGTCTATCTCTCCTGGCTGAAAGTGGAGGAGAGATTGACTTCATCACTACTTTTATTTATGAGAGGTATTGACATGTTGAATGTACCGAGCTGTCTGTTTAAACTACTAACACACTGCTCAGACACCCATACATACCCCACAAGACATGTCACAAGAGGTCTCTTCACAGTCCCCAAGTCCAGAACAGACTATGGGAGGCACACAGTACTACATAGAGCCATGACTACATGGAACTCTATTCCACATCAAGTAACTGATGCAGCAGTAAAATGGGATTTAAAAAACAGATTAAAAAAGCACCTTATGGAACAGCGTGGACTGAGAAGCAACACAAGCATTAGTACAGACACACGCATACACACAAACAGACACACACACACACACACACACACACACACTGAACATACACATGGATTTAGTACTGTGGAACTGTGGTAGTGGTGGAGTAGGGGCCTGAGGGCACACTTTGTGTTGTGAAATCTGTGAATGTTATGTAATGTTTTTAAAATGGTATAAACTGCCTTAATTTTGCTGGACCCCAGGAAGAGTAGCTGCTGCTTTGGCAGCAGCTAATGGGGATCCATAATAAACACAAATATACCAACTCCCCTTGCTCAAGCCTCAGCCTCAGCACCAGGCTTCCTGCAACCCAGCCGAGCTTCCCCTGGTCTGCACCCCATCTTCCTCCTGTGTTTCAGAAATACCTTGGTTACCTCATCCCAGTCTCCTCGTCTGAGTCTGCTCTGTTCACCTGTTCGGATTCGCGTGACATAGTCAAGGATATGTTGCTTAGTTAGAGTCAAGGATATGTTGCTTAGTTAGAGTCAAGGACATGTTGCTTAGTTAGAGTCAAGGATATGTTGCTTAGTTAGAGTCAAGGATATGTTGCTTAGTTAGAGTCAAGGATATGTTGCTTAGTTAGAGTCAAGGATATGTTGCTTAGTTAGAGTCAAGGATATGTTGCTTAGTTAGAGTCAAGGATATGTTGCTTAGTTAGAGTCAAGGATATGTTGCTTAGTTAGAGTCAAGGATATGTTGCTTAGTTAGAGTCAAGGATATGTTGCTTAGTTAGAGTCAAGGATATGTTGCTTAGTTAGAGTCAAGGATATGTTGCTTAGTTAGAGTCAAGGATATGTTGCTTAGTTAGAGTCAAGGATATGTTGCTTAGTTAGAGTCAAGGATATGTTGCTTAGTTAGAGTCAAGGATATGTTGCTTGGTTAGAGTCAAGGATATGTTTTTTTTTATAATTCTACAAAGTCTTAGAAAAAATGTAGGCCTATTTTTGTTTCCCTTAATTAAAGAGTTTGTTTCCATTTGATCAACTTTACTTGTAGATATTAGTAATTTATAAGGTCCAGTTGCAGCTTCTTTTGACAAAGTACAAACGTAAAAGAGAATAATATAACCTGCCAGGTCACAGATGAAATAATTTTCTGTATTCCTTAACAAAAGCACCAGTGCATGAATATTTTTTACTCGCTTCAGGAAACTAGGTGTATGTCGCTGGTAACTACTTCACAGGAGAGCCATTTGAACGTAAACTTAAAAAATACCGTCTGGAACATGTGAACTTAATTTTAATAACAAACGTTATCTGTAAATATGGATATAATTGTTACATTCCGAGCCTAGTTGGTTTAGCCACAGAAAAAGACAGGAACCTTCCAGTTAGTCATGATTGGCCGAGATAATGAGTGGGCTGGACATGCCGAAAGATGAGTTCGGATTGGTCTGCCATGCTTCTGTCTATTTGAGCTGGTCAGATTATGGAGGTACTCTTGTCTAACGCAGCTATTTTTTTTATGTATAAATCGCACAGTAGAACTGCATGTGTGTTGCTTTCCACTTTCTGGAGGACCGAGTTTTTAAATCAGTGGAAATGGAGTATGATAGCTAAGGAGATGGAGAAAACACCTGTCTCCAGATTACATCTTCAAATTAAGGGCAACCATGGCAACAGTGACAGAGAGAGAAGCGTCCATCCATGTATATGTGTAAAATAGTCTAGCTAGCTACATTTTCAGATATTACACATTTCTAATTTAGTTAGAAAGTCGTTTTCATTTCAAATTAGTGTGTACTGTTAGCTAGCTAGGTAAAGTTAGCTGGTTGGCTCGCTAGCTAATGTTAGGTGTATGATCTATGTAGTAATATTATTCGTATCTCACAGCCATTTGCATTGCTAGTTATAGCCTAATGTTAGCTAGCTAGCTACCATTGAACCTGGTTAGTTAGCTACCTGCAGATTCATGCAGGATAGTAACATGAACCATAATGGGATTATGGTTCATTGCTTAGCTAGCTAGCTACATGTCTTAACAATAGACTCCACTATGCAAGTATCCATTTCAATAGAATGTTCATGTTGTCACTGAGACAGCTGTTGATAGACGTAGCTGGTCATTTCACTTTGGCTATCTACTCCGATTTCAGTGCACTCTCATCTGAGTGTGCCAGAGTGCAGAATAACTGACTAATTCACGAACACTCAACACACGTTGAATATGGCCGGTGTCAGTAAATGTTGTCAAAAAAGCATAATTAAACTGTTGCCAGCAGCACAGTTACAGTCACCAACGCTCTGGATAACATGAACAGCCTAACCAGCTCTGCTAGGGTCAGTAAAATGGTCAGTGAGCTGATCTCTCATTTGTGTCTAGAAGTTGCTAGCAAGCTAGCCAACGTTAGCCAGTTAGATTGGTTGCTTGACTGCTGTTGTTAAGATAGAACGCTCGGATGTACCCTTAAAGAGATGGGTGGGGCTAAAGCTTTAAAAGGTGTGAACGATGCTAAATGGGTGTAGACAAAGACGAGCTTCAGTAGGTGTACCAAAATAGTCAAAGGCCATTTTCTCAAAACTGGGGTTACAAGTTTATCAACTTTCAAAGCAGAATAACTTTCCCATTTTTTCCTCAAATGTAGTGTATGATATACCATTTTCTAGCTCTGAAGCTCTACTTTTATCCAATGTAAAAAACACTGTTTCAAATGTTTCTACGTAAGAACGAATCGAGCTGGTTGGTCACAATTGTAAATGGATGAATTGCATATTTACCTTTATAGTTTATTATGTTACTAGTTGTTGCTTAGTAGCCAGAGCAATGCTGCCGCGTGAGTGGTCATGTGCTGAATATAGCACAGATATTTTTGGAAAAAGTTAAATTATTTCCAGTTATTTGACAAAGGTATATGTCATATAAACTGCAGAATCTGCTCTTTCTGATACTATATAGAAATCACAACGTTTCACCTGCATGTGACTCCGAACGAGGATTTGATAAGGTGATGCTCCTTCCCATGCATTTGTCATTTACAAAATGCTAACATGACTTTGTGTACAATTTGACAACTGATGTTGTTACTAATCAGATTACTGTAAATGTAACATTGTCTACAGGCTAAATATTATGTGTGAAATCAGTTTTGGTATAGTTCAGGTGTAGTTTCAATGGGCTGACTGTACAGGCAGACAGGCATCGTTTGTTTCCAGCTCATCAGGATGGATAGAGTCAAGGATATGTTTTGCATTATTCTAAAAGCCTACTGCAACACATAGCATGTTTTTTGTTTTCCCCTTACAATACATTTGATTAGTAATAGCTTTACAGTAATTAAACAGTCCTGTAAACAGCTTCTTTTTACAAAGTAAAAATGTATAAGAGTGGTGGTGCCATATCAACCCCCAAGTTGCGCAGTCAAATAATTTGCTGCTGATAAATAGACATAACACAAACTTATCCTTACACTGTTGTCTTTCTAAATTAAATCAACCTCTTCACCCTCCTTATCATTCACTTAGGCCAAATTTTACTTCAATTGTGAAGTAAGGTGCACAATTATCACCCATTTATAATTCATTCAGTGAGGAGAGAGAATCATGAGCGCTTGGCTGTCTTGGACCCTGGCTGGGTACCAGGGTCCTACAGCACATTGTCTTGGAGCCTGGCTGGGTACCAGGGTCCTACAGAACATTGTCTTGGAGCCTGGCTGGGTACCAGGGTCCTACAGAACATTGTCTTGGACCCTGGCTGGGTACCAGGGTCCTACAGTACATTGTCTTGGAGCCTGGCTGGGTACCAACATCCTACAGAACATTGTCTTGGACCCTGGCTGGGTACCAGGGTCCTACAGCACATTGTCTTGGAGCCTGGCTGGGTACCAGGGTCCTACAGAACATTGTCTTGGAGCCTGGCTGGGTACCAGGGTCCTACAGAACATTGTCTTGGACCCTGGCTGGGTACCAGGGTCCTACAGATCATTGTCTTGGAGCCTGGCTGGGTACCAACATCCTACAGCACATTGTCTTGGAGCCTGGCTGGGTACCAGGGTCCTACAGAACATTGTCTTGGACCCTGGCTGGGTACCAACGTCCTACAGAACATTGTCTTGGACCCTGGCTGGTTAACAACATCCATTGTCTTGGGGGGTTAAGTTTAGGAAGGTGTGAAAAAATAGGTAAAAAAGCTCTAAATACCTGTTTGTGATTTCAATATTTGCACAAAAATTATTCCAAAACATCCTGTTTGCAATAAGGCACTAAAATTAAACTGCAAAAATAATTTAAATTTATGCCCTGAATGCAAAGCATTATGTTTGGGGCAAACACAACACATCACTGAGTACCAACCTTCATTATTTCAAGCATGGTGGTGTCTTCATCATGTTATGGGTGGGCTTGTCATCGGCAAGGACTAAGTGGTATTTTTTATTTTCAAATGAAAAGGAATTGAACTAAGGACAGGCCAAGCCCTAGAGGAAATCCTGGTTCAGTCTGCTTTCCAACAGACACTGGGAAATGAATTCACCTTTCAGCAGAACAATAACCTAAAACAGAAGGCCAAATCTACACTGGAGTTGCCAAGACGACATTGACTGTTTCTTAGTGGCCCAGTAACAGTTTGACTCAAATCGTCTTGAAAAATCTACGGCAAAACTTGAAAATGTCTGTCTAGCAATAATCAATAAACAGCTTGACAGAGCTTGAAGAATTTCAAAAAGAGCAATGTGCAAATATTATACAATCCAGGTGTGCAAAGCTCTTAGAGACTTACCCAGAAAGACTCACAGCTGTAATCACTCTTAGAGACTTACCCAGAAAGACTCACAGCTGTAATCACTCTTAGAGACTTACCCAGAAAGACTCACAGCTGTAATCACTCTTAGAGACTTACCCAGAAAGACTCACAGCTGTAATCACTCTTAGAGACTTACCCAGAAAGACTCACAGCTGTAATCACTCTTAGAGACTTACCCAGAAAGACTCACAGCTGTAATCACTCTTCTAACATGTATTAACTCAGGGGTGTGACTACTTATGTAAATAAGATATTTCTGTATTTCATTTTACATACATTTGCTAAAATGTATAAAAAACATGTTTTCACTTTGTCATCACGGGGTATTGTGTGTAGATGGTTTAAGTTTTTAAATATTTTATACATTCATGATTCAGGCTGTAACACAACAACATGTGGAAAAAGTGAAAAGGCACTTCCTGAAGGATCTTTAGGTCTAAACTGTAACATACATGAGTAGAGCATTATGGGAGATATTCACTCTTGGTGCTCCCATCTACTATGAATTAGGGCCAGGAGGTGTTACTATGAATTAGGGCCAGGAGGTATTCACTCTTAGTTCTCCCATCTACTATGAATTAGGGCCAGGAGGTGTTACTATGAATTAGGACCAAGAGTTGTCAGTCTTAGTGCTCCCATCTACTATGAATTAGGACCAGGAGGTGTTACTATGAAATGTTCCCTGATGAGGTAAAACTACTGGCCCCATAGACTCTGATTGGACCAGTTTACGTCATACATTCTCAGCCTATTGATGGGTCATGATGTGGGCTGGTTAAGAGTTCATCAAGCAGTGCATTCTGTGATCTATGGTTCATGTTTAAGCAAGCATTGAGTTGACGCTTTGATGTTTGGCTTCAATGGAAACAGTGAAACATGAAGAAAACAAATGGATTCTCTGAGAAATTCTAACTGGTCTGTGTGGTGCCATCTCAACACTCTAACTGGTCTGTGTGGTGCCATCTCAACACTCTAACTGGTCTGTGTGGTGCCATCTCAACACTCTAACTGGTCTGTGTGGTGCCATCTCAACACTCTAACTGGTCTGTGTGGTGCCATCTCAACACTCTAACTGGTCTGTGTGGTGCCATCTCAACACTAACTGGTCTGTGTGGTGCCATCTCAACACACTAACTGGTCTGTGTGGTGCCATCTCAACACACTAACTGGTCTGTGTAGTGCCATCTCAACACTCTAACTGGTCTGGGTGGTGCCATCTCAACACTCTAACTGGTCTGTGTGGTGCCATCTCAACACTCTAACTGGTCTGTGTGGTGCCATCTCAACACTAACTGGTCTGTGTGGTGCCATCTCAACACTCTAACTGGTCTGTGTGGTGCCATCTCAACACTAACTGGTCTGTGTGGTGCCATCTCAACACTCTAACTGGTCTGTGTGGTGCCATCTCAACACTAACTGGTCTGTGTGGTGCCATCTCAACACTCTAACTGGTCTGTGTGGTGCCATCTCAACACTAACTGGTCTGTGTGGTGCCATCTCAACACTAACTGGTCTGTGTGGTGCCATCTCAACACTCTAACTGGTCTGTGTGGTAACATCTCAACACTCTAACTGCTCTGTGTGGTGCCATCTCAACACTAACTGGTCTGTGTGGTGCCATCTCAACACTAACTGGTCTGTGTGGTGCCATCTCAACACTCTAACTGGTCTGTGTGGTGCCATCTCAACACTAACTGGTCTGTGTGGTGCCATCTAAACACTCTAACTGGTCTGTCTGGTGCCATCTCAACACTAACTGGTCTGTGTGGTGCCATCTCAACACTCTAACTGGTCTGTGTGGTGCCATCTCAACACTCTAACTGGTCTGTGTGGTAACATCTCAACACTCTAACTGGTCTGTGTGGTGCCATCTCAACACTAACTGGTCTGTGTGGTGCCATCTCAACACTCTAACTGGTCTGTGTGGTGCCATCTCAACACTCTAACTGGTCTGTGTGGTGCCATCTCAACACTAACTGGTCCGTGTGGTGCCATCTAAACACTCTAACTGGTTTGTGTGGTGCCATCTCAACACTAACTGGTCTGTGTGGTGCCATCTAAACACTCTAACTGGTCTGTGTGGTGCCATCTCAACACTAACTGGTCCGTGTGGTGCCATCTAAACACTATAACTGGTCTGTGTGGTGCCATCTCAACACTAACTGGTCTGTGTGGTGCCATCTCAACACTCTAACTGGTCTGTGTGGTGCCATCTCAACACTCTAACTGGTCTGTGTGGTGCCATCTCAACACTCTAACTGGTCTGCCTGGTGCCATCTCAACACTAACTGGTCTGTGTGGTGCCATCTCAACACTCTAAGTGGTCTTTGTGGTGCCATCTCAACACTAACTGGTCTGTCTGGTGCCATCTCAACTCTAACTGGTCTGTGTGGTGCCATCTCAACACTCTAACTGATCTGTGTGGTGCCATCTCAACACTAACTGGTCTGTCTGGTGCCATCTCAACACTCTAACTTGTCTGTCTGGTGCCATCTCAACACTATAACTGGTCTGTGTGGTGCCATCTCAACACTAACTGGTCTGTGTGTTGCCATCTCAACACTAACTGGTCTGTGTGGTGCCATCTCAACACTAACTGGTCTGTGTGGTGCCATCTCAACACTAACTAGTCCGTCTGGTGCCACTTCAACACTCTAACTGTTCTTTCTGGTGCCATCTCAACACTAACTGGTCTGTCTGGTGCCATCTCAACACTAACTGGTCTGTCTGGTGCCATCTCAACACTCTAACTGGTCTGTCAGTGGTCTAGGAAGATATCAAGAACTTATGCGGAAGTTCAATCAGTCTGATTAAGGAAAATCTGAAATTACTTAGTGCACTATTTATGGAATAGGTTGCCATTGGGCCCTGATAAATGTAATGCCCTATAGAGGGAATAGGGTGCCATTGGGCCCTAAAAAATGTAGTGCACTACTGAGGGAATAGGGTGCCATTGGGCCCTGATAAATGCAGTGCCCTATAGAGGGAATAGGGTGCCATTGGGCCCTGATAAATGCAGTGCACTATAGAGGGAATAGGGTGCCAATTGAGACACAGCAGCCGTCACTCAGAGAGAACAGAAACAGGTCTGTCCGACTGACACCCAGCAGCCATCACTCAGAGAGACCAGAAACAGGCCTGTCGGACTGACACCCAGCAGCCGTCACTCAGAGAGACCAGAAACAGGCCTGTCGGACTGACACCCAGCAGCCGTCACTCAGAGAGAACAGAAACAGGCCTGTCTGACTGACACCCAGCAACCGTCACTCAGAGAGAATAGAAACAGGCCTGTCCGACTGACACCCAGCAGCCGTCACTCAGAGAGAACAGAAACAGGCCTGTCCAACTGACACCCAGCAGCCGTCACTCAGAGAGAACAAAACAGGCCTGTCCAACTGACACCCAGCAGCCGTCACTCAGAGAGAATAGAAACAGGCCTGTTTGACTGACACCCAGCAGCCGTCACTCAGAGAGAATAGAAACATGCCTGTCAGACTGACACCCAGCAGCCATCACTCAGAGATAACAGAAACAGCCCTGTTTGACTGACACCCAGCAGTCATCACTCAGAGAGACCAGAAACAGGCCTGTCCGACTGACACCCAGCAGCCGTCACTCAGAGAGAATAGAAACAGGCCTGTCCGACTGACACCCAGCAGCCGTCACTCAGAGAGACCCTAAGCAGGTTCAGAGACATAGACCCTTAGAGTTTACCTCTAAGGGTCTATGTCTCTGAACCTGCTTAGGGTCTCTCTGAGTGACGGTTGCTGGGTGTCAGTTTACCTCTAAGGCATCCATATATTTTTTGAATAAACCAGAGAATAGGCTGGGTTTTCCTGCTTTTCTCTCCACATTAGAAGTGAAACTAACCTCACTGCTCCTCTGGTAACCAGAATACTCCCCAACCAACCCCCCCAGTAACACCAACAGACCAGCTTAGAGAAGGAACCTGATGCGTTATTCATCTCACTTCACACTCAGTCATTTCCTCCGTCTCTCGCACTCCATCACCACCACCACAGCAATTAGCTACCCAGAACAGAAATGTCATGCTACACTCCATTATAACTTTTCAGTGGGATGCATGGGAAGCAGGGTAAGTAGATGAAGCATGTGATGCAAGGGAAGCAATTGAAGCAAGTGAAGCAGGGGAAGCAAAGGAAACAAGGGAATCAGAGAAAGCAGGGGAAGCTGAGGAAACAAGTGAAGCAGAGGAAACAAGGGAAGCAGAGGAAACAGAGGAAACAAGGGAAGCAGAGGAACTAGAGGAAACGAGGGAATCAGAGAAAGCAGAGGAAACAAGGGAATCAGAGGAACTAGAGGAAACAAGGGAATCAGAGGAAGGAGGGGGAGCAGAGGAAACAAGGGAATCAGAGGAAGGAGGGGGAGCAGAGGAAACAAGGGAATCAGAGGAACTAGAGGAAACAAGGGAATCAGAGGAAGCAGAGGAAACAAGGGAATCAGAGGAAGCAGAGGAAACAAGGGAATCAGAGGAAGGAGGGGGAGCAGAGGAAACAAGGGAATCAGAGGAAGGAGGGGGAGCAGAGGAAACAAGGGAATCAGAGGAACTAGAGGAAACAAGGGAATCAGAGGAAGCAGAGGAAACAAGGGAATCAGAGGAAGCCGAGGAAGCAGAGAAAACAAGAGAATCGGAGAAAGCAGGGGAAGCAGAGGAAACAAGGGAATCAGAGGAAGCAGAGGAAACAAGGGAATCAGAGGAACTAGAGGAAACGAGGGAATCAGAGAAAGCAGAGGAAGCAGAGGAGACAAGGGAATCAGAGAAAGCAGAGGAAGCAGAGGAAACAAGGGAATCAGAGGAAGCAGAGGAAGCAAGGGAATCAGAGGAAGCCGAGGAAGCAGAGGAAACAAGAGAATCGGAGAAAGCAGAGGAAACAAGCGAATCGGAGGAAGCCGAGGAAGCAGAGGAAACAAGGGAATCAGAGAAAGCAGAGGAAACAAGGGAATCAGAGGAACTAGAGGAAACAAGGGAATCAGAGAAAGCAGAGGAAGCAGAGGAAACAAGGGAATCAGAGGAAGCAGAGGAAGCAAGGGAATCAGATGAATCCGAGGAAGCAGAGGAAACAAGGGAATCAGGGGAAGCAGAGGAAACAAGGGAATCAGAGGAAGCAGGGGAAGCAGAGGAAACAAGGGAATCAGAGGAACTAGAGGAAACAAGGGAATCAGAGAAAGCAGGGGAAGCAGAGGAAACAAGGGAATCAGAGGAAGCAGGGGAAGCAGAGGAAACAAAGGAATCAGAGGAAGCAGAGGAAACAAGGGACTCAGAGAAAGCAGAGAAAGCAGAGGAAACAAGGGAATCAGAGGAAGCAGGGGAAGCAGAGGAAACAAGGGAATCAGAGGAACTAGAGGAAACAAGGGAATCAGAGAAAACAGAGGAAGCAGAGGAAACAAGGGAATCAGAGGAAGCAGAGGAAGCAGAGGAAACAAAGGAATCAGAGGAAGCAGAGGAAACAAGGGAATCAGAGGAAGCAGGGGAAGCAGAGGAAACAAGGGAATCAGAGGAACTAGAGGAAACAAGGGAATCAGAGAAAGCAGGGGAAGCAGAGGAAACAAGGGAATCAGAGGAAGCAGGGGAAGCAGAGGAAACAAGGGAATCAGAGGAAGCACGGGAAACAAGGGAATCAGAGGAACTAGAGGAAACGAGGGAATCAGAGAAAGCAGAGGAAGCAGAGGAAACAAGGGAATCAGAGAAAGCAGAGGAAACAAGGGAATTAGAAGAAGCAGGGGAAGCAGAGGAAACAAGGGAATCAGAGGAACTAGAGGAAACAAGGGAATCAGAGAAAGCAGGGGAAGCAGAGGAAACAAGGGAATCAGAGGAAGCAGGGGAAGCAGAGGAAACAAGGGAATCAGAGGAAGCAGAGGAAACAAGGGAATCAGAGGAAGCAGAGGAAACAAGGGAATCAGAGGAAGCAGGGGAAGCAGAGGAGACAAGGGAATCAGAGGAACTAGAGGAAACAAGGGAATCAGAGAAAGCAGGGGAAGCAGAGGAAACAAGGGAATCAGAGGAAGCAGGGGAAGCAGAGGAAACAAGGGAATCAGAGGAACTAGAGGAAACAAGGGAATCAGAGAAAGCAGGGCAAGCAGAGGAGACAAGGGAATCAGAGAAAGCAGAGGAAGCAGAGGAAACAAGGGAATCAGAGGAAGCAGAGGAAGCAAGGGAATCAGAGGAAGCCGAGGAAGCAGAGGAAACAAGAGAATCGGAGAAAGCAGAGGAAACAAGGGAATCGGAGGAAGCCGAGGAAGCAGAGGAAACAAGGGAATCAGAGAAAGCAGAGGAAACAAGGGAATCAGAGGAACTAGAGGAAACAAGGGAATCAGAGAAAGCAGAGGAAGCAGAGGAAACAAGGGAATCAGAGGAAGCAGAGGAAGCAAGGGAATCAGATGAATCCGAGGAAGCAGAGGAAACAAGGGAATCAGGGGAAGCAGAGGAAACAAGGGAATCAGAGGAAGCAGGGGAAGCAGAGGAAACAAGGGAATCAGAGGAACTAGAGGAAACAAGGGAATCAGAGAAAGCAGGGGAAGCAGAGGAAACAAGGGAATCAGAGGAAGCAGGGGAAGCAGAGGAAACAAAGGAATCAGAGGAAGCAGAGGAAACAAGGGAATCAGAGAAAGCAGAGAAAGCAGAGGAAACAAGGGAATCAGAGGAAGCAGGGGAAGCAGAGGAAACAAGGGAATCAGAGGAACTAGAGGAAACAAGGGAATCAGAGAAAACAGAGGAAGCAGAGGAAACAAGGGAATCAGAGGAAGCAGAGGAAGCAGAGGAAACAAAGGAATCAGAGGAATCAGAGGAAACAAGGGAATCAGAGGAAGCAGGGGAAGCAGAGGAAACAAGGGAATCAGAGGAACTAGAGGAAACAAGGGAATCAGAGAAAGCAGGGGAAGCAGAGGAAACAAGGGAATCAGAGGAAGCAGGGGAAGCAGAGGAAACAAGGGAATCAGAGGAAGCACGGGAAACAAGGGAATCAGAGGAACTAGAGGAAACGAGGGAATCAGAGAAAGCAGAGGAAGCAGAGGAAACAAGGGAATCAGAGAAAGCAGAGGAAACAAGGGAATTAGAAGAAGCAGGGGAAGCAGAGGAAACAAGGGAATCAGAGGAACTAGAGGAAACAAGGGAATCAGAGAAAGCAGGGGAAGCAGAGGAAACAAGGGAATCAGAGGAAGCAGGGGAAGCAGAGGAAACAAGGGAATCAGAGGAAGCAGAGGAAACAAGGGAATCAGAGGAAGCAGAGGAAACAAGGGAATCAGAGGAAGCAGGGGAAGCAGAGGAGACAAGGGAATCAGAGGAACTAGAGGAAACAAGGGAATCAGAGAAAGCAGGGCAAGCAGAGGAAACAAGGGAATCAGAGGAAGCAGGGGAAGCAGAGGAAACAAGGGAATCAGAGGAACTAGAGGAAACAAGGGAATCAGAGAAAGCAGGGGAAGCAGAGGAAACAAGGGAATCAGAGGAAGCAGGGGAAGCAGAGGCGACGCTCTAACCAAATTGTTCATTGCCTTGCCATTTCTTAGTCTCCCTCTGTGTGCAGCATTAAATAAACAACATGTCAGGAAGAAGAAGAGGCTGTATCGTACAGTAAATCTGCATCCCAAATGGAACCCTCTGCCCTATATAGTGCTCTACTGACCAGGGAATATATTGGATGCTATTTAGGACACATCCCTATGTATTTTTGCCCGAGCCTTAATTGCTGTGGTTTGTTCACAGCTGGAGAGAGAGGAGTTGGAGGTGCTAGAGAAACATTAGACAACTGCTTTGAGAGAGAGAGAGAGAGAGAGAGAGAGAGAGAGAGAGAGAGAGAGAGAGAGAGAGAGAGAGACAGAGAGAGACAGAGAGAGACAGAGAGAGAGAGAGAGAGACAGAGAGAGACAGAGAGAGAGAGAGAGAGAGAGAGAGAGAGAGAGATTGAGAGAGACACAGAGAGAGAGAGAGAGAGAGAGAGAGAGAGAGAGAGAGAGACAGATAGAGAGAGAGAGAGAGAGAGAGCACCCCGGCCAGCACTTCAGATCATTATGGTGAAGGTCTTTCACAGCTGGAGGAGTAGGAGCCCCTGGATGAATGTTACAAAACTGCTTTCAGAGGGAGAGAGAGAGAGACAGAGAGAGAGGGAGAGAGAGGGAGAGAGAGAGGGAGAGAGAGAGAGAGATGGGGAGAGAGAGGGAGAGAGACCAACCCAGATCATTATGGTGAAGGTATATGCCAACAGCCTCCCCAAGTGTACTGTTAAAACGTCTACTGAGGGGTGACACATCTCCTCTCTGCTTCTCCCCTAGTGACTCTGTGCTACAAATAAATACATTATAACACAGAAGAAGCCTCCGTTCCTCTTCCCTCTGCAGAATATACACTGAGTGCACAAAACATTAGGAACACCCCCTTTTCCCACTCAGAACAGTCTAATTTCGTTGTTGTCATGGACTCTACAAGGTTTCGAAAGCGTTTAACAGGGAGGCTGGCCCATGTTGACTTCAATTCTTTACAAAGTTGTGTCAAGTTGGCTGGATGTCCTTTTGGTTGGTGAACCGTTCTTGATACACAGGAAACTGTTGAGCGTGAAAAACCCAGCAGCGTTGCAGTTCATGACACAAACCGGTGCGCCCTGGCACCTACTACCATGCCCCCTTTCAAAGGCACTTCAATCTTTTGTCTTGCCCATTCACCCTCTGAATGGGACATATACACCACCAGTCTCAACTGTCGTAAAGCTTTCAAATCCTTATCTAACCCCGTCTCCTCCTCTTCATCTACACTGATTGAAGTGGATTTTACAAGTGACATCAATGAGGGAATCGCCTGGTCAGTCTCTGTCATGGAAAGAGCAGCCATCTTGATATGTGATAGTGATATGTCTTGACTCAGAACCAACTTACACACAACCATACTGTGGCCGCCGCCATTTTGGCTTCCTTCGTGATAAATCAGAACGGCTATGACTGTATTAAGCTGGATATCAACACTGTTAAAGTGGCAGCCATCTGAATTGCTCTGTAAGGAAACAGAGTTATTCATCGTGTCTCAGAATAGTCGACCGTAGCCTGATGCTGTTAGAGCACCTGGTCTAAAGTAGTGCACTAGGAAGGGAATAGGGTGGGATTTGGAACACTCCCTATATGTGTCGTTTGTTAGGATAGATATGCTGAAGACGACTCAAACAAGCACAGTTGTAATATTTGTTATGAAACCAATATACAACTCATGTAATGTCAGCCACGGCACAATAAAACAGGTAACACTGTCATTCTACGCCCGTCTAGAGGAATTTGACACTCAAGATATCAAACTGTCACAAATGTGACAAGTCAGAATGGTTAGGAAACAGCGCTGATATGAAACATCTATTTTAAACATCATTGGTATGAAAATTGCGGTGACATTTATGACGTGCCGCGTGTGCAATATGAAGTGTATGGACGGTTCCATCTACTGTCCCATTTAAAACCCGCCGGGACATTATATCAGTCTTCTAGTTCACTTTCAACACGCCTGACTGACGCTGCAGTACAACTTCCGTCCGAGGTTGGCCATTACTCTTGACGGCTTCCATATTTCACTGAACCTGACTGACAACCTTAATAAGAAGGTATAGCTATTCTGATAAAGTGGCTCTAACCGACTCCTCCACTTTCTACCATATCCAATGGAAATGTCCATTCCTAGTGTGTGTGTGTGTGTCTGTGTGTGTGTGTGTGTGTGTGATAGTCAGACTCATTTGATATCGCCTCTTCTTCTTTTCCCTTGTTGCTATTTTTTTATCTAGTCCCATCTGGCTGTCTTTGGTAACACCGTTGCCCAATGATTTGTTTACTTCATCTGTTGTTGTTGTTAGGAATGAGACTGACCTGTACCACAGGTGGGAGGAGCATGTAATTGACTCATGCTGACATCTCTCCATGCCAGGGACACCTGGGCTCATTTTACCATGTGTATCAGAGCATATCATTCTCTGTGTCATCACGAGCATCCTCCTTCCTCCTCAACCAAACGCACAGGCAACAGACCGACGGTTAGTTGTTACCGCAGATTGACAGTCAAATCAAAGTCAATCTGGACATTCATGGATGTAGTCTCAACTGGTTGCATTTAGTATGTGTATCTACACCACCACATGTCGTACTCTGCGTATGGCTCTGGGTCTCTGCTCATCTAAAGACTGAAATAGTCTGAGTCTGGCTCTGGGTCTCTGCTCATCTAAAGACTGAAATAGTCTGCGTATGGCTCTGGGACTCTGCTCATCTAAAGACTGAAATAGTCTGCGTCTTGCTCTGGGTCTCAGCTCATCTTGCCAAAGTGTGTCTATGTATGTGTGTTTATGTATGTATGTGTGTGCCAATGTTTACCATATCACACAAACAACTTCAACATAAAACACTGTTGGGAAAAAAACGAGCTCTTCTTCCTGACTGATTTACAGGATGTCAAAATGTCAAAGTAATTTACATCGAGTGGTTTGCTGAAGAGCAGAAGGGGGTTTGCTGTATTGGCAGAAGAAAAATGACTCTGTGCAGGGGTCTAATTTGCTTTCCAATGAGCTGGAAGCCTAAGAACCTATAAATGAGACCAGGAAAAGGGACATGCTCTTCACAACCAACTCCAATTTCATCTGTGGCTTGACAGAATTTAAATTGGATTCAAAAAAATATGTATATATAAAACTAAACAGTATTCTAAAGAAAAATAATAATAACATAGAAATTAACAGTATTGTGAAGCAAAATAATAATAACATAGAAATGAACAGTATTCCTTCCCCATCCTCACTATCTCTGTTGGTTCAACCATGTGGGGACAATCTCGTTTGACGTTGGCCAAAAACGTAAAAATGTGCCGTGTCCATGGTGTAGTAGTATATCCATGGTGTAGTAGTATATCCATGGTGTAGTAGTATATCCATGGTGTAGTAGTATATCCATGGTGTAGTAGTATATCCATGGTGTAGTAGTATATCCATGGTGTAGTAGTATATCCATGGTGTAGTAGTATATCCATGGTGTAGTAGTATATCCATGGTGTAGTAGTATATCCATGGTGTAGTAGTATATCCATGGTGTAGTAGTATATCCATGGTGTAGTAGTATATCCATGGTGTAGTAGTATGTCCATGGTGTAGTAGTATATCCATGGTTTAGTAGTATGTCCATGGTGTAGTAGTATATCCATGGTGTAGTAGTATATCCATGGTGTAGTAGTATATCCATGGTGTAGTAGTATATCCATGGTGTAGTAGTATATCCATGGTGTAGTAGTATATCCATGGTGTAGTAGTATATCCATGGTGTAGTAGTATATCCATGGTGTAGTAGTATATCCATGGTGTAGTAGTATATCCATGGTGTAGTAGTATATCCATGGTGTAGTAGTATATCCATGGTGTAGTAGTATGTCCATGGTGTAGTAGTATATCCATGGTGTAGTAGAGTAAGATACATATGTGATGCGATCGACTGTAGCTCAAAAGAGGTGGTACGAGACCCACAATTTAGAAATGCTACTTCCATCATCAACGGCAGACAGAGAAGGTCCCCCCCCCCCCCCCTAAAAAAGAAAGAAGTCTTCCTGTTAAAATATGAAGTTCTATGAAGGCGTCACAAATGGCAACACTGTTTCCTACATAGTTCCAGAGCCCTGGTCAATAGTAGTGAACTATGTGGGGAATAGGCTGCTATTTGGGATGCAATAACCACATCACTATACTTTTGTTGAATCCATGCTGCTCAGTTTGACATGGATCTCTCCTCCTAACCTACACTACTATCTGAGCAGGTGTGGTAAGTCGTTATTTTAATACATACATCGGTTCAGTCTTGGCAGTGGAAGGGCCGCGTACAGGATAAAGGCGTAGAGACGGCGGATAAACTTTTTGAGGGTAGATAAAATAACACTTTCGAGGAAGGCAGGTTTGTATAAACTAAGGTGAAGCTAAAACCCTATTTAATTGAATAATACGAAGGCCTGTTTTGCCTGCATAAACAGGTTTACACTTGTTTTTAGACAGTAAGTGAAAACAAACAGTCTGCTACCATCTGTGACGAAGTGGCCTAATCCTTAGCAGGCTGAGAGAGATAGACAGGGGGGAAGAGAGACAATGGGAGGGGAAGAGAGACATGGGGAGGGGAAGAGAGAGATGGGGAGGGGAAGAGAGACATGGGGAGGAGAAGAGAGAGAGACATGGGGAGGGGAAGAGAGGCATGGGGAGGGGAAGAGAGACATGGGGAGGGGAAGAGAGACATGGGGAGGGGAAGAGAGACATGGGGAGGGGAAGAGAGAGAGACATGGGGAGGGGAAGAGAGACATGGGGAGGGGAAGAGAGATATGGGGAGGAGAAGAGAGACTTGGGGAGGAGAAGAGAGACATGGGGCGGGGAAGAGAGAGAGACATGGGGAGGGGAAGAAAGACATGGGGAGGAGAAGAGAGAGAGACATGGGGAGGGGAAGAGAGACATGGGGAGGAGAAGAGAGAGAGACATGGGGAGGGTAAGAGAGACATGGGGAGGAGAAGAGAGACATGGGGAGGAGAAGAGAGACATGGGGAGGGGAAGAGAGGCATGGGGAGGGGAAGAGAGACATGGGGAGGGGAAGAGAGACATGGGGAGGGGAAGAGAGACATGGGGAGGGGAAGAGAGAGAGACATGGGGAGGGGAAGAGAGAGAGACATGGGGAGGGGAAGAGAGACATGGGGAGGGGAAGAGAGATATGGGGAGGAGAAGAGAGACTTGGGGAGGAGAAGAGAGACATGGGGCGGGGAAGAGAGAGAGACATGGGGAGGGGAAGAGAGACATGGGGAGGAGAAGAGAGAGAGACATGGGGAGGGTAAGAGAGACATGGTGAGGGGAAGAAAGACATGGGGAAGAGAAGAGAGAGAAACACAGAGAGGGGAAGAGAGACATGGGGAGGGGAAGAGAGACATGGGGAGGGGAAGAGAGACATGGGGAGGAGAAGAGAGACATTGGGAGGGGAAGAGAGACATGGGGAGGAGAAGAGAGACATCGGGGGGAAGAGAGACATGGGGAGGAGTAGAGATACATGGGGGGAAGAGAGACATGGGGAGGGGAAGAGAGACATGGGGAGGGGAAGAGAGAGAGACATGGGGAGGGGAAGAGAGACATGGGGAGGGGAAGAGAGACATGGGGAGGAGAAGAGAGACTTGGGGAGGAGAAGAGAGACATGGGGCGGGGAAGAGAGAGAGACATGGGGAGGGGAAGAGAGACATGGGGAGGAGAAGAGAGAGAGACATGGGGAGGGTAAGAGAGACATGGGGAGGAGAAGAGAGACATGGGGAGGAGAAGAGAGAGAGACATGGGGAAGAGAAGAGAGAGAGACATGGGGAGGGGAAGAGAGACATGGTGAGGGGAAGAAAGACATGGGGAAGAGAAGAGAGAGAAACACAGAGAGGGGAAGAGAGACATGGGGAGGGGAAGAGAGACATGGGGAGGGGAAGAGAGACATGGGGAGGAGAAGAGAGACATTGGGAGGGGAAGAGAGACATGGGGAGGGTAAGAGAGACATGGGGAGGAGAAGAGAGACATCGGGGGAAGAGAGACATGGGGAGGAGTAGAGATACATGGGGGGAAGAGAGACATGGGGAGGGGAAGAGAGAGAGACATGGGGAGGAGAAGATAGAGAGACATGGGGAGGAGAAGAGAGACATGGGGAGGAGAAGAGAGAGAGAGAAAGAAAGAGGCAGATATACAAATAAAGAAAGAGAGAGGGGCAGAGGCAGAGAGGCAGAGGGAGAGAGAGAGGGAGGGAGAGAGAGAGAGAGAGAGAGAGAGAGAGAAAGAGAGAGAGAGAGAGAGAGAGAGAGAGAGAGAGAGAGAGGGGGGGGGAGAGAGAGAGGGAGAGAGAGGGGGGGGGAGAGAGAGAGGGGGGGGGAGGGGGAGAGAGAGAGAGAGGGAGAGAGAGAGGGGGGAGGGGGAGAGAGAGAGAGAGAGAGAGAGAGAGAGAGAGAGAGAAAGAGAGAGAGAGAGAGAGAGATGGAGAGAAATAGAGAGAGTGGGAGTGAGTGAGAGAGAACAACAACCTGATACTGAAGTCTTTGATGTTCTGTAAAGTTGAGAATCGTGTGCTGTGTTTCAGTTCTCTCTCAACAAGCCTTTGAAGGGCCCAATAGAAACGATCGGCAAGGTTGGTCAGTTGATCCACTGAGCTCTTGTTATTACCGACATATACCAAACATGCTACACAGGCTTAATTAAAGTTGCATCTAGGCTAGAAAGCCTACAAGGAGACTATTCAATGCACTCTGCTGTACTGCAAGGAACACAAGTGTTTTTGAGTTTATTTGTCGACCAACCGAGATCCATGTGCATGCAGAAACATAAGAAGAGAACATATCGCAATATACATCAGCCTTTTGACAAAAAATACAAATTAGTTTAGAGTCAGTGCATATTCATTTGGGCTGTTAACTCGAGTTAACATTTTTCAATTTTAGTGCACAATTTTTCTTTGTTTGAAAAAATGTCAATTACAGGTCATAGTCAGGGTGTGACTAGGGTGGGTAGTCTAGTTTTTTATTTTCTATGTTGGCCTGGTATGGTTCCCAATCAGAGGCAGCTGTCTATTGTTGTCTCTGATTGGGGATCATATTTAGGCAGCCTTTAACCCACCTGTTGTTTGTGGGATCTTGATTTTGTAATGTTGCTTTTTAGCCCTACAAAGCTGGACGTTTAGTTTGTTACTCTTTCTTGTTTTGTGCCGGTTATCATAAATAAAAATGATTAACCTGCCCCACGCAACATCTTGGTCGGACGACCAAGTCGTAAATTCAGTAAATTCAGAATTCGTGATTAATCGCGAAAAACTACAGCAGATCCGTCGAGTTTAGTCAATTAGATTTTTTTATCATTTGACAGCTCTAATATTAATATTGACATGACTTTATAAATTGTATTTGATTAAAAGTATAAGTAATACTTTATGGTATAGGTAATACTTTACTGTTTAGGTAATACTTTACTGTTTACGTAATACTTTATTGCACAAGTAATACTTTACTCATATGTAATACTTTACTGTTTAGGTAATACTTTACTGTTTACGTAATACTTTATTGCACCAGTAATACTTTACTCTATATGTAATACTTTACTGTCTAGGTAATGCTTTACTGTATAGGTAATACTTTATTTTTTAGGTAATTCTTTACTCTATAGGTAATACTTTACTGTTTAGGTAATACTTTATTGTTTAGGTAATACTTTACTGTATAAGTAATATTTATTGTTTAGGTAATACTTTATTATTTAGGTAATACTTTATTGTTTAGGTAATACTTTACTGTATAGGTAATACTTTATTGTACAGTTAATACTTTACTGTTTTGCTACTACTTTACCGTATAGGTACAACTTTACTGTTTTGGTAATACTTTACATTCTTAGCTAATGTTTTACTATATTGATAATACTTTGCTGCATAGGTAATAGTTTACAGTTTAGGTAATGCTTTACTGTTTATTTAATAGTTTACAGTTTAGGTAATGCTTTACTGTTTATTTAATAGTTTACAGTTTAGGTAATGCTTTACTGTTTATTTAATAGTTTACAGTTTAGGTAATGCTTTACTGTTAATTTAATAGTTTACAGTTTAGGTAATGCTTTACTGTTTATTTAATCGTTTACAGTTTAGGTAATGCTTTACTGTTTATTTAATAGTTTACAGTTTAGGTAATGCTTTACTGTTAATTTAATAGTTTACAGTTTAGGTAATGCTTTACTGTTTATTTAATTGTTTACAGTTTAGGTAATGCTTTACTGTTTATTTAATAGTTTACAGTTTAGGTAATGCTTTACTGTTTATTTAATAGTTTACAGTTTAGGTAATGCTTTACTGTTAATTTAATAGTTTACAGTTTAGGTTATGCATTACAGTATAGGTAATACTTCACTGTATTTGTAATACTTTACTGTATATGTTTATACTTTACTGTATAAGTAATGCTTTACAGTATAGGTAATGCTTTACAGTATAGGTAATGCTTTACAGTATAGGTAATACTTTACTGTATATGTAATACTTTACTGTATGTGTAATACTTTACTGTATAGGCAATATTTTACAGTATAGGTAATATTTTACTGTATAGGCAATATTTTACAGTATAGGTAATATTTTACAGTATAGGTAATACTTTACAGTATAGGTAATATTTTACAGTATAGGTAATACTTTACAGTATAGGTAATATTTTACAGTATAGGTAATATTTTACAGTATAGGTAATACTATACAGTATAGGTAATATTTTACAGTATAGGTAATATTTTACAGTATAGGTAATATTTTACAGTATAGGAGATATTTTACAGTATAGGTAATATTTTACAGTATAGGTAATATTTTACAGTATAGGTAATATTTTACAGTATAGGTAATACTATACAGTATAGGTAATATTTTACAGTATAGGTAATATTTTACAGTATAGGTAATATTTTACAGTATAGGTAATATTTTACAGTATAGGTAATATTTTACAGTATAGGTAATACTATAGTGTTTTGTCAAGTTGTTGGCATGAATACGTTTTCACACATTAAAAAACAAATGTAAATACATCTGTGTTTCCACACCTCAAATTAAAGTCACTTTACTTAAGGTGCCTGCACACACTCTATAAAGACATGTGACGTGGTTATTATCCTCAAAACAACAACCCCTTCAGCAACTCTAGTTGCATGATTTGTTTAACACTTTTTTGGTGTTACATGACTGCATATTGGTTATTTCATAGTTTTGATGTTTTCACTATTTTTCTATAATGTAGAGAGAGAGGTGAGAGAGGAGAAGGGAGGAGAGAAGAGAGAGGAGAAGAGAGAGGAGAGAGGAGGGGAGAGGGGATGAGAACAGAGAGGAAAGGAATGGAGGGGAGGGGAGAGGAGAGGAGTGGAGAGGAGAGGCGGGGAGAGAAGATACTACTGTACTACCCAATGAAGCAGGCCAAATCTTTCCCAGCCTGCTCTTGAGCACAGAGAGGAAGGCCAGGGAATTTTGGGAGGATTCTTCAGCAGATGCACATGGGCCCTTTTTATGACTATTTGGTGGATCTGTCTCGCTCTTTTTCTCTATGTGTGTCTCTCTGTCTCTGTCTCTGTCTCTGTCTCTGTCTCTCTCTCTCTCATGGTCTCTCTGTCTCTCGCGGTCTCTCTGTCTCTCTCTGTCTCTCTCTCTCTCTCTGTCTCTCTCTCTCTCTCTCTCTCTCTCTCTCTCTCTCTCTCTCTCTCACTCTATCTCTGTCTGTCTCTGTCTCTGTCTCTGTCTCTGTCTCTGTCTCTGTCTCTGTCTGTCTCTCTCTCTCTCTCTGTGTCCTAGTATGTGGGTCTACCCTATGGGACCCGGACAAGATGGCTTCAGATTTAAACCCTGACACATACAGACACATACAGACAGAGAGTCACACGGATGCAGAGAGAGACTTACAGAGAGAGATACAAAGACACAGAGAGACAGACACAGATACACATACACAGAGAGACAGACACAGAGAAACAGACAGACTGAGCCCTCCAGGAACCGGGGTGAGGAGTCAAATGAGAAGAAGCTAAAAATAACAGGACCTGGTGTGGTGTGGTGTGGTGTGGTGTGGTGTCGTGTGTGGGTCGGGGGGTGAACACAGAGTTATATTTGTGCAGATATCTATATGTATACATATATATATCTATATTCGATTTCTACATATCTATATCTATATCAGATATCGATATGTATATATCTATATCAGATATCTATATTTATATATCTATATTAGATATCTGTATGTATATATCTATATTAGGTATCTATATCAGATATGTATATATCTATATCAGGTATCTGTGTAAATATCAATATCTATATCAGATATCTATGTATATATCTATATCTATATTATATTTCTCTATGTATATATCTTTATCAGATATTTATATGTATGTATCTATTTCTATATTAGATATCTATATGTATATATCTATATCAGGTATCTGTGTATATATATCAATATCTATATCAGATATCTATGTATATCTATATCTATTTCAGATATCTATATGTATGTAGCTATATCTATATCAGATATATATATATATATATATATGTATATATCTATATTAGATATCTGTATGTATATATCTATATCAGATATTTATGTGTATGTATCTATATCTATATTTAATATCTATATTTGTATATCTATATCAGATATTTATATGTATATATCTATATCTGTAATGTTCGTCGGCTTCCTCTGATGAGGAGTAAGATAGATCGGACCAATTTGCAGGGTGGTAAGTGTCCATAATTTAATAAGAAAACTGAACACTACAAAATACAAAACAAACAACGTGAAACAAACGAACCAGTCCCGTGTGGCACAAACACAAACACGGAACCTAAACACCCACGAAACCCAGGTGGGAAAAGGCTACCTAAGTATGATTCTCAATCAGAGACAACTAACGGCACCTGCCTCTGATTGAGAACCATACTAGGCCGAACACAAAAACCAACATAGAAAAACAAACATAGACTGCCCACCCCAACTCACGCCCTGACCATACTAAAACGAAGACAAAACAAAGGAACTAAGGTCAGACCGTGACATTATCAGATATCTGTACGTGCATGAGAAGGATATTTAGGTCTATGTCTGAACCCACCGACAGTCAGACTGTCAGATATTGGAAGTCAACACAGTTGCTGAGAACAGACTCAAATGGCCACAGAATATTACAATATAATCATTAGAGACTTCGCTTAAACAGTTGTGAGTATTATTTGGACAATTGAGAGAACATTTCTTCAGAACAGACCAGCAAAGTGTTAGCAGAAACCCATCTATCAACCATGTCCACAAGCCTCTCCATCCAGACACCAGATATAATTTCCATGATCCTCTCCATCCAGACATCGGAAATCATGACCACGAGCCTCTCCATCCAGACACCAGAAATCATGACCACGATCCTCTCCATCCAGACACCAGATATAATTTCCATGATCCTCTCCATCCAGACATCGGAAATCATGACCACTAGCCTCTCCATCCAGACACCAGAAATCATGACCACGATCCTCTCCATCCAGACACCAGACACCAGAAATCATGACCACGATCCTCTCCATCCAGACACCAGAAATCATGACCACGATCCTCTCCATCCAGACACCAGACACCAGAAATCCTGACCACGATCCTCTCCATCCAGACACCAGAAATCATGACCACAATCCTCTCCATCCAGACACCAGATATAATTTCCATGATCCTCTCCATCCAGACACCAGAAATCATGACCACGATCCTGTCCATCCAGACACAAGACACCAGAAATCATGACCACGATCCTCTCC